>NC_136410.1:134898233-135233233 GCF_051521515.1 Lactuca serriola
CCGTTAAAACGGGCATTCCCACGGCAGTATACAAGCTTGAAAGGTTTCCAATATCGGACAAGTTGTTGCATTATGTTTTATACTATCATATCTGCTACACCTTCTTACTATAGGTTCCTTACCTCGTAACGGGATACAATTTTTGTTATTCTGTCTACCTGCTTGACGTGTATCCATTATCGGGGGTTTAACAACCATCATCTCAGTAGGACTATCCCAATCACACGGTTCTGGAAGTGGGTAAACGACCTCCTCAAACGTACTTCGGTACATTTCCATTTTGTAAGTGCCTATAGCAGATGTCCAAAGTTAATTTTTTTCAAGTGCTTTAATACCATTATGACATGACCACAAGGCAAACCAGTTCCTTCCCAATATTTTCATGTACTAGTCTCTTTCCTTAAATCAGTTATGCCACCATGTTTGAAATCGTACACCTGATATATTGCATTTGAAACACCTGAAACGGACCATCCTGTCGTACGCTCTTCGTTTTTGCTAACTACTTTTTCAGCCCACTTCGTTAGCACTGTTGAACGTTTCCCTGTAAAGAAGTTATATATCATTAACTTATTATTCCACATAATTAAAGTACAAATTAAAGTCATACATCCATCGATGTGACGCTTGTTACACCATTCCTATGAAAGACGAAGAAAAAACTCAAGAAGGGGTATTATAGGCATCTTCCTTCCATCTATACATAAAGAATTCATGGACTCTACACTGTTGGGGGTCATGTAATCGTAACGTTTCGACGATGAATATGATCTAGTTCATTTAACATGTGGAATTTCACTTAGGTATGATGTTACTTGCAACGTAGTAGAACTAAATCTATACCACAAATCTTCAAATACATTTCTTTTGTAAGCTCTCACACGCCTCCAAAACAAGAATTTTGTTTTATCATTTTTCTCAAACTGGTGTACTATGTTTCCTAGTAGATGAAAAGCACACACACCATGATGAGTGTGTGGGAAAACATTTTCAATACTAACCCGAATTGCATCGGCCCTCTTAGTTACAATGGTCAAATCTTGACATCACTAACACATTCATAAAAACAACGCTTGAAAAAATCTTCAGAATTTGTTTGTATATAGGCTACTATATATCGGGATTATGCTTCTTCAAATTGTGAAAATAAATAGAAAGTTTGAAAAGATATTCTTCAGAGGATCCTAACAACAGTTCCATAGCATATTGTTTTGCATGCCAAGCTTTTTTGTAACTTACATTGATTTCCAACAAAGCATTCAAATCCCTTGATATTTCATTAGGCCTCCAAACCTTCGAACGAGTTTTTCCCATAATCTCATGCAATACAGTACACATAACTTTTTTTTATTTGCATGCTTATGATTTGGGTGTATCTATAATGATGAATATGTGTGCATGTTGTTGAAAGTCCTTATTTCAAATTCATCAGTGG
Source organism: Lactuca serriola (assembly GCF_051521515.1). Lineage (NCBI taxonomy): Eukaryota > Viridiplantae > Streptophyta > Magnoliopsida > Asterales > Asteraceae > Lactuca > Lactuca serriola. The sequence goes on from NC_136410.1 coordinate 134,899,669, forward strand.
GATTAATGCGTTTTGCATATAAACGCCAACTATAGTTTTCCATTTCACAATATACCTTGTAACAATTTTTGTTAGAATGTTTGGACTTAAACTAAAACTTTTCTCTGGTTCCTTTAAGACTCAAAGCAAATATTAGTTGTTTGTTATCATACGTTTGATGAAAAAATATATCATCATTTGGACCTAAACTATGAAATGGTCCAGGTTCAACAATGGGATCAGGACAATCAGGTATGTGAGGCATACCGTAAAAGATGACTGAAGCTTTTTTTTCCGTGTGTAAACTCATCTTCTGGAAAACCTTCATTTGACTCTTCATCATTTGACGAAGTTTTGTCATGCAATCCTCTAAACTCATATAAATTTTCTTCTTCTACCGTGACAACCCGAAATTTTCTATCATGTACAGCCAAACACTTCATTGAAAGTCAAACTCATTTCTGCTAAGTTTTAGCTCGTTTGGTGTCCGTTTGAGCATTCTGAGCTTTAATACTTTAGTGGTAATCATAGGAAGTATACTCCAGGGTTAAATGTGCAACATTAAAGTCCCAAAACTCCTAGAGTTAGGAGTTTACGGCCCCACATGGAGTTTGCAGCCGTAAACTCAAAGGAGTATATATATATATATATATATATATATATATATATATATATATATATATATATATATATATATATATATGACACTTAGTCGTTTTTACCTCATTTCTCACTTTCCAAGCTAGAGAAAACCCGATTTCTCTCTCAAGTATCATCCGATTTTCCTCCTTAGATCTTCATAACTAGTAAGTATAATTCCTTGACTTGTTGATACACCTCTTAATCTAGCATTCTCTCATGATTTCATCCATGAAAATCATGTTTTCATAGATCTTCAAGTTTCACCAAGAACACACACTAGTGTTCTTGGGCTGTGAACTCCCTTTCAAGCTCCTTTATTGTAAGTATAACGATACTTCTTTATGACTTATAAGACCTCAAAACACAAAAATGGTACTTAATACCATGAGTTTACGAGTGTAAACTCATGGGGAAATGACCATGGTCCATAAACTCATGAGTTGTTACCATTTGGACCATAAACTCCTTTGAGAGGCCCTACAACCCTTTGATGTAACCCTAAGTTCTTATAATACTTGAATCCAAGTGTTTTCCTTGTTCTAGGGTGTTTGTACTTGTCTAATTAGTTTTATAATCACTAATTAGATACATATATATGTATTTATATGTTATTAGGATCATTGTGTGTGTTCAAGTCTTCACTTGACACCTAGCACCTTGTCCAACACTTCCATCCAACCCACTTACTACAGGTGAGTTCATACCCCTTAATTAACCTTTTAAATGTTTTTAAATGCTTTTATGGGGGGGGGGGAATACAAGTTGAATCATAATAATTATTATATCAATCACATGTGATTAATAACTAGTACACAAATGGATTTACTACGCTTTTAGCTGTTTTACCAAGCATATTACTTCAAAATGACTTTCTCAAACATTTTCACATGTTAAACTCTTTATCAAGCTGTCTTACATACTGTATCTTTCCTTTCAAACTCTGTTACAATTGTGTTTCAAACAAATGCTTTCTTATACTTTAAATTCTTCTTATCAAACAAACTGCTTTTAAATCACTTTATAAACTGACATCAAGTCATCAATTCTTATTTATTAAACTTTTCAAAGGTTTTACAAAACTTCTTTTAAACTTTTGTATTGTCAAATGCATCCTAATATATGTATAGTTATATAAGAAATGTTTAATGGACTTAGGACTGCTAGCTCGCTTAAATTCCTTTTCCTTGTTTGGATGTGGCCTTAGGGTATCGGTTATTTGTCCGAATGTCGTGTAAATATTAGTTATATATTATGTATACATATATAGACATAAAAGTTCTATCAGTCAATTCAGTACCTTTGGGTAGAAAAGACATACTTTCAGTTATACATGTACATTACTAGTAACTATAATAGGTATAGTTAGGAGATACTACTTACTATCACTAGTATAAGGAATCACTCAAGAGTAAGTTCATTCATGAGTCTATACAAATATACTGCATACTATATGAAGAGATACTATTACATACTATATGAAGAGATACTATTACATACTATATGAAGAGATACTACTACATAATGTACAAAGGGAATTACTACATACTATACTATATACTATACAAGGAAAATTACTGCATGCTACATTGGACTGAGCATCCTACACCTGGTTGCTCGCTACAGCAGGTGTGTTCATCTATGGATGTTCTCGGTTATACTGTTCGACGAGTTGCCACGTCGTGTTTATCATAGACAAATGGATACCTTCTCAAGGATTATATAATTTTCCTTATTACCTTTACTTTGTGACGCGTTCACATAAATGATGAGGTAGAATATATTTTGATACGATTTCAAATTAATATATTATTTTCCTTATTACCTTTATTTTGTGATACATCCACTTAAACGATGAGGTAGACTATATTTTTATAATAATAGTTATACATGGGAAAACCCGTCATTCTTACAAAGAAGCATACCTTCAAAACAGTCAGGTCGTGGTAGAAGACTACTTTTTATACTAGTAGGAAATATGAGATTTTCTAGGGTTTTCATACTTCTACAAACTTTTTCTCAAACAATTACAAGTCTTTCATTACAAGTTTTTACAAAGGAATGACACTAAAATACTTATGAACTCACCAGCTTTATGCGGATAAAATCTTTCAAAATAACTTGTATTCTCAGGTCACTAGTAGACAGGTACGATGACCAGGTTTTGAGAAAATGGAGCAGTCAAGACCCGTCTTTTATTTTGTTTACTTATGTTGATGTCTTCTTCTATGAAAGAACACACTTTTATTAAAATTGTACTATTAATGCAATGGATGATGTTGTTGCTTGTTTACTACTTTACACTGTTGTGATACTTTACATGACGTCCTCCGTCCTAGAACGTTTCCGCCGTTCTCGGTTTTGGGGTGTGACAGATTGGTATCAGAGCAATGTTTATAGTGAATTGAGTATATCAAACCATAAAAGATATACAGACTATAAATACAATGGGTTCAAAATACTCTGACCAAGAGTTTATACTTTCAAATAATATAATATTTAACTAAGTATACATGCCTGAATTCATACTAAAATTAGTGTCGCAATGACAAAAACAAAAGTATTACGATTATTGAATATCACAAGTAAGTTCGGGGATGTATGATCAGTCCTGGGAGTGGCATAGTCTGATCAACTATGCTGGTCCGAGGAGTGATTAGGATATGCCCATAATGGTTGTGATATGGCAACAAGTCTAAAAACTAACCAACACTACCACAATGAAGACATTAAGAGTATTTTGTGTTACTATAATTACTTAGTTGAGAATTAAAAAGATCTTCATTAGTAGGTCAATAGTTGCTAAGTGGATACACTAAGGTTATATGTAACTAGGATGACATAGACTTAGAATCTGTGAATTTTTCCTTTACCCCTGTTCCTTGTGAATTTGGAGTTAAGGTGACTTATACGAATGCCTATCCTGTTTTGATTACATATAACTAGTATGCACTTTACAAATAGTGAATTAACTAATGAATATTATCTTATAATTATCTAGTTAGTACGTCTAATAAATATTTCTTTACCCCAATTCTCGCGTAGATAACATGGCTAGACTCCATCTCCACGACGACCTGTACCTTCGGAACGAAGGCAATGATGGATGGTTTAAAGAAGAGCCATAAGATGATCGTCCAATCCCTTTGGATGATCACCATGCTGGAGGCTTTTCGGATGGTGCTAACACCGAGCCCGAGGTTGGGAACCTACCCCCGGTAGCTCCCATTCCAAATCCTAACCCTCGTCTGGATTTTCATGGCCCGACGCCTCCTTGGGTAGAATGCTTGGAGACATGGAGCGAAGAACAGAATCAGCCCATGTCATTCAATGGAGACCGAAGATGCTATAACCTAAGCAAAGGAAGCTTAGCAGACAGAGTTCTACCAATCCTAGTCCGTAGAGTTGCCCGAAACGAAATTCAGGGTAGGACGGCTCTCCATCGTATCGCAGTGGTTGATGCCAATGCAGGAATGCATACGATCCGCACCAATCGCTTTGAAAATTCTCGTGAGAGATCTGAGAGAGACCATGAGGCCCTGCTGCAAGAACTAGCTGAAACTCGAGTCGAAGTCATAGAGCTCCGAGTATGCCAGAGGGTGTATGAAAGATACATGCTTGATATGGAGCGTCAACTGGCTGAACTGAGGGTTCACCATAGGGATGCCCGTCACCAGTAGGAGATGCTTTACCTTCCTTCCTTGTTTTGAGGAATCGTTTTCCTGTCTATGTCCTATGTAGCACTTTTCTATGTAACTATCTTGTACTGTAAGTACTTTTAGTTAGGCCTTTATATTGTCAAAACTTTTCTACTCCGGATATGATGTAAGACCTACTACAAGGTCAATTTTCCCAAACTTATTACATCATACATATCAATGATATTGAAAGTCGGCTAATTTCTGTGTCACTCTTGGTTCAAATACTTTCATCATACTATCGTTGGAATCTATCTGAAACTCACTCTAGTCAAGTTATTGAACTATGGTAATTTAGCTACGGGATCATTTCCAATTCTCTTCCAAAGGCTGGATCCTGTTATCCACCAACCAATGGTACGCCGATTTGGACGAAAAACGTCTTGTGACCATTCTATGGACTTACTTCTACTCTTTACTAGGAATGCGTCATAGGGATGTAGGTCAAATCCTTGAGAACATACTTCTAATCTTTACATGAATGATCGGAATACATCCAGGTTCAACTATAATCACTCACGAACTCCTTTTCTTTCGTATAACATAATCATGTCGTCATCCATAAATATTCAACCGAGCAACGAAACCCCTATCCTTCATATCGATACCGCTACATTCCAAGCCACGGTAATAGGTGTTGTGAAAGCTGTCCTTGCAAACATCAGCTTTGGCAACGCAAACAAGGCTAGCAAGGGGGTTGACAATTATGATCGTTGTATCGATCCGGGGAATCAAAAAATGATAACAATCACAAACACCGAAAGCCACAACTTAGAGTTTAAGAAACAAAAGCGTCAAGCCCAAAAGGAACGCAAGCGATTTCAAAGGCTTGCCATGCAACAACAACCAGTGGCGACCCCTGCCACCTCAGCACCCGTAAAGCGATATGAGGGAACACTCACGAAGTGTAACAAGTTTAACTATTATCATAATGGAGCTTGTTGGGTATTGCAATGCATCATTTGCAACAATAGGGGCACATTGCTTGTTTCTGTAGAACGACCTCCACCACTTGATCCAGCCAGGTTTGCTATAGTTGTGGTGAGACATGACACTATTATAGGAATTGTCCAAAGGGGAAGAACAACGAAAGCACTCGCGTCCACATAACTCCGACCTGACACATCACTTCTACTACTGGTTCTGGTGCAAGCAAAATATGTCACCAATGCAGTGAGTAGGACACCTCGAGAAGGATTGTCCGATAACAAAGAACTCTGGCGCAGACGGGAAGATACTAAGGATCACTGCCGTAGGAGCGACTACTCTGAACCAATGTTGAAATACTAGGGTGTTTCGTTTTAATAGACTTATAAACTGTTAAACACTAGTGCAACTAGAGTCTTATCTTTTATGAGATTCTGCCAGTCAAGGGGTCCTCGTGCTGTGTATACTTGCTTTTGTAGTATACCTTGTTCACAGCAGTAGCCTTGTAGTTAATATAAAGTACTGAAACACTGTTAGAAGTTGCACTGTTGTATTATTTGTAACATCGTTTATGATCAAAGCCTAATGCCTCTTATTCCGAATAGTCCGATATTATCATAAAACATGAGTCAATTCGATCCTCACAATACCAGTTTTGTGCGTACATCTCTTTCTCCGTAATCGCCTTTCTAGCAAAGCTGTCATTCCAGAACTTCGAGGTACTCATGCATAGAGTACCTTATGTTTCGTGTCCTTCCCGAAGATACCTCAACAAACCTCCCTGGAGTACGACTCGTACAGTACGTCAAGTTCAACCCGAAGACCCATATTGTTGATCTATCGCTGAAGACAATATAAGAAAAAGGGTTGTATATAATCAAGGTTCAACAGGCTTGGAATTGATGATTCCGCTTTAACTTCTTTTCCTTGTTTGGATGTGATCTTAAAGAAGAATCATTTATTCAACTGTCTTTTCAATCTTAATTATATGCGACTCGTATATACAAAGCTATGATTGATGAACCAAATATGACTTCTAATATAAACTTCAGGACGGAGACTACTCAAGACGATGAGTGATCGTGCTGTCATGCGAATAAACTTTGAATCCACTCAAATGCTACCCTTGTAACCAAATCGCTCTATAGTCTAGCATTTACAGAGATGCAAGACCTGTCCGGTCAACTTAGCAAACTGCTCAACAAGAGCTCTGTAGGACCAAGCTCCTCGCCCTGGGGAGCTCCAGTCTTGTTCATCAATAAGAAAGATGGATTGTTTTGTATGTGGATCCATTAATGGAGACCTCGACAAGATTTCCACTAGGGATCGTTACCCTCTTGCACGCATAGATGGATTGTGTGACCAACCGCAAGGAATGAGATACCTTTCGGAGATGGATCTGAGATCTGAGTATCACCAGTTACAAGTAATAGAGGAGGATGTCCCGAGGACGGCCTTCCGAAATCGATACGGACGCTACGAGTCCGTAGTGATACCTCTCGGATAAGACCAATGCGCCCGCAAAATTCATGGACTTAATGAATATGTTATGTCTTCCTTACTTGGATCAATTCGTCATTATCTTTATAAATGACATACTTATCTACTCTTGTACTAAGAAAGAGCATAGAAAGCATCTATGACAGACCATGGAAACATTACGATCAGAGAAGCTCTACGCGAAGTTCTCTAAATGAGAGTATTGGATTCAATGAGTTGAATTCCTAAGGCACACTGTTAGTAAGGTGGGAATTCATGTGGACCCTTCCAAAATCAAAACCACTGAGATCTGGTCAGCACCAAAGATGCCTACGAGAACTCGCCAATTTCTAGGCCTCGCTGACTACTAATGTAGGTTCATTCATAACTTCTCTCAAATTACGAAACCTCTTACGACTTTGACCCAGAAGGGAGTGGCCCTTGACTGGGAAGAGAAGCAAGAGAAAGAAACCTTTGGAATTCCAAATAAGAGACTATATTCTTTTGGAAGTCTCACCCTGAAAGGGACTTGATACGCTTCAGAAAGCGTGAAAAGCTAAATCCAAGGTACATAGAGCCTTTCGGGATTTTTGCTAGAATCGGCCTTGTACCTTGCAAACTCAACCTACCCCGCGAATCAATGACGTTCATTCTACTTCCCACTCCTTGAAACTTGAAAAAGTACCATTCCTTCAGGACTCTTGTAATCCCACTCGACGAGATCGAGATCAATGAGAGCCTCACCTTTGTGGAAAAACTGTAGCGACCCTGGACCAAGAGGTCAAGTGGACGAAGCAAAGCCCCATCCCATTAGTGAAGGTTCGCTAGAATGCCAAGCGAGGACCTGAATTCACTTGGGAGCACGAGGATCGATCGAATAGGAAGTATCCTCATCTCCTTACATGCCTGTTCATACCTACTCTGTAGCGTAAACTCTAATTTCGGGACGAAATTCCCTCTACGGGGGGATGATGTGACAACCCGAAATTTTCTATCCTGTACAGCCAAACACTTCATTGAAAGTCAAACTTATTTCTGCTAACTTTTAGCCCGTTTGGTGTCCATTTGAGTATTCTGATATTTCATACATCAGAGGTAATCATAGGAAGTATACTCCAGGGTTAAATGTGCACCATTGAAGTCCCAAAACTCCAAGAGTTTGGAGTTTATAGTCCAAACATGGAGTTTGTGGCCGTAAACTCTAAGGAGTATATATATGACAGTTAGTCATTTTTACCTCATTTCTCACTTTTCAAGCTAGAGAAAACCCGATTTCTCTCTCAAGTATCATCCGATTTTCCTCTTTAGATCTTCATAACTAGTAAGTATTCTTCCTTGACTTGTTGATACACCTCTTAATCTAGCATTCTCTCATGATTTCATCCATGAAAATCATGTTTTCATAGATCTTCACGTTTCACCAAGAACACACACTAGTGTTCTTGGGTTGTGAACTCCCTTTCAAGCTCCTTTATTGTAAGTATTCTCACCCTAGTGTGTTATAAGGCTAGTTCCACTTCTTATTCAACTAAAAAACACTAAGAATCACAAGATTAAAGGTGTTTACGGCCAAGACATGTTCTTGGGCCGTAAACCTAATTAGAGGGGGCAAAGTGAGCCCCAGTCCCTTCCTTAGCCTTGGATACTAGTCTAGATCACTTCCTTGAAGTGTTTAGGACCTTAAGCATCAAAAAGACCATGAAGATATAGAGTTTACGGCCGTAAACCCATGAGGAATAGTCCATGGGCCATAAACTATATAAAGTGGTGCCATTGTGCCACTAATGCTTCCTAAGGCTTAGACTTGAAGTAAGGATACTTCTTTATGACTGATAAGACCTCAAAACACAAAAATGATAGTTAATACCATAAGTTTATGGCCGTAAACTCATAGGGAAATGACCATTCTCCGTAAACTCATGAGTTGTTACCATTTGGACCATAAACTCCTATGAGAGGCCCTACAACCCTTAGATGCAACCGTAGGTTCTTATAACACTTGCATCCAAGTGTTTTCCTTGTTCTAGGGGGTTTGTGCTTGACTAATTAGTGTTAGAATCACTAATTATATATATATATATATATATATATATATATATATATATGTCTTTATATGCTATTAGGATCATTGTGTGTGTTCAAGTCTTCACTACAGGTGAGTTCATACCCCTTAATTAACTTTCTAAATCTTTTTAAAAGCTTTTATGGGGGGGGGGGGGGAATACAAGTTGAATCATGGTAATTATTATATCAATCATATGTGATTAATAACTAGTACACAAATGGATTTACTACGCTTTTAGCTGTTTTACCAAGCATATTACTTCAAAATGACTTTCTCAAACGTTTTCACATGTTAAACTTTTTATCAAAATGTCTTGCATACTGTATCTTTCCTTTCAAACTCTGTTACATTTATGTTTCAAACAAAGGATTTCTTATATTTAAACTGTTCTTATCAAACAAACTGCTTTTAAATCACTTTATAAACTGACATCAAGTCATCAGTTCTTATTTATTAAACTTTTCAAAGGTTTTACAAAGCTTCTTTTAAACTTTTATGTTGTCAAATGCATGCCTATATATGTATAGTTATATAAGAAATGTTTAAAGGACTTAGGACTGCTAGCTCACTTTAATTCCTTTTCCATGTTTGGATGTGGCCTTAGGGTATCGGTTATTTGTCCGGATGTCGTCTAAATATTAGTTATATATTATATATACATACATAGACATAAAAGTTCTATCAATCAATTCAATACCTTTGGGTAGCAAAGGCATACATTCGGTTATACACGTACATTACTAGTAACTATAATAGGTATAGTTAGGTGATACTACTTACTATTCCTAGTACAAGGAATCACACAAGAGTCAGTTATTTCATGAGTCTATACAAATATACTACATACTATATGAAGAGATACTACTAAATACTATATGAAAAGACACTATTACATACTATATGAAGAGATAATACTACATACTGTACAAAGGGAATTACTACATACTATACAAGGAAAATTACTATATCCTATACTGGACTGCCCATCCTACACCTAGTTGCTCGCTACAGCAGGTGTGTTCATCTATGGATGTTCTCGATTGTACTGTTCGGTGAGTTGCCACGCAGTGTTTATCCTAGACAAATGGATACCTTCTCAAGGATTATACAATTTTCCTTATTTCCTTTACTTTCTGACACGTTCACGTAAACGATGAGGTAGATTATATTTTGATATGATTTCAAATTAATATATTATTTTCCTTATTACCTTTGTTTTGTGATACATTCACTTAAACGATGAGGTAGACTATATTTTTATAATAATAGTTATACATGGGAAAAACCGTCATTCTTATAAAGAAGCATACCTTCAAAACAGTCGGGTCTTGGTAGAAGACTATTTTTTATACTAGTAGGAAATATGAGATTTTCTAGAGTTTTCATACTTATACAAACATTTTCTCAAACAATTACAAGTTTTTACAAAGCAATGACACTAAAATACTTATGAACTCACCAACTTTATGCTGATAAACTCTTTCAAAATAACTTATATTCTCAGGTCACCAGTAGATAGGTACGATGACCAGGTTTTGAGAAAACGGAGCAGTCTAGACTCGTCTTTTATTTTATTTACTTATGTTCATGTCTTATTCTATGAAAGAACACACTTGTATTAAAATTGTACTATTAATGCAATGGATGATGTTGTTGCTTGTTTGCTACTTCGCACTGTTGTGATACTTTACATGACGTCCTCCGCCTCAGAACGTTTCCTCCGTTCTCGGTTTTGGGGTGTGACATCCACTGTGTTCACGACCATAGTTTCTTCTTGTGGACACTCTTCAACATTATCAGATACAATGTTTTCAACATTGTATGGGACAATCTTGTCAACCGTTTTTGTCTGTTTGACCCATCCCTCAAACACCTCCAAATACAAATGCACAATCTCCTTCGTTTCAGAAATTACATTTCTGAGTTGAAGAGCATCTGCTTCGGCTACAATATTCATAACATACCCATGAACCAGGTGTTGAAATGACAATGATATATTACTATTTAACGTATTAGCTTCACTTTAACCAAATTAAACAATATTCGACGGTTAAAATTAGCCAGAAGCAGTAAACCTAAGTTGTTAAACTTTGGTCTAACGTAGGTGTTAATTCCAATACTCATCTGCCGAAAACCCCCGTACATAAAATAATAAAAATCATATTTTCTTTGAAAAAAAACTTTAAACCCTTAAACCGATTGAATATTGTAGATAGATAAAAAACAAATAAAATCATTTATATCAATAAAAAACCGTTGCTAATACCATTGTAACAACCCATTCCGAGGAGATGTTAACGCCTCGCGGAGCCTTCGTATCGACCTCTGCGGAGGATTTAATGAACCTCCAAAACAATCACTCCGTAGAGGGCTTAATGTCTCCGCGGACAATCATTTTTAGACTGAAAATGTACAAAATTTATAGTTCAACGAACAATTCGTCATTCCATAGCGTCCCGTAAAGAATCATCCGTGGAATGCATGTCTATAGCCGGAAAGGTGTGTTTTCATGACTAAAGTTTGAAATACCCCCCCCCCCCCCACCCCCAGCCGGTATTTTCCATATATATATATATATATATATATATATATATATATATATATATATATATATATATATATATATATATATGTGTGTGTGTATAATGTGTGTGTGTGAAATTTGAGAACGATAATGACAGTAGTGGCAGTGGTGTCGGTGGGTGGCAGAAGCGTTGGATTTTTTTGGAACAGATGAGTTAATGGTTAGAAGTTAATATTTTGAAATCTTCAACGTCTGGATAATGGTGGTGATAGTGGTAGGTGGCGGAGGTGGTTCGTTTTGGTTGTTGTAGTAGTTGGTGGGAGAGGGGATGTAGTGGATTCACATACAAATAGTATATATCTCTCGTTGCGCCGATGCGACGTACAATTTTGCGGCAAAAGTAATTGTTGAATGAAAATGATTCATCCATTCTCAATATTTTTTTCTTAACTGAACTCTCTCTCTCTCTATCTCTCTCTCTCTCTCTCTCTCTCTCTCTCTATATATATATATATATATATATATATATATATATATATATAATCTGTTTATTTTTAAATTAGAATTAAAACATTATTAAATATAAGTTCTGAATGGTACGGGAGGCATAATCATATAATCAAAGTCTCTATCTTGAAGCAATATTAACATTAAAGAAGTGGATGTTGCTTTCAGTGGCACCACCAACCTCATGAGATGAGTCATGACATGATATTCCATGATAATGATAGAGAGAGGGATGGGCATTAACACCATCCATGCAACGCATGATACATCACATACAAAGTATATATAACAAGAGTATGAATGTAATGATGATGAGGTTGACATGTTCTATATAAATATAATGAATTGGCAATGTTGAAAGAAGCTCAATTTCTGAATTTGTTCTTATCTCCAATGGACGTTAGTTACTCCACTCCCAATGATATGTGGATTATATATTCTATTATGGGAAAAGAATAATCGCGACAGCATTGTTTCTAAATACACCCTGGATGGCATCTAAAATGATTTTTAAGATCCAAAGTTTTAGTAGTCAGTATCTAATTAAGAAGTTGGTTTAATTTTTTTTTTATAATTGGATAACTAAATTTAGAAAAACTATATGAAAACTGTTTGCAAAAATGATTATTGACATAAACATTTTGGGGTATGTATTTCTATATGACATTTGTGTAATTAAAGGCTCCACCCCTGAATTATGTATGATGCATAAGATCCTAACAGTGTGAGGAAAGTTTTCTTCACTTTTTACTACGTCATCATTTTTCCTATTTTTATTTCCCTTATTTTCCTCATCAAAATCGAGAGTGTGGATGAAAAAAAAAATTTATTTAGTTTTTTTTTAAATGTTCCATACAAATATTATACTCCTTTTGTGCATAATTAAAAACCATGAATTTTAATATATTTTTTATAATTTTTTAGTAGATATATAATTTAATAAATATTAAAAAAACTGAAAAAAATACTGACCAATCACACGATATGAGAGAGAGAGTAGGGGATAAACTCCCTTCTTTTTTTCCCTCACCCACGGTGTGGTGTTCGAGGGTGAGGGATGTTTTCCCTCACTCCATTCCCCCAACATATTGCCCGACCTAATACATACGAATGTTAAGTGATAAGTTTTCATCGAGATTATATAAAAAAAAGCATTCAACATCAACCACATATTTTTTATTTTCCGTCACCACTGGAAAGTTTATAATCATAAATAATTTTCTGTGTCATCTATTTCTTTTTCCTCCACCGCCTTCCCCAAAACCTCAACCGCCACCACTACCACCGCGCCACCAACCGACCATACTAGTGCCACCTCCGTCAACTATACCACCACGTCTGCCACCACCACATCCTCCCGCACCAACCACCATAGTCATATATGATTAAACACCTTCTGATCAGAGATACATTTATAATCATTTATGATTAGACATATGTATATAAACCAATATAATCATATATGATTATACCTCTGCATCATATAATCATTTATTATAAGACATACACAGTTGCTGTCGGTACATTAAAATGTTAGAGCAACAAATTAGAAATATATAGTTCAGTTTGAATCTCAAAATGTTAAATTTTCTAAGATCTCAACTGAAACGTTCTATATATATATATATATATATATATATATATATATATATATATATATATATATATATATACACAACACATAAATGTTTGGAAACACTAAAACCTACAAAATTAATAGAAATCTAAAGAAAAAAAAAATACTTTAAGGTATCTAATCTTGTTGGTAAAGTTAAAAATTGTAGGGTTTAGTACAAATTCGTTGGAAAAAAATAATTTAAAAGTTCTTTTTTCAGCGATTTTATAAAAAAACTACCGATTTTTATGTTTGTAAAGGTAAAAAAAGATTATATATATATATATATATATATATATATATATATATATATATATATATATAAGTTGCCTCCATTGAGAATTCCGAGAAAATAGAGATCTTGAAATTCAACCTCAGCTACATAATTTGCATTTGTCACCCTAGCGGACCAACGTATCTGCATAACATGAGAGTTATCATAAATGATTTTGTAGCTCCACTCATTCATTTTTCCCCTTGCAACATCCCCACCGGCACTATCGTCATCATCACCACCTCTGCCACCATCTAACCCGCCACGACCACATTTGTCACCTCTAACACGACCATTTTTCAATCATATATATATATATATATATATATATATATATATATATATATATATATATATATATATATAAGGGATGGTTCGTGTGTGTGTGCGGCAAATGAAAAGCGACATGTTTTTTATTTGCCACTACAACGCTCCAACGTACCGGAGTGGTGAAATATTACCTAATCGTAAATGACTGTATGTTAGGAAGGTAGAATCATATATGTTTACATATCTTTATACATATATGCCTAATAATAAATGATTATAGATATATGTCTGTTTAAAAAGTGATTAATCATCTACGATTATGGTGATTGATGCCAGAGGAGGTGATAATTTGATAAGTAGCGATGGTAGAGGTGACGAAGGTGACTGTGACGGGTTCGGTTGGTGGTAGATGTGGTGGCGATGGCGGGTTCGGTTGCAGGTAGGCTAGAGCGTTAGGGTGGCAAATGCAAAATATTTGGCTGATGTTGAATCTCAAGATCTCTATTTTCTCGGAAATCTCAATGGAAACAAATTATATATATATACATACATATATATATATATATATATATATATATATATATATATATATATATATATATATATATATATATATATATATATATATATATCGAAAGTGGTTATTCTTATATGAATATGGCGTCGATGAGTAGTGGGGAGGTCGCGGTTATTGGTGTTGGTTTGTTGTGATATCTCCAATTTCACGGCTAGAAAAGACAGATTTATTTATGATTATTTAAAAATCAGAGCATCCTTTTTGAAGAACAATATGACCGAATTTGTTACCAAATAATGATAGTGATATTATCAAAAAAATTTCAAGGTAAAATATATTTTATTTATTTTAAAACGTTGGGATGTCATCATCAATAGAAAATCATAAGCATAACAAAATATTATAAGCCTTATGGTAATTAAACTAGTGGCCTAATACTCATTGCATCTCTCAGCAGAATGTATCTTTAATATCGCTACATGTGATACAATAAACTGAGTGGATCAGGTTTGGAAACTTGGTGAGTACATAGAGTTTTCAACTCAGAATAATATAATTAATTTGTTTAATTATCAAACAATTTACCAAATTTCCCATCCCAATTATGTTCTTTGTTCTTGTGGATCTTCCCTAAGGATCATCTATACTGACAATACTAGTTCAGGGATTTCACTACGATACTAGTCGGTAGGTGTCCTTCTATATTTATTCCTTTGGATTTTTCATAAGGAATAGGCATGAAGTCCATCACTGCCAGGGTTTATCTAATAGGCACTAAGTAAATAGCTACCTCTACTATCTATTAGGCACTAAGCCCATTGTAACATCCTGTTTCGGATCGTCTGTGATTTAGGGTCCATGGGCTGCAACCCGGGCATATCGAAGCCTTGAGGCTACGATGAGTTACTAGAAGCGTAGGGCTTCTCGCCACCTTTCCGTGGATATGAGGTTCATAGGAATCAAACTTATAAAGAAGCTATGATAGTTTGAAGTGTTGGAAAGTTTAGTCCTTATTTGACAAAGGTGCCAGTTGAGTACTCGGGGCGTACGTGTGTGTACGCTGAGCGTACTCATGTGCGTGATTTGGAAGTGGAGCTACCTAGTACACTAGGCGTACCAGAGGGTACGCTGGGCATATTAGGAAAAGGGTGAAAACCCTAAATGAGAGGGTGTGTCCCTACTTAAAGAACATGATGGCCTCAATTTTGGCCACCATTTCCAGCTTTTGACCCTCTAAAAACCCTAATTTCCGTTCCTTTAGCTTGAGTGTCTATTTGTGAGCTTCTAAGTGTTATTTTGGTACCCTTGGAGTGAAGAAGGAGCATGGAAGAGAATGGAGTTGGAGTCTAGGCTTTGGATCTGAGCTTTTCTGTGGTTAGAGCATCATTTGAAGGTATAAAGCTCAAAGATTTCTCATCCTTTCTGATTTGAGCATATTATGGTCCATTTTAGGATTTTTGGTCCCAAATCTTAAAGCTCTATGAGTTGTTGAACTCCAGATCCTAATATATTTCCTTTTAAGTGTTTCTAGTGGAGAGGATTCATAAAAACGAGGTCTTGGATGTTAAAACCACCCCATGCATGAGATATGAGCATTTTTGGGAGTAAAGAGTGAGTGTATTTAGGTTTGGACTTTATCAACCATGCAAAGGCTTAAAGTCATGAACTTTATGGAGTATGAGCCTTTAAGGAGTCCAGATATGAGAGTATAGTTATGGTCTTAACGAGTTAAGACCAAGAGAGTGGGAAAAAGCAAGTCTGGACGTACGCTGAGCGTAAATCCAATATGCCCCGCATACTGGTTAAGTGTCCCCGATCAGGGTTCGTGTGTACGCTGAGAGTACCAAGTCAGGTATGCCCAGCGTAATCTCGTTGTGGGATTTTGGGCTAAATCTCATATGGCGCCTTAAGTGTTGGGCCTGGATTTTTGGGCTTGATGTACTGGAAATTTTGATCAGAGAAATATTGTGTAGGTCTTGGGCTTGCCATTTGGACTTCAGTTTAAGAGTTGGGCCTTGGGAGAGCCCATTTAGTATTGGGCCTTGGTGGGCCCAATGGGCTTGAGTTATTTGTGGGCCGGGTAGTGGACTATCTTTAGACCTAATGAGTGAGGTTTGTTCTTAGATCTTAATTAGGTTAATAATGGATTTGGTTCAGTTTTAGAGGCCGGTCTGTAGCAGCAGCATCTATAGGAGCTGTTAATCATCCAAGGTGAGTCTTCTCACTATACTTACCATAAGTGGTAACTTGTGAGACCAGAGCTTCTTGTATTTTTATATTGAGTATTGTGATATCCTGCATTATGTCTTTATGATTTATGTTGTGTATTACTTTAAGCTTACTGAGTTAGGACTGGAGGGTCCAATCGAGTTGTGGGACCGGAGGGTTCCACTGAGACACAATGACCGGAGGGTCTTATTTGAGTATAGCCATGCGAGGTTAATGAGATGTGTGTGGTATTTTGGGGATCTCACTAAGCTTCATGCTTACCGTGTTATGTGTATGTGTTTTAGGTACTTCTCAGAATCGCGGGAGGACGCCGACTTGACTGTACACACGATATGGAGTTATGTTCGAGGATCTTGGAATTTTATTCAACCATTATGGATATGTGTTTTGATAAATGAATAATTTGTGGTTTTTTTGGAATCTGTTAATGAGAATTATGTGATTTAAAAATAAAGTTTTTTTTGAAAATTTACGGTGTTACAAGTTCGTATCAGAGCCTTGGTTTGAGGGATTCGGATGCACCTTCGAGTGTATCTAGACACAAACTGAGGATTGCATAAAAAATTTCAAAAGAAATGATTTTTCAAAACGAGAAATAGTTTTAAGAGAAAAACGAGTTGGAGTAGTGTGTAGAATCAGCCAGAGCCCGAACGGTGATTTCCCAAAATATTCTTACTTAATTGTGTTATGAGATATTCATGAGATATTAGGGATGCATGCTAGAGGACAGACTAAGTATTTCATATCTTAGGGCTAGAGTTGCCTAATTTGTGATGCCATAGCCTAGGGAATGCTATTGATTGATATTATCTGGTATTTGTTCTATTTGTGTGCTATGTTAGAGTACCTACCAAGAATATTTTAGAGTGAGCTTTTAGTAGAGGAGTAATCTAGGAGAAATGCCTAGATGTGTATTTGAGGAACCTACTGATAGTAGTGAGATATAAACAAGGGGTAGGGTTGCATGAGTTTGTAATGCCTTTTGGATTTGCAGATAGAGCGAGTGGAGTTGTATGCTAGATTGGTTTTATGTGTTTGTGGAGGTGATTCGATGCTCGGATGCTGCTTGCTTTGTTCTTTGTTGAACTCTTGATGATGAGGGACAGCTACTAAGTGAATATGATGACATTCAAAAGGTAGATGGCTGACATCATGAGGAGTTCTTCAGCAACTGATGGCAGAGAAGTGTGAGAACCTAGGAAGAGCCTAGGGTGTGACTTTAGTCAGATGAGTACGCTGATAGACGAGAATATTCTCTAGAGAGTTAACATGTGTAATGAGAATTGTGATCGAGAAGGTTGAGCAGCTACTTAGGAAATTTGGGACCATCCGTGTGGAAAGTATGGGTAGATGTGGCAGGTACTATGGGCCCATACTACTGAAAGCAGAGGACCCATACTCGAAACAAGGAGAATTCCAGAGGTTCTAAATAGCAGGTTAAGGGGAGATGACTGATGGGTTTTAAGCTTTCTAACACTCCTATGGTATACATGCAACCCTATAAACCTTGGATCTATGTTTTCTCTATTATACATGCAAACATTCAATATTCCAAGGTTTCATCCTAACTAGCATAATATGAAGCAACTCTACTACAAAATCCTAGTTAGATGACATACCTTTTAATGGATTTCGAAGTCTTGATCTTTAAGAGCTTAGCCCCAAGAGTGTGTAAGCTTCAAGTGGAATCACAAATTACCAAAAACACCTTTGGAAAACTTGAGAGAATAGAATGCACACTAGAAATCAGCCCACTCTTGTATCCTCACACACTAGTGCCATTTCATGTACCAAAGACCTCTTTATATAGTATGGAGGATTAGGGTTACATTCATGTAAACCCAAATACCCATGACCTTTCATTTCCATAAGATCCATGGGTTAAAAACTCCATGCATTATCCATGCAAGCTTAGCCCAACCTAAATGAACTTGGCCCACGCTATATATAAGAGTCCATATTTAATTAGTTCCTTTTTATCACTAAATTAATTCTAAATTAATTCTTGATCAATACTAATTAACTAATATGATTCCATATTAATATATTAGAACTTATAATATATTAATATAAATCATAAACATATTATTCTCAAAAGACTATCCATATAAATTGTTCCGGTGAATTGCAACCCAAATGGACTATGCTACTCTCAGGTCGAATACATACCAATAATAGTTATGGTCTTATACAACTAATCCAATAGTCTCCCACTTGGATAAGTCAAAAACTATTATTCCATATGAATCCAAGATACCGACTAGCAATCATAGCTCTTAAAGTCGCTGCCAAACTCTGACTTAGTCAAATGAGTTGTCCATTAGATAAGGGATCATATATTCCTCCATTCTAGATATTATATGGATTGAGACATGGATTATAATCATTTTCTCTATCCATTTGTTGTTTCCCAATTTCCAATTTATGACGACTGACTAATTGAACAAATCAAATCACTCCAGGCTTGGCCAATCACTTAGAGGTAGCATCACTAAATCATCGAGGGGCCCATAGATATCTCTTTTATCCCATCAAGGGTCAAAGGAATGGATAAACTTCGACTCATATGCTTGTCCTACTTCTTTTTGAATCATAAACAAAGGCACGTTTTATAACATCAAGTTACTGATGCGTTTTCGTGCAATCAATGTATAACCAACTCATAGTCAACAAGTCATATCTCTAGGTTTGAAGAATATAAGATATTATCGTATCATGATCACTCATGATAAAATCAATGAAGTGAGTAAAATGAGCGTGGCTTTAATCCAATACTCAGAACTGATGAGCACTCATGAATGTTGTAGCAACTCTTGCTATGTCCAACACCTTAGACATCTACAAGCCAGCATCAATACAGTCTTGCCTTAATACCTACTTCCAACGTATTATCGACTGTGGATGGTCTAAATAACTTAGTCATTCGGGAAGAATGACCTAGCTATCTTGGAAGTCAAAACATGTAAAGTGAAGCACAAGAATAATCAAATCCAATATGGCCCCAAGTACCTTTAAGAGTAAATAGAACACCTTTTATTTAAACACCATATTGATTACTCATTATTCATTGTATAATGTTTCAAATAATCAACTTTATACTTGAATTTGTAACAATAGTCATGCCATGCTCCAAGCATGCACACTATGTCTGTCCAAACAATACTTACACCATACACCAAGTATGCACACTATGTTTGTCTATGATCCTTACTTTGTGGAATAGATCAATTAAAAATAATTCCAATGATTCTCATTTCACAATCGCAAATCCTCATCGTAAATGTAAGAATTGCAAATTCTTGGCATTTACCGAAATCTGTTAGATTCAAAACTTATATGCATTGATCCTCTCATAATGACTATGCACAAAGTCACAAAGACTTGTCAACAAACATTACAGAGTATTCCAATGGAGATCATTCCATGGAAACGAAGTCTCAAATTCAAAGTACAATGCTTTGAACATCCTTCGTGCATTAAGTTTCCTAATCTTACACAGATCTAATGAATAACTTCCACCTACGGGAACATTTCTACATTCCAATTTTGACTATCATTTATGAACAAGAGTTGCCTCTTTTCAGAATATGTCAATATGGTCCTCCCAAAATTAACACTATACTTCCAACTCTCCCTGAGCAACCAATCTTTGGTAAACCTTAGATTGTCCTCGACATTTGCTTAATTACTTCAGTCATATCCAATTCTAGTACTTTTTCCCTCTTAATGCCATAGGCATTTGGAAAAATTTAGAACATATGAATATTATAGCACATGCAATCGATCCTATATCCGAAGCATATGGGACATGATTCATGATGTCTCACATAAAGATACGAGATAACACACATCAAAATCACACACCTTTCCTTAGATAGCACACATGTGTGTCTAAACAATTTCAGAACTATGAAAAGGGATGACGTAATCATAGTCACAATTGTTTAGACCTGTGCCATTTCTCACAAGTCCATGTTAGTGTGCCGGTTAACCACACACGCTCCATTAACGACTTTGAGAATGCAATTATCACAATTTCTATCTACTTAAAATCACTTAGTGAAAACGTTTCCTCACCATCATTTTCATCAATCAGAGAGAAACCTTATGACACTTAGATTTTATGGTGTATGTGTTCCTATCCATGTGAATTTGTCAAAACCATAATCACCAGACAAGATTAGTGACAAATCCAAACTCATTTGGACTGAACTTGTTCAGTCTTAACTTCTTGCCACTTCGCAGCACAAGGGCCTTCCATTGCTTGCAAGTTGTTATGCAACCACTTGAGAATTCTCAGAACTCGTATGCAAAGCCAACTTGAACTGGAATGGGCATAGAAATAGGAACATGTCAACACCATAGGTTATAAATCTCAAGTGATGTGCAAGTGATAAACTACAGATTTTATTCTTGATTAGATCTTGAAACTCTTTCAGGATCTTTAGGACTCCCACTGTCCTCTTGACATATAAGACTCTCTTTTAAAGAGACAGTACAGATTCTTATGAAGACAAGCACTTCACACAATTGGCCTTATTTGGTCGTTGTTTTATCCAAAACATCACACCTTACCAATTTGAAATGTACAAGAGCAGAACACATTTTACTCTTATATTTGACAAGTGTTAATAAACCGTCTTTAAGATGTGCCACTCAAGTTACAATCTTGCAGTATGACTCCAAGACTTGTTTTTGAATGGAGTATGACTCATCTTCTTGATTTAACCACTTCAAAAATTCATGACTCCTATTCTTAGCCATAAGAATAAACTAAGATGCCCTTAGAGGATGAATTGTCGTATGGTCTCACAATCATTAAGATGATCATAAAATATGATACTAAAGTACTCTCCTATCCTTTCTGATTTGAGAATCTTTTATCTTACTGTCAAATTTGATTCTTCTCATTCCTTCTGTCATACATTGAAAATTTTCCAATGGTTTTGGGTTATACTTAAACTTGTAAGTATAACCATATTTACTAAACTTTAGTTAATCATGACGAATACTCTTATCGATCTTTTGTGGTGGACTTTGACCATTGCACAAGAATGTGTAGTTGATCCCTTAGTCCTCCACTTGACTCACTTATACATGTGAACAAGGAATTAGTCTTAATTTTCCAAAGATGAAAATTCTCATTCATCATACTATACAACTTGCATGATTCCAAGTTTCGGTCCAATTGAAACTTGGGTGATGAGGATCTTTCCTTATTTGGTAAATTTATACATTACCACAAATGAAAGAATCAAATTCATATTTCCATTATTTCTAGAAACATACAAAAATCAATTTTCCATAAATGCCATTGCAAGGAGATAAAAAAATAAAACAAAATTTTATTTAATTATAAAATGCGAAAAAAAAAACTTTTTCCTCACGATGCAACTTTAAATGAAAACTATGCTATTATGTATTTCCTAGCAATCTATC
Source organism: Lactuca serriola (assembly GCF_051521515.1). Lineage (NCBI taxonomy): Eukaryota > Viridiplantae > Streptophyta > Magnoliopsida > Asterales > Asteraceae > Lactuca > Lactuca serriola. The sequence goes on from NC_136410.1 coordinate 134,921,831, forward strand.
ATAATTCCTAAGTAGTAGCTCAAGAAACCGATCTTCGAACCATGCGATTGAAATCCATCTTCGCGATCAGATTCAGCATACTCTTCTTTTAAGTTTCCTTCCCTTTGCTTGATCCTGCCAAACATCAAAATGTAACCGAGTCGCATTTTGTATTAAGAATCATCAATTAGGAACTTAAAAGAGTTAGATAGTGGACTTACCCGAAGCAGAGTCAAACTTTTTGATTCTACCTTCTCTCAGATCCTTCAGGTACTTAGGGCAGCTTCGCTTCCAATGTCCCTTCTCTTGACAGTAAAGACATACCGACTTATTCTTTCTCTTTACCTTTTGGTCAAACGGGTTGACCAAGGCTGATCCCTTTCCAATGGGAAGAGAAATCTTTTATGGGCTTCCAATGTTACCATTGTCAATGTACATCGAAGTTTGACAAATAGACCTTCCACCAATATTTGCTTGAGCATTGCGCCAAATCATTGCTGATTCGACAGCAACAAGAAAATAGGAAAGATCTATTAGGGTCAGGTCCTGATCTGTCACATATTAGTCTTTAACAAACTCACTATAAGACTCAGGAAGTGACTGAAGAACCCAGTCAATTGCTAACTTCCTTGGAACAATGACACCCAACATTCTCAACTTGTTAATGTGTGACTTCATTCCTAAGACATGAGTGCACACAGGTCTTCTATCTTTATGTTTCATTGCTAGTAGGGCTTGAGTGACCTTAAACGTTTGAATTCTTCGAGCCTTTGGGTCAGGGATAATAAATGGAGGATGTGGAGGTAGAGAAGTATGATTTCCATGAACCAATCATGGGAAATCATCTTCATTAGGAAAGCTTGTTCCAAGAGATTTTGGAATATCATAGTTGTCTGAACCAGACATCTACACTGGGAGAAATTCAAATTAGTTGATTTAAATCCTTAATAGAACACCTAATATGAAATATTAAGGCTAGGACCCAACACAATATTTTATATCTTGGAAGAGGGATGCCATAATCCAAGCTATAAAATATTTGAAGGTAGGCGAATGACGATTCACCAATTTCCACCATGAGAAACGAAATAATTTATTAGGTTGTAATTGGATTTGAAACTCCTAGATCTTTTGAGATTCATTGAACTTTTCAATGGCATGTTTCAATCTCAATTGTGCCCTGTCAAGTTTTGTGACTGGGATGCCGAGGATCATAAAACAAGGTGTGAATAACCATGCAAATATACTTGGTACCCTTAATATTTATCACTTAATCGATGTGCCGGTTAACCACATGTGCACCACCAATCCTATGATAAACATTAAGTTAACCTTTTCCTACCATGTTAATCCAAGTTAGTGTGTCGGTTACCCACACATGCTCCACTAACGACTTAAGCAAAGTGTAAAGTGTAATTTCTTGGGTTAGCACCAAATTCACATTTTCCTAAAGTAACTAAGATTGGAAATTTAAAAAAGGTTTAGTTACTTTTTATTTATCATTATACTTATAATGAAAATTATAGTCATTGTCCTACCAGTTCGGCTAACGACCCTCCACTAGTCAAGGAAGCGGTGGGTGAGAGTGGACACCTATTAAGCTGCCGTTTTATAGGCAACACCCTTATACCCCCCCCCTAAAGACCGGCTTCGTGAATGAGGCCTACTAATGGTAAGACTGACTTGATCTTATATATATATATATATATATATATATATATATATATATATATATATATATATATATATATATATATATATATATATATATATTATTAACTTATAATACTATAAAGTATAAGGCTTGAATTTTCACTTTTAAAACTCTAGGGTTTGGAATTAAAGTGTGTGTATGACTTTACAAATTCCAAAGTACTCTTCAATTTTGTAACCTATGCATTTTAATGGATCTTTAAAAGAAATAAATTTTGGTAATCCATAACTTGAGGACAAATTATGGAGTCTATTAAAACACATTTAGATCAAGAATTAACTAACAACAATTTTCAAATAATTCCTATGATCTACCAAAACTCATAAGTGTATGAACAATCATATCAAAAATTTCAAGAATTACATAAACACACTATAAGGTCCTAAAATGGATCTTTACCAATGATCAAACAATCACACAATCACAGAAGCAAGAATATGAATAAAAGAATAGTTGAAACAAGCCTGCATACGTTTATTACTTGAAACGTCGGGTACAACTCGTTTACACTTTGTCGTGAACTGTCTAGAATCAACAACCAATAATGACCTAAACAACCCCTATATATAGTGGACTTGGGCCGGAAACTGGGTTTACGTTCGTAAACAGGTTTACGGCTGTAAACTCACTATTGGGCCTTAAACACCCTAAAAACCTACCGAAACATGATAAAGACTCAAAAGAACTGATTACAATGAAAGCCTAGACCAAACCACTAACTAGACCCTTCAATCTCCCCCTTGGTTTGGTGCTAGCTTGAGCTTAGTCTTTTTCGACCACCATTACATCTGACTTTTGCATTGCCCCATTCCACATCCTCTTGATGATGATATCAATGACTATAACCGTATATTCTTTGGCAACTGGCTCAAAGATGTCTTCTGTAACCTTAATCTGATGATGGCTCAGCTGATGTATATCCCATTTTCCAAACTGCAGCACGTCAGTTTTTTCATATAAGCGGATACATCCCTTTTCAAGTTTGATGATAGTAGATGCAATAGTTTCATCAAATGCCAAATACAGCATGGACCATAGAGATCCATCTGGATGATCCTAAAGGATAGGAATCTGCTTTACTTGATTGGTACCAGGCCACATCACAGATCGAAGAGGTTGATTGGTTTTGGGATCAATTATAGTTGGGTATACTTTAATAATCGACTCTGTAGTCTTCATTGAAGGAAAACCTTTGAGTACTTGAACCTCCAAGAAATGCTTGAACTGTGTAGCGATGGAATTTTGAGAGGGATTGGCAAAAAGGGCCTTTGACAAATCTGAAAGATCAACCCTGGTCTAGGAATTGAAGTCATGAGCATCTTTACATAATTCAGTGTTGCCACTCTTCCGTTTCATGATCCACATGTTTAGAGTATCGTGAAATCCCCATGAAATGATCCTTGACCTATCACCATATATATCTTTAAAACGATTCTCTTGAAGATCTGTAAAGGTGATGGTAGGCTGATCCGCATGAGCATTCTGATCTGAGCTCCTTTTAAACAAATATTGACCTTTCTCAGCAGATTTGGCCAGTTTGGCACGTTTTCAGGCTACAACACTCGGAGCTTGAGCTGGATCTTCCTCAAATCTATCAACAACACGTGATGTTTGAGCAGATGTCACAATGGGGTGAGCTTGGATGTGCAGATTGATCCTTGACTCATCAACGAATGTCTTGAACTTGTAACCAAGTTCCTCTTCTAGCTTTTTCTTCAAATCAAAATAATTTGAAGTGAGGAGATTAAAGTGCTCTTGGAGGTTAGAAATTTGCTTAGTCTTCAAAGTTTTGTCCTTTTCAAGATCAGAAACTTGAATCTTCAGCTGTACATTTTCGCTCAAAAGATCATTAACTTGGATATTGAGCTCAATGTTCTTTTGATCAAGCACATTTACTCTCATCTGAAGCTCATCAATGGCTGGATTATCTTCTCCTGAATGGCCTTCTCTAAAAGAAATTCGTTTAGCTCTGGGAGAAGGCATTGAGCTTTGTTCCTGAGCTAGATGCATGTTGAGGAGAAAATCCTTCTTGAGCAGAAGAACCACCAGCCTCAAAGGTGGTGCTAGGACCTTCACTGAAAGGTTCTGATGAGACAATGGCAGGAGTGGTTGTTGGTGTAATTGGGAGGCCTTGAGATAAATCAGAATCCAGAAGTCCATGTGTAGGATCACGTCTTCTTCTTTTTGAAGGAGGCTGTAAGGTCTGGATTGTTGCATCATCACTCTGAAGTGGTTCAGTGGTAGGTTAAACAATATCAAGGGTAGGAATCCCTGACACTGTCACCATAGGATTTGTCGTGTCAACCACTTGTTCGGGAGTAAGGGGTGTTGACTCAAGAACGTCATCGGAGTCCCATATCTCTGTTACTGGATGAGCAACATCATTGATATTCTCAAGTAGCGTGTTGAGATTGAAATTTGACAAAAAATATTCATTACTTCCAAAGTTTGTCGGAATTTCAACCTTATCAAAGCCCGTACGAGCAAGGTCTTCATATAGATTAGTCTCAATCACGCTCTTTGAAGACATTTAGTTATAGTCACTTTGAACTTGAACTGATGTCAGTTTATGTTCCTCTGCTACAGATTCATTTGGAGCAACTGTATCTTCTCTTTCTTCTTGGTCTGACACAATGATCACATCCTCTTCTTAAATCACTCATTCAGAGGCAGTAGGCTCAGAGGATACTTTATCAGAGGATCCATGAGACTCAGATGCCTCATTAAGCTCAGCAAATCTTCTGAACTTCACAAACGGATACAGTCCTTGGAAAATGAACTTTCCCTTGTGATTTTGCTGGATAAGCCCAACAGTGTGAGGACCTAACGACTTCATGTCTAGGGTTTCTCCCTCCTTGGCCATCTCAGGAAATTGTCTGTTGATGAATAATTGAATGAACTTGGGATACATCAAGAAAGTATCACGAGTTATAGCATTGATGCTCACCACGAACTCGTCCATGATAAATCTTGAGAAGTTGAATTTTATTCCTCTAGCAAGTGAAGTGATGGGTGCAGTATTCCTTAGTGAAATCTTGTCAGCCCTAGACCTTCTCCCAGAGATGCAGCTCACAAACACATGAGCTAAGAATCTCCAATACGGTGGCAGAAGCTTCTTCAAAGTAGGAGGAGAGTCGCCTTCATACCCCATCTTCTTGAGAATCTTCTGGGCATCTTCACTCCTGATCTTAGTAGGAAAACCAGGTTGATCACTAATCAGCAACATCTCTCTGATGAATTGCTCAGTGATCACAATCTGGCATCCTTTAACAATTGCATCAACAGTGACTGCTCCATTGTCATCTCTCTTCATCTTAGCAGTCCTCCATAATTCCCTTATGATGTTCTGATAGACCACAATATTCATAGTGAGAGCAGATGCTAGGCAACACTCTCTCAGCCCGTGGATCATCGACCTGAATTCACCATGTGCAACTGGGGGATCTGCTAGTACGATGGCCAGGTTATGCATGTCTACGAATCTCAAGTTAGCCATTTGATTTGCACTAAAACAAACCAAGTGAGATAACAAATATATTAAAGCAATTAACGTTTCATGGTTCTCTTAATTAATCAACTTAGTTAAGCCCCAAAAATAGTTTTAACCAAAGGGAGTTTATGGTCAATTTTGGGTTTACAGCCGTAAAATCATGGCCACAAACGGAGTTTACGGCCGTAAGCTTCGACCGCAAACGCTGACAGTTCCTATTTTGTTCGATTTTAGCCCCAAAATCCACCGATTTGATGAATAAAACACATTTCCACGGTCAATTTTGATGTACCTTTGAGATGGACTGAACGATTTCGCGAAACGAGAATTTTTTTTTCGAGAGGAGAGAGGATGGAGAGAGTTTACGGCCGGAAAGAGGAAAGAATGAGAAGTGGAGGAGTTTCCGGCTGTAAACTCCCTTAAATACCCTTAACAACTTTACCTGTCTTCCACACAGTAAAAGGCAAAGTCCAAATTCCAAATATATTTTTTTTATTTTAGATAAAAAATATAATCTTTTGAGGATTTAAAAATTAAAATTAAAATTAATATTAATATTAAATTAACGTAAACAAAAAATAAAAATTAAAATAAAATAAAATAAAATAATTTCTAAAATTTAAAGTTTTAAATATTGACAGTTATAAAATAAAATAAATAAAAACAAAAATAAAATAAAATAAATATAAGAAAACTAAACTTATCTCAACAAACATTGAATATAATTTTGTGACATAGGGATCACAATTGTTAGACAACCTTAGTCCACTTGTCAGTACCTTTACCTTCATGTCTATGTCTGGTCGATCGCCGGTATTGTGATCCACTTAAGCATGGAAAATTGTGATTTGACAAACTAATAAAGATAAGACATTTTTGATTCTATATTCTTAAATAAATTTCCTATGGACCATTTAGCTGACGATGACCAGAGGTATTGTTGTCCACCTAAATTGAGCAGCGGGAACTACAGACAATTAGTAAGTGTTCAATTTTAATTGTATTAGAACATGTTTCCCGCTTTCTGGTATGCTCCAGTAATCAAGGATTTCTAGAACACTCCTTACGTCGGGTGAGCAGACAATTATTGAGAGAGAAGATAGATTTAGAATGCATATGCTATACACCCAGGTCAGATCTCTTCCAATCACGCAGAGGATGAAACATATGACTCCCTGAAGTTTTAGAGGGATTGAGAAAGAGAATAATGCATATACCATGTACTAGGTCAGATTGTAAGTCACGGAAATGAGACAATATATGACTAACAGACAAAAAGAAAGAAAATAACCTTCTACAGACCTAATGTTTGGATTAATTTTTCTTAAGGCTTGGATTGAATTAAAAACATCATTTACAATACATAAGGGAGTTTACGGCCTAGGCATGGGGTCTTTGGCCATAAACTCTCAATTCTCCAAGATTTAGTGTTTTTAAGGTGTTAAAATTAATCACATGTGATTCTAAAAATTCTCACAAGCCTAGAAATGAGTTTGTATGGGACATATGAGGGATTTATGGAGTTTACGGCCTATGAGACCCCCTCATGGCCGTAAACTCTTCTATAAGGTGCTACAAGGTGTTTCAAGGTCTAAAACTTGCATAGAAGGGCTTCTAAAATTCATCTAAAGGCTTTAGGGGTGTTTAGTTTGCATTCTAACACCAAAAATTTTGGAGTTTACGGCCCAAGAACAAGCCTTGTCCGTAAACTCTTAGAAATCCCATAAATGATGTGTTTAAGGCCCTTAAACTATTTTTGGTTGGTCCCTTGATTTATTCCAAGACTTTTGGTGGTGTTGGATGGCTTTCTAACACCTTAGAATTGGATTTATGTCAAGTTTTGAGGAGTTATGGCCCAAACATATGCCTTGGCCGTAAACTCATCTAAATCCCTCAAAAATCATGTTTCAAGTGTCCAAATGTTAAAACCAAGGTCCTATAATTCATATCTAAGCCATAGAAGTGATTTGGGAGGGTTTGAGGGCATGAAAAACCCCATTTACATGAGTTTACGGCCTAAGCTTATGCCTTGGCCGTAAACTCCTTCAAATGACTCAAAATCAATGTTTTAAATGTTCTAAGTCCATATCTTGAAGTCCCTTAGCCATATCTAAAGTCCAAATGAGTTTAGGAAGGAGTTTAAGGGTTAAAAACCCTTCAAAATGGTGTTTACGGCCTAGGCAGCCTCCTGGGCCGTAAACTCACATATGATGTTCAATTTCATGATTAAATGTCAAATTTGGAAGCCAAACATGCTATAGATTAAGGCTAGGAAGGTACCTTAAGGATTTGAGGCCTTAAAATTGAGTTTTTGGACACTTAATCTTTGGATTTAGGAGAGAGGTTAGAGAGAGAGTAGAGAGAGAAGGAAAAAGCTTCAAATGAGTGCTTAAACATGTTTATATAGTTCCTAAAACTTGGACACGGTGGAATTCTACCCGATACCGGCCTTAAACGAAGCTTAAGGTCGCACCCGATTAAGTTTCCGTCACCCGGCGGGGACGTTTCTAAAACTTATGAAAGAAATGTTTTGGGCTAAATTCATGAGTTCCTAAATGATTTGGACCCTCATTGAATGATAATAAACATATTATTTTAGTTAACTAAACCCAAAAACGATATCGGGACATTTCGATCTCCGACGAGTTATACGGGCAGAACGGGTTTTCAGCGATGAACAACTTCGGGTTGTTACATTATCCCCCCGTTAGAGGGAATTTCGTCCCGAAATTCAAAGAATAAGATACTGATCATGGATTGAAATGAGATACGAATGGATTTGTTGCTTTGGATCTTCACTTTCTCAAGTGGAATCAGGTCTCAACTGGGCGTTCTAACGAATTCTCATTATCGGGACATGTCTTGGTTTCGCTTCTTGACTCTCTCTCAATCTACGATATCAATCTGCTTTCTCGTGGAAGTTCCAACCCTGAACGACTTCGGTTTCCTCAAAGGAATCATTAGGGTTTCATCGAGTAGGTGCTTCTAAGGATTCGAGACGTGATGGTCTGGATAGATGTTACCAAGTTCTAAGGGCATCCAAAATCTAAAGGTTGCAGAATCGATCTCTACGAAGATCTCGAAAGGTCTGATGTGAGACTAAACTAGACGCTCGAAAGAAACTCCCGGGAATCCTTCGGGATAGACATGCTAACTTCCCGTTTCTCAATAATCACAGAAACGAGGGATGCGTGGTAATTCACATAGGGAAAACTTTTGAGTTCTAAGGCATAGAATGATAAGAAAGTTTGATGCCGAAGATCAAGAGAACAGGGTCGAGGAAAATCTAGACGAGCGACCTTTTCGAAAGTAAAGATAACAACATGAATGAGACTCGGTCATTTCTGGTTAAACATGGCATCAAAGTATTTTCATGGAAAGTTTCCCCCCTTTTTAAATCGAATGGAACAGAACAGTCCTCCGGACTGAGGATTCAATCTATAGGTACGAAGTTAGTGTTCTCTATCTCACTAGTTAGTCGTCTCGACGGTACACATTTCGATTACATACGAAGGATTGAGTTTAGAAATTGTTCGAATAGATAGATAACAGGTTTCCCTTTTTGCACCCAAAATCGAAAAGAGTTGCAAGTATAAGAATTATCAAAGAGAGATATACCTGCGGCATCAGAGGGATTTGTGGTTGTAGCTGTCTTAGGACAATTCCTTTTGAAGTGCCCAGCTTCACCACAATTGTAGCAAGCCGGACTGATTCCCACTCCGGATGATTGGTTTGTTGGCTTGGCTGGTTTTCTGCAGGTTCATGCAAGATGGCCCTTATTGCCACAGTTGTCGCAGATCCTTTCGCGACATGGTCCAGGAATGCGGTGGTGGTAGTTACACTTACTACACCAAGGAAGGGTACCAGTGTATCCACTGGCGGGAGTTTGGGCTGTGGAACCGACAGCTGAAACAGCAACAGGGGCAGTAGCAGCATGGACTGCTATCGTTTGCTGTTTCTTAGAAGACCCTTGCGTACTCTGGGCCTTCCGCTTGTTCCAGGATTTCTTTTTACTTCCGCCTCCACTAGTGACTGGCTCGGGGTAGTAGCTTCCTCATCAGAGTTGTCTTCGTGATCTATCAGAATTTTCGCAAGACATTTGGCACTGTCATATGTGTCTGGCTTCGCAGCCAAGACATTCCCTTTTGTTGGCTGGGTCAACCCCCAGATGAACCTTTCTATCTTTTTACTCTCCGGGGTAACCATTCCCGCACAAAGTAATGCCAAATCATCGAATGTTGATGTATAAGCAGCTATGTCGGAACCCTTCATCTTAAGGTTCCAAAGTTCGTGTTCTAGCTTCTGAAGTTCGCCCCGAGGGCAATACTCTGTAAGAAGAAGCTCCTTCATAGCTTCCCAACCCATAGCATTGCCTACAGGTAAAGTTAAGGTTTTGACTCGGCCATTCCACCAAGTCAGGGCTTTGTCTAGGAAGGTACAGGCGGCAAACTTGACTCTATCTGATTTCGAACAGCCACATATTTCAAAGATTGATTCGATTCTCTCGAACCATCGCGTTAAAACAATGACACCCCCTGTGCCATCGAAGAATGTCGGTTTTGCGTTCATGAAGTCTTTATAGGAACCCCCTTTTTGGTGTCCCTGGCTATCATCTAGGTTTTGGGTTTCACCTCCCGAACCCCTAGAGTTCAATTGAGGTAAGAGGGCTGATATGGTAGCAGAAATGGTTGCCTGAAGTGTTTCCAAATCGATTTGAATAGGAGGTGGTGGCGGAGGAGGATTGTTGTTGTTCGTTGAGCTAGGTCTCTTTCTTGGAGGCATCTTGATCTAAAAAGATCAGGAAAGAGAGGATCATAAGTCCTCTGAATTGAATCAAGAGGTATGGGACAGGAGATATCTCATCAAAGCAAATATAGCATCATACTAAGCGATAAAGTAGAGAGGAGTTATCAAGATAGAACATTTTATCACTAGAGGAATAATCAAGGAATAACGCGTATACAGGAATTTCTACAAAGGATCGGTTCGAGAAATACTCCCATAGTATTTCATGGTTCGCTGCAACGACGATTTGTTGTTTGGGATATTAGGTAAGTTTTAGGTATGCCGCATACCAGAGTCACTCCCAAGCACATGTTGGCCGTGTCTCGAATGAATATAGTTGGCCAGGCTATATTGACCCTAGACACGACAACATAACTGCCCAGGTTTAACCGCAGTGTACAACACCCATTTACTTATGTTTTGTTCTACTTATAGTTACGGATTTTGACGGCTCGGCATACTTAAATACTTTTTGAAAATATTTATATTTCATAGGATACTTTTAGTTCAGAGCACTTAGGCCCCTTAATGTTTATAGTCTTATACCATGTAAGGTTTGGTATACTTTGTTCACTATAAACAAGGGCTCTGATACCAATCTGTCACACCCCGAAAACCAAAGGCGGAAACGTTCCCGGGGTTGACTCCATGTTGAGTATCAATTCCAATGTACATAGTAATCACAGTAAACAACCATTACATTACATAGATATGAAAGTTTACATTTGGTTCAAAAGTAAATTGTACAAATGTTATACATATATAATATGAACAAAACGAGACGAGTCTTCGGAACACTCCGTCTTCACCAAAAGATATCGCCGGTACCTGTCTAACTTGGACCTGAGAATACAAGCAGTTTGAAAATCAGCATAAAGCTGGTGAGTTCATAAGCGGTTTTGTTTTGTTAAAACGTTTCGGTTTCCTTTAGTTTTCTGAATAGGTTTGATATCCAAGAAAATCCCATATTTTCTTATGTAAAGTAGTTAAGTTGTCTTTCGTTACAGTTCTGTTACAAGATATAAGTTAACCCCAGGAAAATCCCATATTTTCCTAAATGCAAGATTGATTGAATAACACATAGTATAGTTTAATATACAAAACTATAATTTAGACGAACTGTAGATAGAAGGTATTTTGAAAACCTTGGGACTAACATCCCGAATCAGTTAGTATTTGAAAACCTTGGGACTACATCCCGAACCAGTTATAAGATAATTCGAAAAAGACCATGGGATCACTATCCCGAAAGTAGATATAAGATAGCTTGATAAACCATGGGATCACTGTCCCGAAACTAGATATACGATAGTTTGATAAAATCATGGGATTATCATCCCGTATAAGATTTAGTTTTAAAACCATGGGATTACCATCCCGAATGAGATATAGACACAAGATCATGGGATTATCATCCCGAACGGGATATAGACATAAAACCATGGGATTACCATCCCGAACAAGATATAGATTCCAAACAAAATCCTATCTGTGAATAAGTTTATATTAATACGTATTGTGAGTCGGGTAACCATATTGATACGAAAACGAGACCTCCTTGACGTTAGTCAGACGTCGAATGATATACAGAATTTGTCATCCTAGGCGTGCCCGCCTAACTGTAGCTAGCAGTTAAGATGTGGGATTGTCAGTCCCGAATAGATCTATTCACAAATTCCTCGCTCTCCCTCCAGGAGACTCTGGTTACACTTTCGGAGAGGATTTACTTGATCATCCATAAAGGGTAGTGACTATCTCACAAGCTAGTATTAAACTATTCACAGGATTCTCATACGATAACAAACATACAAAGACTTTAAGACATGATACAGTGAAAATAGATACATACAACGAAACTATCTGGCAAAATATTCGAATGATACGGAGATAAACTGAATCAGACATAGTTTATCTAATAACTTAATACAGATAATTATAGAACCCCAAATTATTCCCATAATAATTTGATTAGTTTGGTTATTTTCTTAACTATAATCCATTTAGTTGAAATTGATAAATCATTCCTTATGCTCAACATAATACATAAGGAGTAAAAGAGTTTATAAGTTTGCCAGATATTATTTGAAACTCATAAATGTTATGATTCGAAAATAGTTATAGTTTGCTTGTATTCCCCCCCTGAAAACAGTTAAAAACAGTGAAAAAGGCGTAGGGGTATGAACTCACCGGACGAGAAATGTGTCGATTTGGATGCTAAGAGTTGATCCGGGGCTTGTAAATAAATGAGGTTCCTAATTATAATGTAAAGATACATATTTGTATCTAATTAGGACTTAGTTTATTTATATGATAGGGACACTTGCTTCAAGTCGCGAAAACACTCCGATACAAGTGTTTGGAGGGACCCGGGTGGCGTTTAAGGACGTGAAATGACACTAGGGACTTGGGACTTGAGTTTACTCCCCATGAGTAAACTAATACAAGAGCTTTTGGTCCAAAACACCCATTCCCCATGAGTTTACGGCCGTAAACTCATGGTAGGGTGGTTTATGGTGCAAATTTGGGTCATAAATGGATATGGACACTTGGAAATGTTTGGATTAATTTTTCATAAGGATTGTATTGAATTAAAAACATCATTTACAATACATAAGGGAGTTTACGGCCTAGGCATGGGGTCTTTGGCCGTAAACTCTCAATTCTCCAAGATTTAGTGTTTTTAAGGTGTTAAAATTAATCACATGTGATTCTAAAAATTCTCACAAGCCTAGAAATGAGTTTGTATGGGACATATGAGGGATTTATGGAGTTTACGGCCTATGAGACCCCCCTCATGGCCGTAAACTCTTCTATAAGGTGCTACAAGGTGTTTCAAGGTCTAAAACTTGCATAGAAGGGCTTCTAAAATTCATCTAAAGGCTTTAGGGGTGTTTAGTTTGCATTCTAACACCAAAAATTTTGGAGTTTACGGCCCAAGAACAAGCCTTGGCCGTAAACTCTTAGAAATCCCATAAATGATGTGTTTAAGGCCCTTAAACTATTTTTGGTTGGTCCCTTGATTTATTCCAAGACTTTTGGTGGTGTTGGATGGCTTTCTAACACCTTAGAATTGGATTTATGTCAAGTTTTGAGGAGTTACGGCCCAAACATATGCCTTGGCCGTAAACTCATCTAAATCCCTCAAAAATCATGTTTCAAGTGTCCAAATGTTAAAACCAAGGTCCTATAATTCATATCTAAGCCATAGAAGTGATTTGGGAGGGTTTGAGGGCATGAAAAACCCCATTTACATGAGTTTACGGCCTAAGCTTATGCCTTGGCCGTAAACTCCTTCAAATGACTCAAAATCAATGTTTTAAATGTTCTAAGTCCATATCTTGAAGTCCCTTAGCCATATCTAAAGTCCAAATGAGTTTAGGAAGGAGTTTAAGGGTTAAAAACCCTTCAAAATGGTGTTTACGGCCTAGGCAGCCTCCTGGGCCGTAAACTCACATATGATGTTCAATTTCATGATTAAATGTCAAATTTGGAAGCCAAACATGCTATAGATTAAGGCTAGGAAGGTACCTTAAGGATTTGAGGCCTTAAAATTGAGTTTTTGGACACTTAATCTTTGGATTTAGGAGAGAGGTTAGAGAGAGAGTAGAGAGAGAAGGAAAAAGCCTCAAATGAGTGCTTAAACATGTTTATATAGTTCCTAAAACTTGGACACGGTGGAATTCTACCCGATACCGGCCTTAAACGAAGCTTTAGGTCGCACCCGATTAAGTTTCCGTCACCCGGCGGGGACGTTTCTAAAACTTATGAAATAAATGTTTTGGGCTAAATTCGTGAGTTCCTAAATGATTTGGACCCTCATTGAATGATAATAAACATATTATTTTAGTTAACTAAACCCAAAAACGATATCGGGACATTTCGATCTCCGACGAGTTATACGGGCAGAACGGGTTTTCAACGATGAACAACTTCGGGTTGTTACATTATCCCCCCGTTAGAGGGAATTTTGTCCCTAAATTCAAAGAATAAGATACTGATCATGGATTGAAATGAGATACGAATGGATTTGTTGCTTTGGATCTTCACTTTCTCAAGTGGAATCAGGTCTCAACTGGGCGTTCTAACGAATTCTCATTATCGGGACATGTCTTGGTTTCGCTTCTTGACTCTCTCTCAATCTACGATATCAATCTGCTTTCTCGTGGAAGTTCCAACCCTGAACGACTTCGGTTTCCTCAAAGGAATCATTAGGGTTTCATCGAGTAGGTGCTTCTAAGGATTCGAGACGTGATGGTCTGGATAGATGTTACCAAGTTCTAAGGGCATCCAAAATCTAAAGGTTGCAGAATCGATCTCTACGAAGATCTCGAAAGGTCTGATGTGAGACTAAACTAGACGCTCGAAAGAAACTCCCGGCAATCCTTCGGGATAGACATGCTAACTTCCCGTTTCTCAATAATCACAGAAACGAGGGATGCGTGGTAATTCACATAGGGAAAACTTTTGAGTTCTAAGGCATAGAATGATACGAAAGTTTGATGTCGAAGATCAAGAGAACAGGGTCGAGGAAAATCTAGACGAGCGACCTTTTCGAAAGTAAAGATAACAACATGAATGAGACTCGGTCATTTCTGGTTAAACATGGCATCAAAGTATTTTCATGGAAAGTTTCCCCCCTTTTTAAATCGAATGGAACAGAACAGTCCTCCGGACTGAGGATTCAATCTATAGGTACGAAGTTAGTGTTCTCTATCTCACTAGTTAGTCGTCTCGACGGTACACATTTCGATTACATACGAAGGATTGAGTTTAGAAATTGTTCGAATAGATAGATAACAGGTTTCCCTTTTTGCACCCAAAATCGAAAAGAGTTGCAAGTATAAGAATTATCAAAGAGAGATATACCTGCGGCATCAGAGGGATTTGTGGTTGTAGCTGTCTTAGGACAATTCCTTTTGAAGTGCCCAGCTTCACCACAATTGTAGCAGGCCGGACTGATTCCCACTCTGGATGATTGGTTTGTTGGCTTGGCTGGTTTTCTGCAGGTTCATGCAAGATGGCCCTTATTGCCACAGTTGTCGCAGATCCTTTCGCGACATGGTCCAGGAATGCGGTGGTGGTAGTTACACTTACTACACCAAGGAAGGGTACCAGTGTATCCACTGGCGGGAGTTTGGGCTGTGGAACCGACAGCTGAAACAGCAACAGGGGCAGTAGCAGCATGGACTGCTATCGTTTGCTGTTTCTTAGAAGACCCTTGCGTACTCTGGGCCTTCCGCTTGTTCCAGGATTTCTTTTTACTTCCGCCTCCACTAGTGACTGGCTCGGGGTAGTAGCTTCCTCATCAGAGTTGTCTTCGTGATCTATCAGAATTTTCGCAAGACATTTGGCACTGTCATATGTGTCTGGCTTCGCAGCCAAGACATTCCCTTTTGTTGGCTGGGTCAACCCCCAGATGAACCTTTCTATCTTTTTACTCTCCGGGGTAACCATTCCCGGACAAAGTAATGCCAGATCATCGAATCTTGAGGTATAAGCAGCTATGTCGGAACCCTTCATCTTAAGGTTCCAAAGTTCGTGTTCTAGCTTCTGAAGTTCGCCCCGAGGGCAATACTCTGCAAGAAGAAGCTCCTTCATAGCTTCCCAACCCATAGCATTGGCTACAGGTAAAGTTAAGGATTTGACTCGGCCAATCCACCAAGTCAGGGCTTTGTCTAGGAAGGTACAGGCGGCAAACTTGACTCTATCTGATTCCGAACAGCCACATATTTCAAAGATTGATTTGATTCTCTCGAACCATCGGGTTAAAACAATGACACCCCCTGTGCCATCGAAGAATGTCGGTTTTGCGTTCATGAAGTCTTTATAGGAACCCCCTTTTTGGTGTCCCTGGCTATCATCTAGGTTTTGGGTTTCACCTCCCGAACCCCTAGAGTTCAATTGAGGTAAGAGGGCTGATATGGTAGCAGAAATGGTTGCCTGAAGTGTTTCCAAATCGATTTGAATAGGAGGTGGTGGCGGAGGAGGATTGTTGTTGTTCGTTGAGCTAGGTCTCTTTCTTGGAGGCATCTTGATCTAAAAAGATAAGGAAAGAGAGGATCATAAGTCCTCTGAATTGAATCAAGAGGTATGGGACAGGAGATATCTCATCAAAGCAAATATAGCATCATACTAAGCGATAAAGTAGAGAGGAGTTATCAAGATAGAACATTTTATCACTAGAGGAATAATCAAGGAATAACGCGTATACAGGAATTTCTACAAAGGATCGGTTCGAGAAATACTCCCATAGTATTTCATGGTTCGCTGCAACGACGATTTGTTGTTTGGGATATTAGGTAAGTTTTAGGTATGCCGCATACCAGAGTCACTCCCAAGCACATGTTGGCCGTGTCTCGAATGAATATAGTTGGCCAGGCTATATTGACCCTAGACACGACAACATAACTGCCCAGGTTTAACCGCAGTGTACAACACCCATTTACTTATGTTTTGTTCTACTTATAGTTACGGATTTCGACGGCTCGGCATACTTAAATACTTTTAGAAAATATTTATATTTCATAGGATACTTTTAGTTCAGAGCACTTAGGCCCCTTAATGTTTATAGTCTTATACCATGTAAGGTTTGGTATACTTTGTTCACTATAAACAAGGGCTCTGATACCAATCTGTCACACCCCGAAAACCAAAGGCGGAAACGTTCCCGGGGTTGACTCCACGTTGAGTATCAATTCCAATGTACATAGTAATCACAGTAAACAACCATTACATTACATAGATATGAAAGTTTACATTTGGTTCAAAAGTAAATTGTACAAATGTTATACATATATCATATGAAAAAAACGAGACGAGTCTTCGGAACATTCCGTCTTCACCAAAAGATATCGCCGGTACCTGTCTAACTTGGACCTGAGAATACAAGCAGTTTGAAAATCAGCATAAAGCTGGTGAGTTCATAAGCGGTTTTGTTTTGTGAAAAACGTTTCGGTTTCCTTTAGTTTTCTGAATAGGTTTGATATCCAAGAAAATCCCATATTTTCTTATGTAAAGTAGTTAAGTTGTCTTTCGTTACAGTTCTGTTACAAGATATAAGTTAACCCCAGGAAAATCCCATATTTTCCTAAATGCAAGATTGATTGAATAACACATAGTATAGTTTAATATACAAAACTATAATTTAGACGAACTGTAGATAGAAGGTATTTTGAAAACCTTGGGACTAACATCCCGAATCAGTTAGTATTTGAAAACCTTGGGACTACATCCCGAACCAGTTATAAGATAATTCGAAAAAGACCATGGGATCACTATCCCGAAAGTAGATATAAGATAGCATGATAAACCATGGGATCACTATCCCGAAACTAGATATACGATAGTTTGATAAAATCATGGGATTATCATCCCGTATAAGATTTATTTTTAAAACCATGGGATTACCATCCCGAACGAGATATAGACACAAGATCATGGGATTATCATCCCGAACGAGATATAGACATAAAACCATGGGATTACCATCCCGAACGAGATATAGATTCCAAACAAAATCCTATTTGTGAATAAGTTTATATTAATACGTATTGTGAGTCGGGTAACCATACTGATACGACAACGAGACCTCCTTGACGTTAGTCAGACGTCGAATGATATACATAATTTGTCATCCTAGGCGTGCCCGCCTAGCTGTAGCTAGCAGTTAAGATGTGGGATTGTCAGTCCCGAATAGATCTATTCACAAATTCCTCGCTCTCCCTCCAGGAGACTATGGTTACACTTCCGGAGAGGATTTACTTGATCATCCATAAAGGGTAGTGACTATCTCACAAGCTAGTATTAAACTATTCATAGGATTCTCATACGATAACAAACATACAAAGACTTTAAGACATGATACAGTGAAAATAGATACATACAACAAAACTATCTGGAAAAATATTCGAATGATACAGAGATAAACTGAATCAGACATAGTTTATCTAATAACTTCATACAGATAATTATAGAACCCCAAATTATTCCCATAATAATTTGATTAGTTTGGTTATTTTCTTAACTAAAATCCATTTAGTTGAAATTGATAAATCATTCCTTATGCTCAACATAATACATAAGGAGTAAAAGAGTTTATAAGTTTGGCAGATATTATTTGAAACTCATAAATGTTATGATTCGAAGATAGTTATAGTTTGCTTGTATTCCCCTCCTGAAAACAGTTAAAAACAGTGAAAAAGGCATAGGGTATGAACTCACCGGACGAGAAATGTGTCGATTTGGATGCTAAGAGTTGATCCGGGGCTTGTAAATACACGAGGTTCCTAATTATAATGTAAAGATACATATTTGTATCTAATTAGGACTTAGTTTATTTATATGATAGGGACACTTGCTTCAAGTCGCGAAAACACTCCGATACAAGTGTTTGGAGGGACCCGGGTGGCGTTTAAGGACGTGAAATGACACTAGGGACTTGGGACTTGAGTTTACTCCCCATGAGTAAACTAATACAAGAGTTTTTGGTCCAAAACACCCATTCCCCATGAGTTTACGGCCGTAAACTCATGGTAGGGTGGTTTATGGTGCAAATTTGGGTCATAAATGGATATGGACACTTGGAAATGTTTGGATTAATTTTTCTTAAGGCTTGGATTGAATTAAGAACATCATTTACAATACATAAGGGAGTTTACGGCCTAGGCATGGGGTCTTTGGCCGTAAACTCTCAATTCTCCAAGATTTAGTGTTTTTAAGGTGTTAAAATTAATCACATGTGATTCTAAAAATTCTCACAAGCCTAGAAATGAGTTTGTATGGGACATATGAGGGATTTATGGAGTTTACGGCCTATGAGACCCCCCTCATGGCCGTAAACTCTTCTATAAGGTGCTACAAGGTGTTTCAAGGTCTAAAAATTGCATAGAAGGGCTTCTAAAATTCATCTAAAGGCTTTAGGGGTGTTTAGTTTGCATTCTAACACCAAAAATTTTGGAGTTTACGGCCCAAGAACAAGCCTTGGCCATAAACTCTTAGAAATCCCATAAATGATGTGTTTAAGGCCCTTAAACTATTTTTAGTTGGTCCCTTGATTTATTCCAAGACTTTTGGTGGCGTTGGATGGCTTTCTAACACCTTAGAATTGGATTTATGTCAAGTTTTGAGGAGTTTACGGCCCAAGCATATGCCTTGTCCGTAAACTCATCTAAATCCCTCAAAAATCATGTTTCAAGTGTCCAAATGTTAAAACCAAGGTCCTATAATTCATATCTAAGCCATAGAAGTGATTTGGGAGGGTTTGAGGGCATGAAAAACCCCATTTACATGAGTTTACGGCCTAAGCTTATGCCTTGGCTGTAAAATCCTTCAAATGACTCAAAATCAAAGTTTTAAATGTTCTAAGTCCATATCTTGAAGTCCCTTAGCCATATCTAAAGTCCAAATGAGTTTAGGAAGGAGTTTAAGGGTTAAAAACCCTTCAAAATGGTGTTTACGGCCTAGGCAGCCTCCTGGGCCGTAAAGTCACATATGATGTTCAATTTCATGATTAAATGTCAAATTTGGAAGCCAAACATGCTATAGATTAAGGCTAGGAAGGTACCTTAAGGATTTGAGGCCTTAAAATTGAGTTTTTGGACACTTAATCTTTGGATTTAGGAGAGAGGTTAGAGAGAGAGTAGAGAGAGAAGGAAAAAGCTTCAAATGAGTGCTTAAACATGTTTATATAGTTCCTAAAACTTGGACACGGTGGAATTCTACCCGATACCGGCCTTAAACGAAGCTTTAGGTCACACCCGATTAAGTTTCCGTCACCCGGCGGGGACGTTTCTAAAACTTATGAAAGAAATGTTTTGGGCTAAATTCATGAGTTCCTAAATGATTTGGACCCTCATTGAATGATAACAAACATATTATTTTAGTTAACTAAACCCAAAAACGATATCGGGACATTTCGATCTCCGACGAGTTATACGGGCAGAACGGGTTTTCAGCGATGAACAACTTCGGGTTGTTACAATGTAGGAAGCATAAGGATGGAAGATACGAATAGCCTCCAAGCGAGCTACTTGAGCATAATCCTAAGTGTAGTCAAGACCCTCGATTTGTCTAAACCCGCGAACCACCAATCTAGCTTTATTATGCACTATAACCCTTGAATCATCCTGCTTGTTTCGATAGACCCAACATGTGTCAAGTGAGTTTTTCCCCTTTGGTAACTCAACCAATGTCCAAGCCCTGAGCTTTTCAAACTAATTCAACTCTTCATGCATAGCATTTACTCAACTGGGCTCATTCAAGGCCATTTCAATATTCTTAGGCTCTATTTGAGAGATAAAGTAAGAATAGAGACATGCATTAACCTCTCCACTCCGACTTCAAATTTTAACTCTGTCACCCAGCTGACCAATGATATTTTCGATCATATGATCGCGTTGAATTCTTGAGGGTATCTCCTGGCTGATATCATTGGGTGAAATAGTAAGATTGTGAATGTTGAAAACTCCATCATTTGCTAATTGTTCAACAATAGATAAATCTGCTACAAACTCATTAGCAATCTCTTCAGGAATGAGTAGTTCCATAAAATTTGAAGTGATAGCAGAAGTATCTATAGACATGAACTCTCTTTCAATGGGGGTAAGAGGTGTAGCATCAGCATCAGGGGTATCATTTTGAACTGAAGATTTTGGACTATCAAGTGGAACACATGGCCCCCCTCAGGTGCAGAATATTACTCCCCCTCAGATGGTGAAGAGGATACTGTTGGAGGTCTGTACGCAACTTCTTCGTCTTCTTCTTCAGACACAATTTTTGAACCAGAGCAAGATCCAGATGAACTATCCGAAGACACATTTGTGGAATTGAAAAGAGATGTGTAATCAAAAAACCAATCCGGACCCACTCGAGCATCCGTTTCATTTTCTTCCAACCAGCGCACATCATAGGACTCCATAATTTGCTTTGTCTTCTTGTTGTAAACCCTATATACGGTGCGTGCAACATACCCTACGAAATAACAATGATCAACTTTGGCATTAAACTTTGGGTTGGACTCCTGGTGAAGAAGGGTGCAAGGGCATCCTAATACGCGGAAATGACTGAATGAAGGCTTATGACCATATAGAATCTCTTATGGCATCTTCATCTGAGCTTTGTTGATCAACACACGATTCTGAACGTAGCAGGCAGTGTTAATCGCCTCAGCCCAAAAGAAGACGGGTAACTTGGAGTCATATAGCATTGTCCTTGCAGTGTCTTTTAAAGTTCTATTTCTCCTTTCAGCAACACCATTTCGTTGAGGTGTGTGAGCAGATCTGTATTGATGCACGATCCCCTTTTCTGCGCAAAAATGATCAAGAACAGAGTTCTTGAATTCTGTTCCATTATCAGTGCGAAGAGCCTTCACTCGGTGGTTGGTTTGGTTCTCAATGAACACAATGAATTTATTTATTAGATTCGCAACCCCAGCCTTGTTGTATAAGAAGAAGACCCACGTAAAACGAGAGAAGTCATCAATCACAACCAGACAGTACGAATTTCTGTTGATGCTGAGGATGTTGACTAGACCAAATCAATCCATATGCAGCAATTGGAGCACCTGACTGATTGAGTTAACCTGTTTTGGCAGGTGTGGTTTTCTATGATGTTTTCCTTGTGCACATGACACACACTTTTCAATCTAACAGGTAAACCATAGACCATCTCATTCTTTGCAAGGCGATTCATATTTTTAGCGTTTGGATGACCGAGTCGTCGGTGCCACAACATTGCGTTCTATTCTGAGACCTTTGAAAAGAGGCAAGTAACTTGTACAGGAATGTTGCTATTCATATCAATAATCTAAGCATTTCCATCCATCTTACATTTGACAAGAATCCATTCTTCCGGGATGACAATTCCTGGCTTGAGAATCATACACTCCTTGTCGGAGACATGTGTAGAATAACCTTTGTCGCATATTTGAGACACACTCAACAAACTATTCTTTAACTCAGGAGCAAAGTTGACGTTCTCGAAACTTAACACTCCATTATTCTCGAAACTTAACACTCCATTTGTAACGGTTCTCCTCTGAGTGATCTTGCCACCTTCTCCGCCTGCAAAGGAAACTTATTCCCCATTAAAAGATTGAATGTTGCTCAGTTGGGAGATGTCTCCTGTCATATACCAGGAGCAGCCACTATCGACGTACCAAGGTCTGACCACATTCTTCCGTAACTGTCCCTGCAAAATGACAGGGTTTAATTAGATTTCGGAACCCAGGTCATTACTTTCCCGGGTTGGCCCTTCACTCTCTCAGATTTATCGTTATTTACAACCTTTTCAGAGGATGCTGATGATTGATAGGAAGTTATTTTGGGCATCCATTGATAGTTGGGTTTTTTAATAGTCACCGGTGATTTAGAAATAGGTTTCCTATCTGTTTGTAGTGAGCACCTGGGTTTTCTACTAGAAGGGGCTGAAGACCTAGAACTACTCCTTGACGAAACCGTTCGTGGCAGAGCCTTGTTTGATTTTGGAAAACAATTGGTGACTTTATTATGAAAAACCCTTTTATTATTTTGAAAAACTGCCATTTTCTGCTTCGATCATCCTTTCGATCATCATTATGAGAACGAGTTCTTGAGGACTTTCTAATTAAAGTCCTTCCTCTAGATTCGTTCTCTCCTCTTAGTGACATATAATGTACAAAGATTCTATTTGGACAATTCCTAGCTATATGACCACCAATACCACAATAAAAACAAATCTGTTTGTTATTATTTAAATTTGTACAATTTTTCTCAGATTTGTTTTCTTTACTGATACTCTTACTTTTCCCACAAGAACATGAACAAGAAACCGGTTGTGAGACAAGTGAGGGTGAATCAGATGATGTAACCTGTGGAGTTGATATGTTTACATTTGAAGCATCACAGATAGTAGGGTTATCACGCAACTCATCAAACAATTCAAAACAACTTAAACTAGTATCAGCAGGTGCAGAAACATCACAAAAAACATTTTCATTTTCAACATCAGAAACAAAAAAATCTTTATTGGAAACTAAAACTTCAGGTTCAGACTCAGTTTTGTTATCAGAAACAGATCCTTCAACTTTGTGCTTTGATTGATCTAAGGATTGATCTGCAGCGGAAGTAGAAATGTTAGTACTTTCAACATTAATAAATCCTCCCGAAACAAAACAAGATGGCTTGCCATAAATCATGAATGGTTCATTAGCAATCTCCTCCTTGGACAAAGGTTGAAACTGATATGTGTGATTAGAGGGAGGTGGCACTTTATCCTATCCTAGACCTTTATGTTATTTATTTTTGAATTGTACACAATGATCTATCATATTTTCAACTACTTCACTTGACACATCAAATTTCTTAAAGTCAAAATCTGCAGATTCAAATTTGGTTTTTAATGTATCAAGGTCAGTAAGTAACTCAGCATTCTGTCTTTTGATATAGTCATAGTTTTCGCATTTATTACTGTAGTCTTCTTGAAGTTTCCTAAAGTCTTTTATCTTTGTCTCTAATTAGGCTTTTAATGGTTTTTGTCCTTTTCTAAGTTGATAGCCCTCATATCTAAGGTCCTCTACTTCTCTATGTAACGAATCTATTTCGGCACGAAGAATTTTAACGTAATCAATACAAGCTTGAGAACAAGAAGGAAAATTACCTAATTTTTCTTCGGTTCGAAAGTAGAAGATACCATTAGTGCAAACTGCAGCTCCATCATCTTTTCTTCAGCTGCAATACTCTCCATGGAAGCTTCATCCTTAACTTGGGCCAGATGATCATTTTCAGGTCTTCAAATGTTCAAGGCCTGAATCCAGTCCTCCCAGACAAAAGACTGAGCAATCATAGCTGTTTCGTTATTGACCTGAGTACCTCCCTTTTTGTTTCCCACCGCAACCATCGTCCTTTCGTTGTTTAACCTTCTATCCATCTTTGGGCACTCACGAGCAAAATAACCCGACTCGTGACAATTCAAACACTGTAGCTTCCCCTTATTGAACCCCACCTTTTTGTCAGCATTCATCCCCCAGTTATTCTTCCCTGTCTTCTTAGAAAACTGCTTTTCCCTGAACACTGCCATGGCAATTTGCAATGTAATATCCATTTCTTCCACATCTTCTAGATGAATCTGATCCAGATCAGCAAATGACAATTGTGGTGGAAGATCTCCAGCTACAAGAGCATTGTAGCAGTTAACAAGTCGTATGGCGAGAGCAAGATTTTCATCACTTTCCATAGAATTTGAGGAAGAAGCCACATTTGAGGAAGGAACAACTTGTGGAGCAACAGACGATTGGTTATGAGAAAAAGGCATGTATGATGTAGCAGGAATTGAAGTTGCTGATGAAGTGGAAAAGGGTTGAGTTTGGGCTTGTTGAGCAGCAAAAGGTTGACCAAGAGAGGGAAAGGTGAGAGATGAAAGATCATTGTTAGAGGAAATCCCAAGATTTGCAGTTGAATACGAATTCACATGATTAATCTCTCGCTGTTTATCATCAATATCAGAAGCCTTGATGATCGCCATTGTTTCAGCAAGAGTGAGGCGATTTAGATCCTTGGTCTTCTTAATAACAACTACATTCATGTCCCTTGACTTTGGAAGAGCATTCAGTAGCTTTTTATTTATTTCAGACTTGGTCAAGAAGATCCCATCTATATTTGCACACCCCGAAACCGAAGGCGGAAACATCTCGGGGCGGAGGTGACTTCATGTGAATCATAACCAATGTACATAGTAAGCGAAGTAAAACACAAAACATTACATTACATAGATTTCATTACATCAGTTGAAAAGTAAAGTAGTACAAGCTTCATAGATATATAGTTTAAACAAAAGAAAGACGATTCTTCTACGCACTCCGTCTTCACCAAAGAGATCGTCGGGTATCTGTCTAAAGTGGAGTTGAGAATACAAGCGATTTGAAAATCAACATAAAGCTGGTGAGTTCATAAGCGGTTTATTTTATGAAAAGAACGAGTTCCTTTAGTTTCCTGAAAAAGTGGTTAACCAAGAAAATCCCATATTTTCTTAAGTGTTAGATACCAAATCCAAATTGTAATGTAAAAGATGTACAAATGAAAACATGATTGTTCTTATGATTTAAGTTTAGTTATTTAACTTATTACACTTATCTGGTTACAAACTACTGTTACTCAGGAAAATCCTATACTTTCCTATATGTGTAAGTGCGAACTATTACTGGTTCTATGTGAGCTAACTGATACAGATTCCGATTATATTCATTATTATTCATAGGAAAACCCCATGTTTTCCTGAATGTGTGTGTATACTATTACCAATTCTGTGTATGCTAACTGTTACTGATTATGATTATGTTCATTGTTATCCATAGGAAAACCCCATGTTTTCCTGAATGTGTGTGTGTGTGCATCATTACCGATTTTGGTTATGTTCAGTGTTCTCCCCAGGAAAACCCCATGTTTTCCTGAATGTGTGTATGTGTGTGCCTATCATCCTTGAACGTACATTAGCTTTACTACGTACATAAAGCTAGTAAATGAGTCTAAAGCGTTAATAATCTAGATTTCGAGTCCTTAACCATACTCAGACTAGATATGACTCGAGTCGTGGCCAGTATCCTTTTTATGACTTTCGTCAACCTTGAACCTTTCGGTTCGGCTGTAGCTAGCAGCCAGGTGCGGGATTGTCAGTCCCGTATAGATCTATACACTCAAGTCATGCTCTCCTACGTTCGGAGATTCTGGTTACAGGGGTAGTGCTCCACTCTCGTGTCACGGGACGTGTTACAAAGGACATGTCTCCAATCTTTAAGATTAATCATTACTTCTCGCCTAGGGGACGTAGTATCTATGGCTAACTAGGTTCGAACGTACCAGTCCTTTACACTCGGGCCTAGGTGTTATTATTAAGGACATTACAAATGTTCTATGTTTTCTAATGACAACTATCCATTTACACTCGATCCGAGGTGCATTATTAAAGACATTACAATGTTCTATATTATCAAATGACTGTTGTCCTATACACTCAAGCCTAGGTGTATTATTAATGACATACCGAAGTTTTATGTGTTCTTTATGGTGTCTGACTTTTATACTCGTACCTATGGTATTTTATTACAGACTTTACAATGTTTTATGTTTTCTTATCAATATAAGTATGAACAATTAAATGTGAAGTATACAATATGACAGTATATAATAAGAATTGAAAATCGCTTTTTAAACAAATAACTCTGAAAGTTAAAACAGTTTGTTAAAAGGGTTTTCAATCCTTCAAATGTACAAGTATGAAACCATTTAACAAAAATCATAAGTTTAAGTACAAGATATTATTGTACTCTTGCTTGTATCCCCCCCATGAAAACATTGAAAAACCATTGAAAAAGGGTAGGGGTATGAACTCACCGGACGCGGAAAGTGTCGAATGGGATGCTAAACGTCGAACCAAGGCTTGAATACGAGCGTGGTTCCTATGTAATATTAAATAATACACAATATATATCTAATTAGATTTAAATAACTAATTAGATACACTTGAACATTCTAACACGCGAAAACACTCCAAAATGAGCGTTTGAAGTGACCCGGGTGGCGTTTCAGGACATGAATGGCTAGGATATAGAGTTTACTCTTCAAGGGTAAACTCTTAGGGAGTGTTTACGGCCTAAACACCACATCCCCATGAGTTTACGGCCGTAAACTCATGGTGGGTGTTTTTATGAGCTAAAAGGCCTTAAATCAAATAATGGGTGTTGCTAGGTTTGGCTTTTGGACATTTGAAAGGGACAAAATCATTATATGAATTAATAGAAGAGTTTAGGGCAGTAAATTAAGAGTTTACGGCTGTAAACTCTCACCCACATCCAACTTAATTATTTTGAAGGCCAAGGATTAATCACAAGTGATTCAATTAATTTTTACAAGGCTTGAGGTGAGTTTAGGGCTTCAAATGGCATCCATCTAGGAGTTTACGGCCCTGGAGCATATGCTCTGGCCATAAACTCTCGATTACAGTGTTTATGATGAGTTTAAGGCCCCTAAATAATTTTTGGTTGGTTCTAGGATTTATTCCAAGGCTTTTGGTGGAGTTATATGGCTTTCTAACATGTTGGAAATGATTTTACACTCATGTTTGAGGGGTTTACGGCCCAAGCACATGCCTTGGCCGTAAACTCATGCAAATCCCTCAAAATCATTGTCTAAGGTGTTCTAAGTCCATTTCATGAAGTCATATAGCCATATCTAAAGTCTAGTTGTGGTTTGGAAGGGTTTTAAGGCTCAAAAACCCCATTTACATGTGTTCACGGCCTAAGGCTGATCCAAGGCCGTAAACACATGTTTATGGTCTTATCCCATGATTTAAACACGAAAATGAAGGCTAAGGATGTTATACTAGGAACTAGGATGCTTACCTTGGTGTTTTAAGGCTTGAAATGGTTGATTTTGGCTTAACAATATGGATTTGAGGAGAGAGGTTAGGGAGAGAGTGAAAAAGCTTCAAATGAGGCTTAATCCACTTTAAATATGGTTTGAATTGGATACAGGGTGGAATTTTACCCGATACCGACGTTAACCGATGCTTTGGGTCGCACCCAATTAAGTTGTCGTTACCCGATATGGTCGAAACTAAATTTTTTCAAATTACTAGTTCGGGATGTTTTCGCATGTTTCCAACATGTTTGGATAATTACCAAGTCAAAATAAAGGTTTTGACTTAATTGACCTAGTTCAGGACGAAATCGGAAAAATTCGCTTAAGACGAGTTTTGACGGAACGGTTACGGCGAGGAAGCAAAGTTTCGGGTTGTTAGAATATTCATCTCAGTGGTGAGAGTTGTGAATCGTTGTAGCTGTGCCTCCAGGGTTTCTCCGGGAATGTGGTTGAACATGTTAAACCTTTGACGCAACATATCCTGGCGACTTTGCTTCATGTCTTCATTACCTTCATATACCTCAATCAAGGCTTCCTACAAAGCTTTTTCTGAAGTATACTCTCTGAAACCTTGAGCTATATCTGGAGATAAAGCCATGGTTAGAGTTTCCAAAGCCCTTTCGTATTCTTCCACCATCTCAAAATCTTCATCAGTAGAGTTTTCAACTACTTTGAGAACTATCTATCCTACAACAGTCGTGGTAATTCTAACAGGATTCTTGATGATGCTTCTCCAGATCTTGAAATCCTTCATTTTAATGTACTTCATGTGAGGGATGTGTGACCACACACAGCTGTGTACGACCGCACACACCCTTATACGGCAGCACACTCCCGTGGGCAACCACACACACACCCTAGGACCAGAAATCTACTTCTAGGACCCTTAACTTGCAATATAATAAAGTATAGACCTAGAACACTCCATGGATGCATGTATGGACCTTGAGAACACTTCAAAGGCACCATCTTTCATGAGTGTACGGTCGCACACCCATGGCCTCACACACACTCAAGGTGGCCATACACTCCCCTCATGCAACCCTACAAGGTCCTATCACTTAGTGCAAGTAGTTCCAACTCTCTAGAGTGGTTTTCCATCACATCTAGTGGTGAAATACCTTCATTTGACTCTTTTATGTGTCATTACGTGTTAATTAGGATCAAATCGTCTTCAAGGCTTCACTTGAACACCTACCTTTTCGTATCGATCCTTCAATCAAACCACTTAACCGAGGTGAGTTCATACACCTACATTTTCCGTGTTTTTAATGTTTTCAGGGGGAATACAAGTCAAACTCAAAGTATTTTATTATGTTTTAAACTTATTAATATAGTCCAACGATTTCCACGTTTAATAACATATTCGAATATTTTATCCCTTTTTGTAATATGTTGAGCATGAGGGAAACTTTTAATTTGGAAATCTAACTTCATAACTTTCAGAAGGTTTTTAAAAAGCATTTTCCATATCAACCATAATAAACTATAATGGGTAGTCTTGGATAACCCTCTAGGCAATTTCTACCAAATCAGATTTCATGGATGAATATGTATAAACTATGGCAGATTTAGTTTGTGTTATATATTTTCTCAGGAGTATAAAGTACATTTATTCAAGGATAATTATTGTTTTATATTGTCTGTAGCTTGTAAACTAGATTATACAGAATTGTGAGGATCTAGTTTAATACTGTACCCTTAGGTGTGCAAGATAAATATTTTAGTATAGCCAGAGTCTCCTGAAGGGAAAGCGTGAGATTTCTGAATATATCTATTCAGGACTGACAATCCCACACCTGAACTGCTAGCTACAGTTAGGCGGGCAAGCCTGGGATGAACAAATGTCATTTAGCCTAATGCCTGAAGAACGTATAACGGTCTCTAGGTCATATCAAGTATGGTTATACGACTCGCAGATAAGTATAAACTAACGTTGATTTAGGGACTCTACTCTTCATTTTTTTCATTTTAAGTAATAAAACTACTTTTATATATACCGATAGTAATCAGGGGTTTCTAAACTTGCATCTCTACATCTAGGACGGATAACTATTTTTAGGAAAATAAGGGATTTTCCCAGGGTAACACCGACATCTCTAAAATTGCTGGTTTATTTTCTACTAATAAACATTCATATTCGTTCTATTATTCCTTGGATTGTACATATTACGTATGAATCTGGAAGTCATGGAAGGAATGGGTTTTCAAAGATGCTTTTCATAAGAAAATATTGGATTTTCTTGAGGAACACTTTTCAAAGGAATCAAAGAGCATTTTCCACCAAAACTAATTGCTTATGAACTCACCAGCTTTATGTTGATCCTCTTGCAAACTGCTTGTATTCTCAGGAAATCGGTAGCCAGGTACTTTTTTGAATTAGAGGAGTCGGAGCAGTGAGAGTCATGTTTTTTTATATTTTACATACCTTTGGTGTATTTAAAACAACTTTTAGTCTGATGGAAATATTTTCATATATATATATATATATATATATATATATATATTCATTGTTATGGTTGTGTTACTATGATTGCCACTGTACAATGGTTGTGAAGTTAAACATGACATCCTGCACCCCAGAACGTTTCTGCCATTCTGGTTTCGGGGTGTGACATATATATATATATATATATATATATATATATATATATATATATATATATATATATATATATATATATATTGTGTTCCAACTATTTATTGTGTGCATGTAGGATATATTGTGGACCATGCATTTTTGTTATTTTAAGAAAGTAATTAATGAATTTTACATGTTGAAGATATAATGAGTATTAATTAATGTTCAACATTTAATATGCATTAATTACTTTCTTAAAATAACTAAAATGATTCGTCCAATATCAATCCTACATGCCCACAGTAGATAGTAGAAACATTTGAACCTAACTTTCACTCTCTCTCTCTCTCTCTCTCTATATATATATATATATATATATATATATATATATATATATATATATATATATTAGTGTTTTAAAAATCTTGAGTTAGTCCCAATTATTCTTTGATTAGTCCATAGGTTGTATTACGCTCACTAGAAAGCATTAAGCAGTTACTCCATGTCAAGATCGTGAGTAAAATGTATAAGCCAGTCTTTTTTTAACACTTTGAAGAAGATCCGTATCAATAGAAATTACATGATCCGTGATTAGTGTTAAATTAATCATAATAACTTATTTGTGGTATTTAGTAACTTTGATATGATTAGGGCGAACATATTAATAGCAAAACCAAACCATAACCAAATTAACTGATATAACTGAACCACTACAAATTTGGTCTTTGGGATCCTATTCTTGCTTGTTCAATGTCTTGATATTTTCTCCTTCTTTTCCCTCCATTTTATAATAGACGAACTCTCATGAGTTTGTCCCTCTCCTAGTTATTTTTTATTATGCTCTTTTGTGTTCGTTGGGTGTGAACCATGGGTGAGATTGTAGTTTGCATCCTTTCATTCAAACAAGATGTCACACACAAGAGCACAAACATGAAGGTCGTTGGCTGCAGGAGAGGTAGGTGGTTCTTCTTTTGTTTAATATTTACATAATGTGGTAGTAATGAGTATGAAACTGAGATCCTTAGGTTTCATTAAAACATTGGATGTTGTTATGTTTTTGTGTCCCTAATAATGTGTTTAAATGCACAAAAAACCTAACACTAAGGAGTTGAGGATGGAAAAATGTGAGAATCCGTACTTTCAATCCTAATAAAGTCAAACTTATCCAATAAAGGTCACTCTTATTTCTTTAATTATCTTATTATGGTTTGATTAATAAGTTATAGGAGTATAGACCTTGTATTCAAAGGTGTCATGTGTTTTATGAGGGAATCATTTAGGATCGAGGACCTTCGCATGAGCCGCAAATCCTCACATGGGCTACGAAGGGTTTGGAACGCAAACGGTTCCCAACCGTGAACCTCGGCCGTGAACTCTTTGGCCACAAACACTCTGTCTTATCCCTTCGATGTGGTTTCCAACGAAAGTATCCCATCAATTTTGAACCTATTTAGGGGATGAACCGTGAACTCCACCTCACTTCTTCATTTCTAGCCGAAATCACATCCCTTCTCTCTAAATAAGATCAACCGCAAACATCCTTCTCTCTCAACTATCATCCGTCAAATCCTTAGAATCTTCTTAGGATATTGCTTTGGATCTTTAAGTGTTCTTCAATCATCAAGATCATTGGGCCGAAAACCCTTGAATCACCTTCTTTTCATCAAGAACACTCATCCGTAAACTGTGACAACCATCAAATTCTAGTCAAGTCAAAGTCAAATAAAGTCAACAAGTCAGACCGGTCGCCTCAGTTAACCCTCGTATAGTAGGGTTTATGTTGGGTAATTACTATAAAACTCGCTATTCTAATGAAAGATCATAAATTTAAAAGTTCGTACATCTAGATTTCCTTAACCTAAAATCGTAGTAAGTAACGAACCAAACCGATAAAACAATGTTGCATACTCATTGGGAGTGTGTAAGATCCTTAAACATGGCTTAATGGGGCTTACGGACCTTGCGTTGCGAAGCCGGACACTCACAAATGTCACACACAAAACCTCTCTCAATCGTTTTCACTCTATCTCTCTTTATCGAGAATCTCTCCCAAATCTCTCCAAGATTGTGAAATCTCTCCCAAATCTCTCTTTGTATGAGAAATCTCTCCAAGAATGTGAAATCTCTCCCAAATCTCTCTTTGTATGAGAAATCTCTCCAAGAATGTGAAATCTCTCCCAAATCTCTCTTTGTATGAGAAATCTCTCCAAGATTGTAAAATCTCTCCAAAATCTCTCCCGAAACCTCTCTTGAAATTTTTATAAGTAATTGGGGCATCCCGATACTTTGCTTGATAAGGAATCACTCAAAGAAGGGAAAAACCTTGGAAAATAACCCTTTAGGACCGAAGCCTCCTCATAAGGGCCAAGTCTTCTTGGATCCGAGGTCACCTAAACCAAGTCCGAGGCTCCTATCTAGCCGCAACCATCCAGCCGAAGCCCAGAGCCGCGGCCGTCAAGACCGCAACCATGAAGGTGGAGCCACCGAACCCGGAACCAAGCCCCGCAGCGAGCTTCACTTCGGACCGCAGCGCCCCTTTCTTCATCCGCGGCTAAGCTTCCTCCGGACCCACTTCAGCGACCAAGGCTCCTTCCGACTCTAATGCTGCTGATGACCGAGACTCCGGTCCTAGACTTTGGATTTTATGTTTTTCACCCGGTTTTTGACTAATTCTCCGTTTTTAATTATTTTAACGCGGGATTTTCTCCAGAAATCATATTTTAACATATAAAACCCTAAATAATCATATATTGGGCATATTTTCATGAAAATATTTATTTGAGAATAAAATCGTTTAAGTGAGATCTTGAGGTGGAGTGTGGATCTTGCTATAATATTTGACACAAACCACCACCCCATGCCCATTCCTTTAACCAATCCTTGTACCCCTCTCTACTCCTAGTCACTTCAAGGCATTACCCCTCTCTTTTCCCAGCCACTCACATCCAAAAGAGCTGGAGAACACTCTTATCTCTCTTCATTTGCCTCACTTGACAAATTTTCCTCATATTCACCAAGAAGATCAAACAACCTTTTCTCTCCAACTTCCTCCCTCAAATTTGAGATTCAAGGCTGATTATTGTTAGGTTCGATTCTGGACCTAAAACTGATAATCAAACAAACATGAATCAAGAGTAACACAGTAAGATGAATGAATTGAGCTTGCACATGATTAAACACAAGAAATCGTCAGGTACAACTCAAAAGTGACCGTAAACTTCTAGAGCAACCAACCCACAAAAGACCAGCTCCTACACTATATATAACCATCTGGACCGCAAACTGAGTTTGCGGCCGTAAACACGTTTACGGCCGTAAACGTGTTTACGGTAGTAAACACAATAAAGTTCAAGTTAACAGAAAGTGAAATTACAGACACAAAACAAAACACATCACATGCTAAGCCTAGACCAAACCATTTACATGGCCCTTCAATCTCCCCCTTGGTTTGGAGCAGGCTTGGATTTAGTCTTTGTCGACAACCAGCACGTCGGACCTCCGCATGGTTCCATTCCATATTCTCTTGTCAATAATTGTAGCCACCATCCTTGTATATTCCGTTGCAGCAGGCTCAAACAGCTCATCAGCAACAACAATTTGACAGCTTGCAAGCTGATGAGTGTCTCGTTCACCAAACTTAAGTAGATCCCTTTTGTCATACAAGCGAATACAATCTTCCTTGAGCTTGATGACAGCAGCATCTGATGTTTCATCATACACCCAATAAAGCATAGAGTGTAGAGATCCATCAGGACAATTTTGAGGAACAGGGATGTTTTTTACTTGAGTAGTTGCTGGCCACATTACTGCCCGGATAGGCTCGCTGGTTTCTTTATCCACTACATGCTTATGAACTGCAACAAAAGACTCTGCAGTTTTCATTGATGGAAATCCTTTAGCGACTTGATCTTGCAAAAATGATTTGAATTGACTGGCCTTGGAATTCTTTGACGGATTCGAGAAGGGAGCTTTAGATAGCTCAATGAGATCAACCTTAGTAAAGGAGTTGAAATCATGAGCATCCTTGTACAATTCGTTATTTCCACTCTTCCTTCGAACCATGAACATATCTAGTGTATCATGAAATCCCCATGAAATAATTCCTGACCAATCACCATATATGTCTCTGAAGGTTTGAGTGCTTAGGTCAGTAAAGGTTACTTGAGGTCTATCCCAAGGAGATTTATGATCTACACTTCTTTTAAAGAGCCATTTGTTCTTGTCAGTCGACTTATCATCAGCTTTCTTTCATTTAGCTCCTTTTGCCTTTGCAGCTCTGTAAGCCTGTTCAAGATCCACGTCAAAACGATCAACAACGATGGATGATCGGATTGGTTGAGAGGAAATGGGAGCATCATCTATGGGGGCATCAACATTTGGAGCGTCTGGAGCGGGGGAATCGACATGAGGTTCATCAATAGTTGTCTTGAAATCATCACCAAACCTGTCTTCAAGCTTCTTTTGTAACTCCAGGAGATTTGCAGCCAGACTGCCATATTGCGTCTGAAGATTAGAAATCTGCTTAGTCTTCAGAGCATTTTCTTCTTTAAGTTCAGCCATTTGAATGCTGAGCTCGGTATTCTCAGATTGGAGGTATGCGATTTTGATTACCAGCTCAATGTTCCTCTGGTCAAGCTCAACATTCTTCTATTTAATGGCATAAATCTGGCTTTAGAGTGAAGGGGAGTAATCTCTTGTGTTATCACCTCCGATGAGAATTCCCTTGCCATGAGAAGGCGGTGTCGAGAATTGTTCCTCAGCTAACAGATGAGCTAGCCTGACTGAGGCATCGTCTTTGTTTGGCCTTGGAGGTGAGAGATCCGCTTGAAATGAGGAACCACCAACATCGAATACAGTGCTGGGACCTTCACTTATGGGTTTGGCTGAGACAATAGCTGGTGTGATTGTTGGAGGAGCTGTAACACTTTTTGTCGTTGAAGTTCGATTTGCAAATCTCATAAAGAGTCTTCGTCGCTTTGTCGGAGGAGGAGTGGCTTGGATGGTGGAAAGATCTTCTTCCATTGGCATGGATGTAGGTAACCCAGTATCAAGAGGAGGAATTCCTGACACTATCACCGTAGGAGTTGCTGTTTCTGCCTCTGGATTGGAAGTGGAAGGAGCAGTCACAAAAATTTCTTCTTCTACCCTTGTCTCAGCAGTTACATGAGCTACTTCATCGACATCATTAAGCAAGTTGTCGAGGTTTACATCAGACAAAAATACATCATTGTTATCAAAGTTTAATGGGATATCATCTCTGTCAAAATCCGTGACATCAACACTCTCATTTTCTTTGTCATCTTTTCTCAAGTCCTCATTGTAAGTACTCTGAACCTGAACAGACTGCAATTCCAGTTCATCATTGACTTGAGTTTCGAGGGCTAGGGATTCATCATCCTCGTGATCTGAAACAGTGATGATGCCAATAGAGGATACTCTTTCTGATGAAGTTGGCTCAGACAAAGTCTTCTCAGAAGTTCCATGCGACTCCGAAGACTCATTGATCTCTGTAAATTGTCCGAACTTCACCAAAGGATGAAGACCTTGAAATACCACTTTACCCTTTCTGTTTTGTTTGATGAGTCCAATGGTGTGAGGACCCAAAGACTTTGTGTCCATCCTATCGCCAGGTTTAACCATGTCAGGAAACTGATCATCAATGAAGGTCTGAATAAATCGGGGATATATCAGAAAAGCATCTCTGTACCCCCGAGTTAGTGCACCAATGTTCACAAGAAATTCATCAAAGATGTACTTTGAAAAGTTGAACATGTTGCCAGCTGCCAGGGAAACAATAGCCCCTGTGTTCCTGATTGAGATCTCATCCGCTCCCGATCTCCTTCCTGAAACACAGCTAATGAACACGTGAACCAAAAATCGCCAGTAAGGAGGCAGAAGCTTTTTCACGGTTGGAGGAAAAGAGCCCTCATATCCCATTCTTTCAAGAATCTTTTGAATTTCTGCAGCATCAACTTCGATTGGATAGTCAGAATTATCAAGAATCATCAAAGTTTCTCTGATATATTGCTCCGAAATCTGGATCTTGCAATTTTGAACCACAACTTCAATGATCATTTCCTTATTCTTCTCGGTTACTTTGGCTGTTTTCCAGAACTCTTGAATACGACTTTCATAAATGATAGGATTCACCGTAATCGCATAAGCCAAGCAGTACTCTCGAAAACGGTACATCATGGACATGAAGTCTCTATGAGCCTCTGGTGGATCATCCAACACAATTGCAATGTTGTGCATCTCGGCTATTTTAAGATATGCCATTATCTGCACTAAACAAGCCAAGTAAGAAAAACAAATTATGGTCAAACTACGTCAACGGACCGTAAACTCATTTACTAACTGTAAACTGTCCCTAAACTAGGTTTGACCTACACACTTAAGCTCCTTGGTGTTCATCACTCTTTTCCTCATACCTCTCACCCTATATATATTGGACTGGGCCGCAAACTAAGTTTACGGCCGTAAACTCTGTTTACGGTCGTAAACTCACTTCCTGACCGTAAACACATATACACTATTACATAACAAATCAATTTCCTAGAAAAGCAAAGTATAAACCAAAATATTGACCCAAAAATCTCCCCCTTGGTTTTTTTCTTTCTTTTCTTTTCTTAAATGACCCAACAAGCTCCCCTAAAAAGTAGTTGGCTTTCTTGATAATCTTCATTGGGAACTTGGCTTCAGCATTAATCTTCAAATTCTTCACGACTTCAAGATGAACTTGATGAATCTTCAATGAATGACATCATCTTGAGCGGTCGGGCATTTCTTAGGAATTTGGCATTGAACGCACGTTGGGTGAGGAGGCTTGACGTACTGATTCTTGAAAGATAGTGCATTCAACTTGAGAATCTTCAGAGAGAACATCAGAGAGAACAAATCTTCTGGATCACTTCAGCAGGTACAAAGATAGCAGCAGACTGATTCAGGAGGCTTCAATGCAATCCATCACATAATCTTCAATTGTAGCTTCACCTTGCTTTTGGGGTTGAAGGATTGAATGTTGAAAGAATAATCTTCATTTCTTGCTCCTTCGAATGCGAATTCTTCGATGCTCACGGACGAGGCTTTGGCTCAGAAATCTTCAACACAAACTCCATGAGTCTTATCTATACCTGAATTCACTTTTCAAGACAAAACAAAACTAAAAGAAAACTTAGCACACAATTTAAAACATAAACAAAAATATTTTTGGATTTTTGATTTTTCTGAACAAGAAATAAAACAAAAATAACACTATTTTTGGATTTTTAATTTTTCTGATTTTTCTTTGATTTTTGAATTTTTCTGATTTTTTTTTAATTTTCAATTCTCCCCTAATATTTAAATTAGAAGAAACTATGACAAATTTAACAAAAATAAAAATGATAGCTAACTTTAAGAGTGATTTGGGATCAAAGTTTTTAGACAGCCTTTATCCACTTGTCGGTACCTTTCATATTCACATCTTTGTCTTGTCAATCGTCGGTATTGTGGTCCACTTAAACACGAAAAATTATGACAGATTTAGGACATACTATTTGTTACAAGACAGAGTGATCTTAAAATCCTAAAATTTATATATGATCCTAATTCCTTACATACTATATGTTAATGACCATTCATCTGACGACGACCAGGGATATTGTTGTCCACCTAAATTAAACAGCGAGATCTATAGACAATCTTTATGAGTTGAATTTTAAGTGTACTGGAACGTGTTTCCCGCTTCCTGATATGCCCCAACCATCAAGAACTTCCAGAGTACTCCTTACACCGGGTGAGCAGACAACCATTCAGAGAGAGGATAGATTCAGAATTCTATTACTTATTACTTATTACTTTAGAGGGGTTGAGAAGTAGAAGGTTGCATATGATGTGTACCAGGTCGGATTAGAAGTCGCGCAGAGGAGACAACATATGGCTAACAGATAAGAAGCCTTTCACATATATACCCTGCAGAGAAATAGATTTGCATATGTTGTGTACCAGGTCAGATTAGAAGTCGCGCAAAGGAGACAACATATGACTAACAGACGGAAAGAAAGAAAATGATATTCTACAGATCTAATTTGTCGGAATTTACCAGTCGCTCCATCCAATCGGAATTAAGGACAAAATCGACACATCGAGGAAAAGTTAAACCACGGTTCCAAGTACGGGTTCATTAATGTGACGAGTAGATTCCCATATATATCTCCCTGCTCAACCTATCCGAACATCGTATTGTCAGGCTGAACGGATCTAACTAGGTCAAGATTTGTCAAGTCTATAAATTTCCTAAGTTCAACTCTGCCTAGTCAAGTCCATTTAGAATCTTTCGTTCCTACCGACGCATCAAGTCAGAGCATAGACCCTTCAACTTTGGGTACGTTACGCAGACTCAGGTTGCCTGTTATCACTTTATCATATCACTTCCCAGAACATCTCCCTCAAGCAGATTTCATAACCACCATATTTTTTTTTTTATTTTTTGATTTTCTAATGTTTTTTGATTTTTTGAAACTTTTCTCGTTTTTGTTTTGTTTTTATTTCTCCCCCTAAATTTGTGCATAGGAGAGAAACGAAAGTAAATGCGCAAATTTAAACTATCCTAAAACAAAAATTTGTCTTTAAAATGAATCAGAGTAAGATAAACTCAAGAGTATACAAAAGAAAACGCAAACCATAAGTCACCGATTGAATTTGCATCCAGAAGGTCTGAGAACAGCACACATAATCTCAGAACAGATCCGAAAATTTTTCATGTCATTAAGCACAAACCCCGTGAGTGATCACTTCTTTTCTTCCTTTCCCGCAAAGGGCACATACTCTCAATCAATGTTTTGAGTGTTGTACAGTTGAGATATGTCTCCTATCCTGTGCCTAGAATAGCCACTACCAACAAACCGAAGTCTGATGATATGCCTCCATAGCTGCTCCGACACAAAGCAGGATTAGTTGGTCTTTGAAACGCAGTCCATTTTAAAACTAGGTCGACCTTTGGCATCCTTGCACGATACTCTCTCCCATGACACATATTGTTTATCACAAACAGAAGATGAAGAAATATTAGAGTCATTAGTTGATTTGGAAGAGTGAGCCTTTGGAACCCATTTGTAGTTGGGTTTAACCCATTTCTTGTTGGATCGGATGGGTGCGTCGGCACTTGATTTGGAACTTGAAGTCGATTGTCGAGATGACTTTGACCTAAACGGTCTTGGCTTTACTGGAGGATCTCTTGAACTAGACTTATGGGCAAGCATTCCATTATTGTTCTTGGGAGTTGGATGCTTGACCTTGGGAGTTGGATGCTTGGCCTTGGGAGTTGAATTCTTGGCCTTCATGGCATTCCAGTCAACATTGTCTGAACGTGACCTTGAGGGGTTTCTTTTGGAATATCTACCTCTTGGCGCGTTCTGCCACTCTTGTGCATAGTAGGGAATGTATGCGCGATTAGGACAATTTCTGGCAATGTGTCCAGGTGTTCGACAGTGAAAACATGTCTTTTTCTTCACTGTGGCATATCCTTGCTTTGTCTCTTATTGTTCCCAGATGCACTCTGTTGCGCTGGAATTGGAGGCCTGTATTTCTCAACGGTAGGTTGATCAGAAGCAATTGAGTTCGAAGCAACATATTCAGAGTTCAAGGAGATGTTGGTTTGTTCAATGGTTTTCTCCTTGTTCTCATCTTCTGCTACTTTACCTGCACATGAAGTAGCAACATTAGTATCTTCAATATTAATAACTCCTCCTAACACAAATCCAGCTCGTTTGCCATATCGAAGATGTGGCTCCCTGTCAGTTTCATCCTGTGTCATAGGGATGGATGTGTAGTTATGATTATAAGGAGGAGGTACACTATCATATCCCAGACCCTTGTTTTGATTTTCTTTGAATTTTAATTGGGTTTCATATAAGGACTCGAGTGTCTGACTTGACACAGTATAATTTTTAAAACTAACGTCTGTTTTTCCACACTTAATTTTTAAAGCGTCAAGTTCTTCAGTTACAACAGCAAGTTGTCTCTTAGTATAGTCATAAAGTTCGCATTTTTCACTGTACTCTGCCTGAATTCTTCTAAAATCCTTTATTTTTGTTTCTAATTCAGCCTTCAGGGGTTTCTGTCCTTTCCTGAGTTGATATCCTTCATATCTCAGGTCCTCAACTTCTCTTTTATATAAATCAATTTGTCCCCGAAGAAATTTAATCGTAGCTTCACAAGCTGGAGTACATGTAACTTCAGTGACCAGAATGTTTTCAGAACTCATTGTTTTTCGACACTTCAAAGTATCAAGTTCTACAATTACATCAGCAAGACTAAGATGATTGAGATCTTTTGTTCTTGATGATACCCACGCTCATATCCCACGATTTCGGAAGTGAATTCAATAGCTTTTTGTTTATCTCAGATTTGGACACGAAGATCCCAGCTATATTCATCTCAGTAGTGACTGTGGTAAATCGGTGCAACTGAGCTTCCAGGATTTCTCCAGGCATATAATCCAACATGTTGAAATTTTCCCTTAACTGATCCTGACGACTCTCTTTCATGTTTTTTCAATTCCCTCGTAAACTTCAAAAACTATTAAAAACATAACTAGAAGTCAAACTTAAAATTTAAAAAAATATGCCCTTTGACGATAAACCTCAAAAGTCAACCTTAAAAAGTCAAATTTAAAAAGTCAAACTTGAAAAGTGAAACTTAAAAGTTAAACCGAAAAACTAAATTTGAAAATTTAAAAGTCAAACGAGAAAGTCAAAGGTTAAAGTCAAATGTCAAATTTTAAAAGTCAAAGTCAAAAATTGAAGTAAAAAGTCAAAAATAAAAGTCAAATTTTAAAAACTATAATTTTTAGTTTGAAAAAGGAATTTAAAATAAAAGAAAAATCAATTTGGGCTGAAACTGACAAGAATGCGTAAGTTGAACCGAGAGGGACACTTTATGAATTAATTTTCGGAGGAATGAAGCAAGTTGTCAACTAGGCGAGGTGGTAAAACACTGTGATGTTCAACCAGAGGTTCCGGGTTCGTTCCCCGGCAACCCCAAAATCTGTCCCCCTTTTTTGAAGTGCGCTGACGATCCAGGATGACTTCTGAGCCGAGCCGAGCCGAGCCGCACACAATCAATCCTAGCCGAGCCCAGCCGCAAGTCGCCTAACCGTAAACTGCTGAGCCGCCGCTGGCCGCAAGCTCCGGCGACCGGTTTCCGACCGTAAATGTGTTTACGGTAGTAAACACAATAAAGTTCAAGTTAATAGAAAGTGAAATTACAGACACAAAACAAAACACATGACATGCTAAGCCTAGCCCAAACCATTTACATGGCCTTTCAATTATTAAGCTTTCTCACACTCTTGGTAAGTATAATTCATTATCTCTATGATTATTACACTCCCCTTTTTCTCAAACCATTGATTCCTTACACAAACATCATCACATTCTTGTTAGATCTTCTAATCTTCAAGTGATTCTTCAAGTGTTCTTGAGTTGAACACTTATCTTCTTCAACACTCATCTACTGAAACCACTCAAGGTGAGTTCATACCCCTACATTTTCATGTTTTCTCAAGTTTTTAGGGGGGGGGGGGGGGCGGGGGGAATACAAGTTAAAACACAAAGAACATAACTAAAAATTTCGAACAACTTTCATCAGAAAAGTTCGACTCCATTCACGGACTGTTTTGGACAATCTAAACATCTTAGTTTTCAAAACTGTTTTAGGTGCAATTATTTTCAGTTCTTAGCTTTAAAATGACTACTTGCACATCTCCATACAATTTTTCTACAATTTATGGTGATTTTTACAAAACTGCCTATCATTTCAAACATCAATTCGGACCGGTCTGTGATTATGGACTTGTTCACACAAGTTAGGGGTCATTAAAAATCATGAGAAAAATTATGAGTAAACTAGACACGTTTTAAGAACTCTCAGAATTTACGGATTTAGTTTTCGAATTTGTATGATTTTTCTATGACCTTTCTAAAACAGTGTAGAAAAGTTAAAAACTAGTTAACAGCTAATAACTTTCAACACACTTTGTAACATGTTGTGCAAAGTGTTAAATCTTTGATAACTTCATATTTTACATGTATTTCTTGTAGTGGTATAATTATATAATAGAAAATACTCACCAAATTGTAAGAATCCTCCATCATTACCATTAGTACAAAACAAAGCAAGATAAACGTAGCTATATTGTGCTATACATTCCACTTAAATAGAAAAGGGTTCTTATACACCACAAACAAACATACTAAACTATAATAGGTATAATTAGGTTGCATGTACATTTCAAACATTTTGATAAACTATAATAGGTGTAGTTTATGATCATTTACATTAAAAAATGTTTTCACACGAAAAGGGGTACAAATACAAAGTATCGGTTTTATATGAAAAAGGGGTACAAATACAAAGTACCAGGTTTTTTATACAAAAAAGGGTACAGATACAAAGTACCAGGTTCACATAAAATAGTTATTATGATATTAAAACTATACTTCATCTAGAATTGTTAGACTTCAGCTATAATTGCTAAGTGTATATGCTAGAGTTATATAAGAATCTAGTCACAATCGACTTAGAATTGGTGGCCCCGCCTTATCTCCTGTTCCTTGTTTGGTTTTGGACCTGGGGCAGACCCATTATATTCAACGATTTATTTAACTTAATTTTTATATAATTTATATACGCTGAGTGATTATAGAAGGAATCTATGGGTCTTCCTAGGATTTATTATCGCATAACATAGAAGCATTCATTTCATACATAATGAGGAAAATATTGGATTTTCTGGAAATCAAACTCTATCGCTTTTACAAGGAAAACGGTTTCTTCCTAAAAAAAACTCTTATGAACTCACCAACTTAATTGTTGACACTTTTTCAAAACTACTTGTATTCTCAGGAAATCAGTGAAACAGGGAAACATCAGTGCTTTGAGGATGGGACGTTAAATCGTCAAACAATCTATTTTGTCATCATAATGTAATTGATTTTGAAACATGTAAACATATACATTGGTGTAACTTTTTCAATTATATTTATGATGGTTGTATTTACTTTGAGCACTATTATACATGTTGTGATACTATACATGAAGTCCTCCACCCCCGGAAGTTTCCGCCATCCTTGGTTTGGGGGTGTGACATAAACACCTACATCTCCTTCATTTCACCAAGAACACCAAGAAAACACACTAAGTTTCTAGCTGAAAACCCTTGAATCTTCAAGTGGCCGTGAACCATTTAAGGCCATAAACTGCGAGGTGGAGCTGTAAACTCCTTATAGCCTTCCATTTTGCTTCTAACACTCTTATTTTTAAGTTATACTTACAAATTAGGTGATTTCCTTATCGTATCTATGATTCTATGCACTAATTGTATGCATATTTGTCACGTGAAATGCATTTTAGGACTTGTTTTGTTCCAAGAGCTAGCTAGCGGAATCAAACATCCTATATCGAACATTCTTACAAATCACTCACACATAGGTGAGTTCATACCCCTACAATTTAGCTTTTTAAATGCTTTTAGGGGGGGGGGGGGATACAAGTAAAACATAATAGAATTGTGTTAACATTTATACTTGAAAACAAATAAACAAAGGATTCTTATGCTTATAACTGTTGTTAAAATCATTTTAAAACTCTTTTAAACTGTTTTAGATTGCTGTTTATTATCAAAATCATATTTGTTTATATATTTATGTATAAGTATGCTTTAACAGACTTAGGACTATTGCTAAATACCTTTACTCTTGTTCCTTGTTTGGTTGTGGGATTAGGGTAGGATCACTAGTCCGACTATCGGCTAAATCATAGTTATACTTGCTAAGTATATATAAGAATGTTAAACTCTATTTTCAAAGTACATACTTAACTCGGTTGCATACAGTGGGAAAATGAGTCTTTTCTACAAATCAGTAACAGTTCAAACAAACTTTCTAGTAAACTATAATAGGTATAGTTTAGAGGATCACTAGACACTTTTTTCTAGAACGCAGAAACATACATGAGTCAACACATACATACTATCACAATTCATTATAAAGTATACTATTCATTTACAAAAAATAGCAAGGAACTTATGTAACATTCCGTTATTTTCTATTTGTAAAGTGAACTCTGGTCAACCAAAGTCAAACAAAGGTCAACTAAAGTCCTTTTTATTGTTTGGATTTTTAAATTAAGATTATGAAATAACTTTAATTGCTAAAATCCTTATAATAT
Organism: Lactuca serriola; assembly: GCF_051521515.1. Classification (NCBI taxonomy): domain Eukaryota; kingdom Viridiplantae; phylum Streptophyta; class Magnoliopsida; order Asterales; family Asteraceae; genus Lactuca; species Lactuca serriola. The sequence continues at coordinate 134,965,978 of NC_136410.1, forward strand.
CCATAGTTGAAATTGGAAGGAAAATGTTTGAAAAACCAAGAAACTTTGCATACTATTCCTTGCCTCGGACCGAAAACACTTCGGACCGCAAAGAGTTTACAAACGCAAACCCTTCGGACCGTAAACTCCTCGCAGGCTGTAAATGAGGCTTCAGCCGTAAATGCATCGCCGACTTCGTATTGCAAACTACTAGGCCATAACCCCTTATATATATATATATATATAATTTTTCTTCTTTTTCCCTTCATTTCTCATATCATCTAGTCAAGAACACTTCTAATTCTCACCAAATTTGTAAGTGATTCCTTCCATTCAATTGTTGATACCATGCTTAATCTAGTAAAACCTGATGATTTCATCCATGAAATCATCTCTTTTGACTAGATCATCAAGAACACCAAGAACAGCAAGAACAAATACTAGTTCTTTAGGCGGTGAACGCCTTATTCAAGCTTCAAAACGTAAGTATACATCCTAATACTAGTTATTCTATAGAAACTCATAACATACACCTTTGACATCAACCATTTCCCAAGAACATAAGAGTTTACGACCATGAGCATCTCCCTTAGCCGTAAACTCAAGATCTTCTTAGACCGTAAACATCATTGGACGTAAACTCCGTGGCCGTGAACACCTTGTGTGACTGTAAACACCTTTAGAGAAATCACATGTGATTGTAACACTTAAATTCAAGTGTTTCCTAATCCTTAAAGTGGTTTCTTATATAATTAGTTGTTATATACACTAATTTTATCCATATATGTATCACTATATGTTTAGTAGGATCCGTTGTGTTGAAGACTTCACTTGACATTTAGCATCCTACACAGATTATACATTTGAAAAACTTACATCAGGTGAGTTCATACCCCCTCATTTATATAGTTTTTACTGTTTTAAGGGGGGGGGGATACAAGTCTAACATAAAGTTTTTGTGTAATAAACAAGTGGTTTCAATATTTTATAAAAATGGATTCCAGTTATCATCAAATCAAATGATTTTCAACGAATTCCAAATTATCAAACTTCTTTTAAATATTTTTATAAACTTATATTTTTCCCCAAAAATCATACTAGTATACATATATTTATATAAATAAGATTAAAAAGGCTTATGACTGATATCCCGCTTTGATTCCTTTTCCTTGTTTGGATGTGGGATTACAGGTATCAGTTTTTTGTAGGAGTGTCATTTAAATTTTCCTTATATATATATATATATATACATATATATATATATATATATATATATATATATATATATATATATATATATATATATATTTGTATATGTACGCAAGTTTAAAAGTTTATTCATTTAGTTACAATTACCCTTTGTAACATGTTGAGCAAGGGGTTACATTCATAAATACTCCTTATCAATACAAAAAGTACATATAAATTATAATAGGTATAATTTATGATTCACAGAACATAAATTTATGATTCAAATATACTAAAGTACATTATTTTACAGGAACAAAGGTTTGATTCAAAAACTATTCAAGGGTATACATCCTTTTAGATTTATACTAAGAAAGTCAAAAATAGAGTCCGTATGAGAAAGATATGATTTTATAAGATCATTTAATTATACCCCCGTTAGGCCAAAAGATGAAAGTTAAAACTAGCCAAAACAAACTAAATGAAAACTTTTGTACTCATTGAGATCATCACATAGATATGAAGAGGGCAAAGATCAAGGCTTGTACACCGAAGATACGATTTTTTTCATAATCATTTCTATATGTGCGTCATGCACGCCATGCACAACATGCATTCTGAACCTAGATTTGAGAAGAATGCGGGTAACGTTGCCTAGTGAGAGAGTGTCACGTAGCGACTCCCAGATGGACCTACAATGCTCAAGTGCGACACACACATATATTTGCGCTATGTACACTTCAAATCATGTAATACATAGAAGTTTCTATAGAATCAACCCTTTTGCACAACTTCAAAGAAGTCCTTCCTCACTCTTTGATTGAGACATCTCAAACTAAGGTAGTCTTTGAATCTCGAGTCCTGAATCTATCCTACATAAACAAATCATGTTGCTAAGGTGAGTTTACAAACCCAATTTTACTATTTTTAAATCTTTTATTTGAGGAGGAGAGGGGGGGGGGGTGAGGGATACATGTTATAAAACAATTTCAACGATTTTACAAACATATTATTTTTTATAATATATTAGTAGTTTTTAAAAATTCATGAAACATTAGGATAATATTATGCTTGGTAGCTACCTCACATAAGCTTTAAGAATCATATTATGTCTCGTGGTTATAATCCCTAAAATTTCACTGGAAGATTTTACCTAGTTGTTATGTTTGCCAAATTTAAGGACAAACATTATACCTAGTTGTTGCTCTACCCTAATATTTTATCAATATCAAAATCATAATATTTATTATATGTACTTAATTGTACTCTACCCTAATATCATAGTAAAGAATATCAACATAAAGATATATATATATATATATATATATATATATATATATATATATATATATATATATATATATATATATATATGAAAAGGCAACTTTTATAATGAAGGCAAAGCCCAGTCAAGAACTGGGGGCCCAAAAATAACAAAATTCCATAGTATTAATGGCTAGTCTTGGGGAAGATAACAAAAACTCATATCTGTTGCCACTTTAGCCAACCTACTCTCAATAAAAAGGAAATGTTCGTTTTGGATTTGGACAATAATGTCCTACACTTTCTTTGATTGATTCGAGAAAGTTTCCTCGTTTCTATTCCTCCACATCGCGATAAGGCTAGTAAACCCAACAGAGAGCAGAGCTTTTAAGTACAAACTACTCCTAGCTGCACCCTCAAGCCAACAAAGAGTATACTCTATAGAGCTAGAAACTCGATTATAAGGATCCCACCACACTTGAACTCTATCCTACACCTCTTAGCCATATTGCATTCAATAAACACATTAATTAATGATTCCTCTATGGCATTGAAAACGTCACAGTTAATGGAATGATGGCTAATACCTGTTTTCCTAATTTATCCTTTGCAACAATTATGTCATTAATTAATTTTAATACAAATATATTGATTTTATGAGGGATCCAACTATACCATTTATTCTTTCCATTATGTGTATGCTGCGCCAAATTCAGCTTTGCACAAAGCCAAATCACCAAAAATTTACCATTTCGACCACCTGAGCAACTCCACTTATCAACATTATTTTCCAATTGAAACGTAGAAAGAGTGTCATTCACACGATTCAATTCCTGCATACTTCGACTTATACGTAGCTCCATCCTCGAGTCCCAAAGGCTCCTATTTGAGCGTAACCCTTCCTCCATAGTGTTTAGTTTATTAGAATCTATATTGAATAATCTAGGGAATTCTAGATTAAGAGGTTTTTCCCTTATCCACCAATCGAACCACATTCATTCAAATTGTTCCATTCACGAACGATCCATTTCCACGTGTGTGTGTCTGTGTGTGTGTGTGTATATATATATATATATATATATATATATATATATATATATGTGTGTGTGTGTGTGTATGTATGTGTTTGTGTGTCTGAGTGTGTAGGGAAATCATGCCAACAGAAAAACAAAAGCGAAGAATAATAACGAAAAATAGGTATACTTTAAACGTTTCTCAAGACATGTTGTTAAATGAGTTTTGTTCTTCATCCTTTAGCTGATTAAGTTCAGCTAATTGCGATCCTTTAATAGTTAATCTTATGTGGGCGTTGAAAGAATGTACATATCTATATGAGTTTGACACCACCACTTGTGGTTGCTAGCTAAAAGCTTGACATGCATAGGTTTATAGTCTTGTGACGCCTGATGAATTGTCTTAGCTGGGAAATATCAAGTCATATAGCTCAATTATAGGAACTCGTTGTAACATTGTTTGTCTGTCTTAATTAATTAAATTACCTAAAGGGGGAACTCCTTGAAAGTAGTTCAAGTATGAAAAATATCAATAAGAAGATTTATGGAGCTATAATTGGCATGGATGCAATCCTTAAGAACCAAACTGATCAAGTACTCATCAATTTTGACAAAACTAAGGAAAATATATTTTCCTAGAGCTGCTTAAAAATGATTTCTAATTTACATACATAACTTTTAACTTTATGGATGAGGAAGCAATATTCTTGATATTTATACCTTTACTCTAATAAGTCGAGGAAAACATGTTGGGAACAATTTGGATATACGAGTAACCTGATGTTATATATATATATATATATATATATATATATATATATATATATATATATATATATATATATATATATATCGTGTAGAATATTATTTAGTCTCGATGATCTTGTATTTATGTGAAGCTCAACAATAATAAATTGCGGAAATTAAGAAGGAAGCATAATCACAATATACTTCACTAAATATAAGCTAGTAAGAACAATACTTTTTGAATCATAACTTGGTTTGCATTCAAGCACAATATATTTTATGGCGAACAACAAAGTATGAACAATGAAGAACATAAAGATATAAAAGATAAGGGTATATATATTTCAACTGAACTTATTTCAAGGAAGATGAAGATCAAACACAATTTTTAAGTTTTACAAGATTGTCTACTTAAAAGAGGTAAGAGTATAATTCCCTAAATAATATAATATAAAGTAATCTTAACTAATACATCCATGCTCCGATGCTTGGACCGAAAACACTAATTCAACACACAATCGTACGAAAGGTGATCATTAGTTATTAAACTACAATATCCACAAAAGAAAAAAAGACACTCATAACATCTCTTTCTCTCTGGTATGTAGGTCTACAATCAAGTCTTTTAGATAAGCAAATCTTCGTTATCATTTCTCTCTTTGAATTCTTGTCAACTCTACAGCTAGGTCTTCGCTTCCAATAATCTTCATAGGTGTCTAGGGTCACTTTAATGTAACAATAATTCAACTCTAATGACCTAGAAGCTATCATCTTCATCAACTATGTTTAAGAAACTTAATGATGATCCACAAAAACTTTCCTACTTGAAAGATCAATTTGATTCGCTTGATTATTTCAAACTTTACTTCATCAATGGTAAGCTTGGATTTTTCAATATACGTGATGATTGTTGGAATAGTGTCTAAGTTCATAACTATATTTGGTATGTACTTGACCTGGTTGTACATGGTCCTTTTGGGTTGCCTTCTCCAAAGCAACTTGACAAGGTAATTTAAGGAGAAAGAGGGAATATTATGGTTTATTAATATATTATAAGAATAATATATTAAAGGAGAAATCATATTTATTTAATTAGTATTAGTCATAAATTAATTAGGAATTAATTTGGTGACTTAAATTTTGGGTTAAGGAAACCTAATGGACATAAGGGGAACGAGATTATGATGGGGATTCATCATATTTTCGTCCATGGCCTTATTCCAGAAGGTTCCTTGGGCTGCTTGGTGGCTAAGCTGTCCATTAGGGTTTAGGCGGAAACCCTAGCAGCCAAACAATATAAATAAGACCCCTAGGCTATGGAAATCGGCTACCACTTGATTCTAAGAGAACCCTAGGACGACTCCAGCACCTCTCTCACCCTCTCTCATATTGCCTTCTTGCTTGTGGGGTTTGTAAACCATTAGAGGAGTTACAATTGTGACTCTAAGCTCAAGATGAAGAAGATTACAAGGATTCAAGCTACTTGGAAGAGGTAAACTACTTAGATCTGTTTTCTTTATGATAATTTTGAATTATATATGATAGATCAAGGTTTGTAAGTCTTGTAATCAAAGCATGTACAATAGAGAAACCTAGATCCAAGCATTAGGGTTTGTATGAGAACATAGGATTGTTCTTATGCATAAAACCCATCAATGATGACTTCTAGTTGATTCTTAGAGCATCGATGAAATGCATTGGCAGGAAGGAAGTGTTTTTTGTTGTTTTTGGGAAGTTTGAAGACAATCCAAAGTTCATTAAAGCTTGTGGTACCGACGCTACGATCTTGAATTCCTTCAGTAATGAATGGGCTATATTGAAATGGACAAAATTTTATCTTCACAACAAGGACATGACAAATTTATGCATAAATCTTCACAATATGGCTTTGAGAAAATCACAGGCTCTAGCATATGCTGGTTTCATGTTGTGATGCTTTTCAATCTTGTTCTTGAATACCCTTCCAATTGCGAAGATTTCTTTAGGGTTCATGAAGAGGAAGTCTTATTAAGTACAATGGTATTTCTTCTTAAATTGAGAGTGTGTATTGATAGAAGGTTGCATTTTCGAATGACCAAAACTTGAATGTTTTAATGGCTTTAGTAGCATCATTTGACCAAATTTCTTTAATTTTATTTCCATGCTTGCGATGAAAAGTATTTAGTCTTTTAAGCTACATGCGAAGTCTGCATTCATTTGGAATGTGAAGATTGAAAGGCTTGAAGTCTGAGAGGAAATTTCCATTTGGAGATAAAGTAGTATCCTAAAATCCATCAATGGGAGGCTTAACGTATGATGGATGACGGACGTAGTTTGTATCCAACAATCTTCTCATAACATTCACCCATAAATTGACCAATGTTTCATAGATTTCGTCTGCTCTTTAGTTATCCTTTTTCTGCTTGGTGATGGGACAGTCATCCAATTTTCTGACAACATAGAAGGCGCGTGGTCTGCTTCTTTGACTTGAGAAGTTTTTCTTGGAGACTACCATGGAGTTTGCTTCTTGGGAGATTGAGGGAGATTTGGAGCTTTTTCTTTTTGGCAGAGATTTAGTAGGAGATTACGGTGGAGTTTTTTCTTTTGGGGGAGATTGATGGACTTGTAGTGAGGGAGTTTCAAAATTGGCTTCAACCTGTGGGATCTTTCCCTTTTATGAAGAAGAAGGCACTCCCTTCTCCTCAAATAAAGTCTTAATATCTTTGAGTATCTATTGATTTTGGTGGAATCTGGTTAGAAATTGCAAGCTTAAGTCATTGGTGGTCTGCAGGTTTGGGATTTTGATGTGGTCTTTAATGCATTTGTTGACTACTTGGATTCTATTGATTCTTACCCTTCCTATGATTGTTCTTCTTAGACCTCTGATTTTAGATTGGAGTTCAGAATACCCTACTTCATAAGCATTGTGGGTTTCATTGATCAAGTATTTAGTCCCCTCCTCCTACTCTTTGGTCACTTTGACAAGCTTATCCTTTAATTCCTTGATATATTTTTACAAACTTCTTTGCTTTCTTAATGAAATCCTTATGTTTTTCTTGTCTTTGGACATCAAGTTGACGAATACATATTTCAATGCGAATAAGAACCCTTTTAGTTGTGTATTTCTCCCATGTTTCTATAGCCTAAATTATTTCATGTAAACTTTATAGTGTAGCCGGGAAAGGAGTCTGCAGTGGCTAAGTACTTGTCACCGCGGTTAAATTTGATCAATGGACCTTGGGACTTTTTCCGATACCGGAATCCACTTGGAATCTCGAATGGGTATTGTCTCCATGTGGATGACCTGAAATCGTTAAACCTTTTGTGGCGGAGTGGATGGATGGGGCTTTCTCTTTCTGAACAAGTGTTCGAAATTACACTGTTCAGGCTCTTCGATATGGATGTTGAGTGGTTCTTCACTAGTTATCAGTTTGTAGCTTGTGATTGGTTTGCATCGTTGATCTATTCTGAGGTAGAACTGGGTTCTTCAGTGTTGATGGGCTCTACAGTATAGATGGGGTATGCGGTACCGATCTTGGATTTCATTGAGGATCTGACACCTTTAGTGATAACTTTGACTGGGGTTTATCTTTTGGACTTAGTTTTTACTCTAGACGTCTACGTTTTGGGAATACACACAGTGGGTTGTGGAGTGGGGCTAGGCGAGGTAGAATGATATCGTGTCGTTGTCCACTTGTTCATTGGTGAAGAAGCTCCATAGGATATCCAAGATGTGTTTTCCCATAACATCAGCTCCACCAGTTCGTCCTGAGAGGCAAAGAAATTGCCACACTGTTGGAAGCTTGCTTTTCTTAAAGTCCGCAACACCTTTCAACTTGGATTGATATCCTATTTTGTAAACATATTTGAAGTTTTCTTCATTGGAGGGATTTTTAAAAACAGTTTTGACAGGGATTCTGAGATTGATAGTGTCAAGAAACTTTTTCTTGGTGAGAATGGCAGTTGAATCATTGACTAGCTTGAAGTGAACCTGCTCTAGATCTTCAGATGGTCGCTACGTAGAAAACACACCTTTCTAAATAACAGAGAGAGGAACAAGATATTCCACAGAGTTAAATGCATTGAACAATGGGTGTTTTGGCATGTATTGAATGATAAGATTGATGGTTTGATCATAGTGATCGTAATCTTGAACGATAGCTATGTAGTTACTTGCACCAATCGAGGGTTCAAAGTTATTGATGGTGGAAAATGATCCAATAGGTTTCATTTGTTTCTTTGAAGCTCCATATTTTTCCAATGATGATATTTGAAAATGGATTAATGAACTTGAAGAGAGAGTTTGAGCAAGATGAGAGAAGAAGATCATCACCAAATTAGGGATCAGAAAGCGTAAATCTTTCTTGGAAGGAAATGGGGAGTTTTTTTATACCTACGGATTTAAAATCAAAATTCAAATGGGAAAAATGTTTTTATAGTTGTTAATACGATTGGTTTTTCCATCTGAATCTACTTTAAACAAAATTGTTTTGGAGGAAAAGACAGTCATTAAATACAATAATGGGCACATTTAATGAAAGTGATGATGTAATGGGAAAACATGGGATAACTACTAATATAAACTATCATACTTTACATGTAATGGAGTGAAAATCGACTGACGGTTGATATGTGTATTTTCATATCAATTTGGGTTTAAAAGTGGTGTTTTGATTATAATACAAATCTCATTTTTGAACATCAGACACAACGTTACATTTGTCCCCTGTAGCTGCTGATTTGACTTCATTAATTCCTTCATCACGTCATTAGCATATAATTTTGTTGGATTCTGTGACAACCCGAAATTTTTTTACTTTTAAAGCCCAGTCAATCAACTTAAGTGAGTGTCAAACTCATTAGTACTGAGTTCTAGACCGGTTAAAGGTCATTCTACAGAGTTTTGAGCCTAATACACTTAAGGAATAAGTGTTAGAAAGTACCTGCTAGGCCCACAGAGTGGCAAATCGAACCTTAACCTCATCTAAATAAGTTCACGGCCACAAGACCATGAGTTTACGGCTGTAAACACATGTGGCCATAAACTCAAGAGCATATATAAGGCTTTGGGTCATTTCTATTCATTTCTTCCTTCCTTGGCCGATTTTCCCTCCAAATCCTCTCAAGTATCATCAAGACTTTCACCTTAGATCTTCAAAAGAGTAAGTATTGTATCACTTGAATAGTTGATACATCTTATTAACTAGCTACATACATTGATTTCATCCATGGAAATCACTTTTTTATTAGATCATCAAGTTTCACCAAGAACACCAAGAACACACACTAGTGTTCTTGGCCAATATCAACCATTTCTATCTTCTAGATCGTAAGTACTCTTCCCTATACTTCATATCCAGTTAGGACTCATGCTTAGAGACTTGAAACATACCCTTTCAACAAGAACGCCATGAGTTTATAGCCCAAGATCTTCCTTGGACGTAAACTCAGTGTTAGGGCATGTTTGAGCCCTAAAACCCTATAAGATGCAAAGCTAGTGAGCCAGAACTCTTCCTTGATGATTGTATGACCTTAAACCACCATCATTTCATAAATTCTATAATATTACGGCCGTAAGCTCCATGCTTGGTCGTAAACTCATCTAGGGCCTCAAATGGGTGGGTCTTTCTCATGTAAGTATGGAACAAAAGTCCCTAAAGCATCCCTAGCCTTCAAACTGACTCTTAGCCATGTTTGACCATGAGTTTCTGACCGTAAACTCATGTGGGTGCCATTCTACCTTCCTTTGTTGAATCACACGTGATTCCAACACTTGGTCAAAGTGTTTCCTAGTCCCGGAAGGTGTTTCCTTTCATATCGTTGTTTATAAACACTACATTCATGTCAATATGTGTCATTATATGTCATTTAGGACCTATTGTGTCTCGAGACTTCATTCGTGGAGCTTCTCATCCTTACACGCATACCCGGTTGAATCACCCAGATCAGGTGAGTTCATACCCCGTAATGAATCATTTAACTGTTTTAAATACTTTTAAGGGGGGGGGGGGGAATACAAGTTTAAGACAATGATAATTGTGTAATTATTTGTTATAAACATCTTTCAAAATGTTGCTTATGTCTTCTATATGTGGTCAAAACATTTCAAAAGCTATTTTTACAGTTTTGTTGTTTTATAGTTTAACAAAATTCCGTTTTTAAAGTACACGCATAACTGAGTAGTAAACGGAGTCTTTTCACTAATAGTTCAAGTAGAATACTAGTAAACTATAATAGGTATAGTTTAGAGGTTCAGTTTATACTAAATACAATACACGTTAATAGAAAGAACATACTAAGTTACTATAACAAGACAAGGTACTAAGATACTATAACAAAACGAACATACTAAGTTGCTATAGCATGGAACTCTTACATGATCTAACTATACCAATGAATCACTAACGCATTGTTATAAACAAAAGGTGATAGTTATATTGGGTATACATGATCATATAATTTCAATGTGGATGTTTGCGGCTTGTAAATTGATTGCAGAGGTCGCATGTGGATCCTAGAATCTTTTGACAGGGAGAGCGTTTAGTATGGGATCTAGCCATCACATTATACCATAATACTTAAGTTAAGGCAATTAGTACAGTAGCAGTAACTTTATATACAATACTACAGTAGTTACATTTTACAAACGACAAATATAACTGTAGGGTCTAGCATATCCAGTAGAAAGGGACCATAATGCTAACCTTATGATTCCTTAATGTATACATCAAAGGATATATATATTAATTGGATCCAATAGGTAATAGGATGTGTGTTATCCGCCTTACTTCCTAATCCTTATTTGGTTTTGGGCTTAGAGCAGATCCACCCAGCCTATTATCTATTCGATCTTAGTTATATATATGATTCGTATACATTAAGAAATCATAAGGGGTACCAGGTATGGGTCAAGTCATAGGACACTAATTCAATGCATAGTTTTGTAGTACAAAGCATACTTTTCAAACAGAACTTTTGGTACTCAAAGCTACAAACTCACCAGTAAAGGGTTTAATCCATTTTATTAAACCTGTGTAGACATAAAGGACTTTAAGTGATTAACTCTATAAACCTTAGTTTATACATTATGGTTATATAAAATTAATACAAAACAGGTCGTTGGATGTGTGCTTTCCACCTTATTTCTTGTTCCTTGTTTGGTTGTGCGCTTAGGGTGGATTCACCCAATTAACTATCTAGTCGATATTAGATTATATATAGCCAGTATAAACTATGTAATTGTAGAAGTAGTCACTGTGGTCACTATTTTTATTATAAGAAATAAGGGTTTTCTTAAAGGATCTTTTCATTAAATATAAAGGAACTATTACAATTAACTCTGTGAGAAACAAGCGAATACACCCGTGTTATATACAATAAGGACTTAACAAACAATGGGATGTGTGCTATCTGCCTTACTTGATGTTCTTTGTTTGGTTGTGGGCTTAGGGCAGATGCGAACAATCGATTGTTTGTTTACTCTGAGTTTTATATTACTTGTATTCATTTAGTACTCATAGAAAGGATTGTAGGATCATTTTTACGTATCTTTCATTAAAGTAGGAAATATAGGATTTTCTAGAGGAACCGACGAACTTTTCTAAAACAAAAATTATAATTTACTACATTTCAACTACATTTTTCAACAACCTTCTACAACATACTTACATCACTAAAATCTTATGAACTCACCAGCTTAATTGCTGATCAACTCTTTCAAATAACTTGTATTCTCAGGAAACTAGTAGACAGGTACTCCCACTGGGAATTCAGAAGATGGAGCAGTATAGCTTCAAGTCTTGTTTTGTTATTTGCTTATGTACTCTATGTTTTGTGAACACTTACTTTGTAAACACTTTCTTTCTAATGAAATGGTTGTTCATTACTTGCTTACTATGATACATGTCTTGTGATACTAAACATGATGTCCTCCACCCGAACGTTTCCGCCGTTCCGGTTTTGGGGTGTGACAGTTTGGTATCAGAGCATTGTTTATAGTGAACTAAGTATAGACCGATAAAAGATATACAACTATAAATAAAATGGGGCTTAAATGCTCTGGATAATGATATATTTTAAAGTATAACTACAAGTTATAAAATTATACCTACTTGCTTATACATGTACATAATAGAACGAGTATCACGAGAAGAACATAACTAAAGTATTTAAAGGTTTAATACTGTCGTCAAACCTGAACAATTATGAAATCATAGCTGGACTCAATATAGCCTGATCAACTATATTTATTCGAGATGTGGCCGACATGTGATTGGGAGTGATGTGGTGTTGCAACGGTCTTAAAACTTACCTAACTCTATACAAAGAATCCCTAGATTAGAACATGAAAGTTAGAATACTATAGGAGTATTTTAGGCTCTATAAAAGAAACTTATGTGATAACTTAAAAGAACCTTACGTATAGGTCTATAATTTTGCAATGTATACTCCCAAGGTTATATATAATTGAGATTTTATCGACTTAGAATTTGTGTTCTATGCTTCATCACATGTTCCTTGTTTGGTTGTGGTTTTGGAGTAGGATCAATTATTCGAATGTCTATCTAATCTTAAATTATATACAACATGTATACATTGTACAACTATAGCATGACTCTTCAAGGATCACCCCATAAAGTTACCTTAAATCTCATAGATTCTTTAGTCATTTTCATTATCGCATGACAAAACCAAATAGAGGTAACCACTTCCACATAGTAGACAACAGAAGAGTCAAGGAGGAACAAGACAAGTTCATGAGAAGTCTTCAAAGAAGGATCAACCGAAGTAACCATAACGTCTTATGCGTCACACTAATAAATAATAATCTTAGTTAACTTAAGGAGTTAGTGGAAACATCGCTCACGGTATGTGTTAGGATTATTTTCTGTACATGCAGCTGGTAACAGTTATTCAGATCCAGATATTAATTCGAGGATAGACATTCTACAATTCATATAGTTAATTTGGTATAGACTATTTTATGATTTATATCCAGAACCCTGTAGAGGTCAGGACCCGATACATCCAGTCTTTCAGCTTTCGGCTTTTATCATAGACTCATTTCCTTTCATCTTGTATCCTTTTAACAAGATGCCTCCACGACGATCAGCTAGACACGCCACTCCGATAACTCCAACAACTTCTCCGCAAATACATGCGACAACTCTGAATGTTACAGTAGCTGCGGCTGTGGCAACAGCCATTGCTCAATATCATCCTACCAGTTCCGGTGGAGGTGGAACACCTGTTCATGCTACTCAAAGTGAGGTTCCTGTGCGCTCGAGATAATGCTCCTACAAGGACTTCATCAACTACAAACCCCTTTCCTTTGATGGAAATGGTGGTGTCATCGCTCTGATGCGATGGTTCGAGAAAACAGATTCGATCTTCGAAATCTGTTCGTGTCCAAAAGGAAGCAAAGTGAAGTATGTTGTCTGCACCTTCTCCAACAGAGCCCTGACATGGTGGAATAGCCATGTTAAGTCACTGACCCTATCGGTGGCTAACTCAATAGGTTGGGAAAGCCTAAAGGAGTTATTACTGGAAGAGTACTGCCCAAGAGGCGATGTACAAAAATTGGAACAAGAACTATGGGAGCTCAAGATGGTCGGCTGAGACATAGTAACCTACACTGACAGGTTTTGCGACCTGGCAACACTATGCCCTGAAATGGTCACTTCAGAGAGCAAGAAGATAGAAAGACACATCTTGGGTCTTGCTGCCCCAATATAAGGAGATATGCTGTCTTCTAACCCAACGACATGTGGTAGTGCCAAATGCCTGGCCCAACGACTCATTGACCATGTAGTCTGTCATGGTGTCGAAGTCCTCATTCCCGAACCATCAAAGGGAAAGGACTATAACAACAAGTCGGGGAATAAGAAGAAGGAGAAGCGAACAACCCAGGAAACACCACAAGAGCACAAGCGAGTACTGTGTACCCCGCTACAACGCCTGCTACTCCAGCACCTTCCAGTCGATATGTTGGAACCCTCTCGAAGTGTGTAAAGTGCGGCTATCACCACACTGGAGTATTCCAGGTAATGCAGTGTCTGAACTACCATAGAAAGGGACACACAGTCCGTTTCTGCAGGGAACCAGCTCAACTTATCTCCCAAGTCCCCGGAGTTGAAGAAGACCAAGCCTGTTATAGCTGTGGTGAGACTGGTCACTACCAGATGGACTGCTCGATAACAAAGAACTCAGGCGCAGATGGATGCATTCTGATGATCACCATAGGAGAATCAACCCCAGAGTCGTCAACGAGCAGCGGTACGTCTTCGATCTAGTAATTACTTTAAAAATTAATTTATATTTATATAAGATTAAAACTAAGGGGAATACACTTAAAAATAATCTAAATCACTCACATATTGAAATAGGTCACAGTATTCAAGAGAAAAAAAAGATCCGTTTATAGAATCTATGATGACTTAGCATATACATCAGGCTGGTGCATAACTAAGATGTTGCAGACTTAGAGTGAGTGAATCTGCCTTAATTCCTGTTCCTTGTCTGGTTGTGGGTTTGAGACAGAGTTACTCAGTCGACGGTCTTATTCATCTTAAATATTCATAACTTGTATATGAGAGGCGATCGTAGTGGTACCAAGGAGGATCATGATATTAAGTATCATCACCAGTTATCAAAGCACTTTTATTTGTATCTATGCGCACATAGCGATACGATACATGGGAGTGTTAACACAAAAAGGGAAAACATAAAGCACTCGAACATTCACTAGGAGTACATTGTCGAACAAAATAGGGATACATCATCGTATAACAGATGTTTCTTTCATTTGACCAGAACTTTGTTTAGTAAAGACTCCGTTACTATCATTCGTCATGAGTTGGCGTAGTCTTCACCATACTATGTTCATATGTTTCTATCGCCTCGATCGATAAGTTCTCGAAACCTTTTTCATTCATATGGACATTCCGACCTAAATCCCAGTTTTATCTCTTGTATTCTAAACCCCGAAGTACTTGTGCGAAGAGTACTTTTTCCTCCAAAGCCCTATCGTCAGATGTCCGCAATCCGTCACGAAATACCACTCGTCCAACAGACCAAGTTCGAGCATAGAGGCTAAGGACAAAAACAGCCCACATATCACTATTCAGTGTATAAGCGAGGGTGGTATATGATTACGATTACACAGATCTAGCATCTGTGCTTCCGCTCAATCTCCAGTTCCTTGTCTGGTTGTGGACCTGGGGCAGAGTCACACATTTTACCGTCTTACTGATCCTAATCATATACGACTTTTATATACGAGGTTACGAAAGGTGGACCAAGTATGAAATCCTATGATAAACGATAAGGCAAAAGTTTCTAGGTCTACAAGTGGGTATTCTGCAAACAAACAAAGCACAACCCCAATAGTACTGTAAGAAAGCTAATTTCAGGATGAAATTCCATTGAATGGCTGGATGATGTGACAACCCGAATTTTTTTTACTTTTAAAGCCCATTCAATCAACTCAACTGAGTGTCAAACTCATTAGTACTGAGTTCTAGCCTGGTTAAAGGTCATTCTATGGAGTTTTGAGCCTAATACACTTAAGGAATAAGTGTTGGAAAGTACCTGCTAGACCCACAGGGTAGCAAATCGAACCTTAACCTCATTTATATAACTTCACGGCCACAAGACCATGAGTTTACGGCCGTAAACTCATGTGGCCGTAAACTCAAGAGCATATATAAGGCTTTGGGTCATTTCTAGTCATTTCTTCCTTCCTTGGCTGATTTTTCCTCCAAATCCTCTCAAGTATCATCAAGACTTTCACCTTAGATCTTCAAAAGAGTAAGTATTCTATCCCTTGATTAGTTGATTCATCTTATTAACTAGCTACATACATTGATTTCATCCATGGAAATCACTCTTTTATTAGATCATCAAGTTTTACGAAGAACACCAAGAACACATGCTAGTGTTCTTGGCCAATATCAACCATTTCCAGCTTCTAGCTTGTAAGTACTCTTCCCTATACTTCATATCCAGTTACGACTCATGCTTATAGACTTGAAACACACACTTTCCCCAAGAACACCATGAGTTTACGGCCCAAGATCTTCCTTGATCGTAAACTCAATGTTAGGGCATGTTTAATAAGATGCAAATCTAGTGACCCAAAACTCTTCCTTGATGATTGTATGACCTTAAACCACCCTCATTTCACAAATTCTATGATATTACGGCCGTATGCTCCATGCTTGGCCGTAAACTCATCAAGGGCCTCAAATGGGTGGGTCTTTCTCATGCAAGTATAGAACAAAAGTCCTTAAAGTATCCCTAGCCTTCAAACTCACTCTTAGCCATGTTTGACCTTGAGTTTACGGCCGTAAACTCCCTTGGGCCTTAAACCCATGGTAGTAAACTCATGTGTGTGCCATTCTACCTTCCTTTGTTGAATCACATGTGATTCCAACACTTGGTCAAAGTGTTTCCTAGTCCCAGAAGGTGTTTCCTTTCATATAGTTGTTTATAAACACTACAATCGGGTTAATATGTGTCATTATATGTCATTTAGGACCTATTGTGTCTTGGGACTTCATTCATGGAGCTTCTCATCCTTACACGCATACCCGTTTGAATCACCCACATCAGGTGAGTTGATACCCCGTAATGAGTCTTTTAACTGTTTTAAATGCTTTTAGGGGGGGGGGGGGGCAATACAATTTGAACACCATGATAATTGTGTAATTATTTGTTATAAACATCTTTCAAAATGTTGCTTATGTCTTCTATAAGTGGTCAAAACATTTCAAAAGCTATTTTTACAGTTATGTTGCTTTATAGTTTAACAAAATTCCGTTTTTAAAGTACACGCATAACTGAGTAGTAAAATGAGTCTTTTCAATAACAGTTCAAGTAGAATACTAGTAAACGATAGTAGGTATAGTTTAGAGGTTCAGTTCATACTAGACGCAATACATGTTAACAGAAAGAACATACTAAGATACTATAACAAGAGAAGGTGGTACTTATATTGGGTATACATGATCATATAATTTTAATGTGCATGTTCACATCTTGCAAATTTATTGTAGAGGTTGCGTGTGGATCCTAGAATTTTTTGACAAGGAGAGCGTTTAGTATGGGATCTAGCGATCACATTATACCTTAATACTTAAGTTAAGGCAATTAGTACAATAGCAGTAACTTTGTATACAATACTACAGTAGTTACATTTTACAAACGACAAGTATAACGGTCGGGTCTAGTACGTCCAGTAGAAAGGGACCATAATGCTAACCTTATGATTCCTTAATGTATACATCAAAGGATATATATATATATATATATATATATATATATATATATATATATATATATATATTAATAGGATCCGATAGGTAATAGGATGTGTGCTATCCGCCTTACTTCTGGTTCCTTGTGTGGTTGTGGGCTTAGAGCAGATCCACCCAACCTATTGTCTATTCGATCTTAGTTATATATATATATATATATATATATATATATATATATATTTATATATGCTTCGTATACATTAAGTAATCATAAGGGGTACCAAGTATGGGTCAATTCATAGGACACTAATTCAATGCACAGTTTTCTAGTACAAAGCATACTTTTCAAACACAACTTTTGGTTCTCAAAGCTAGAAACTCACCAGTAAAGGGTTTAATCCATTTTATTAAACCAGTGTAGACTTAAAGGACTTTATGCAATTAACTCTATAATACCTTAGTTTATACATCATGGTTATATCATTAATACCCAACATGTAGTTGCATGTGTGCTTTCCGCCTTATTTCCTGTTCCTTGTTTGGTTGTGGGCTTAGGGTCAATTCACCCAATTAACTATCTATTCGATATTAGATTATATATAGCCAGTATAAAGTAAGTAATTATAGAAGTAGTCACTGTGGTCACTATTTTTATTATAAGAAATAAGGGTTTTCTTAAAGGATCTTTTCATTAAATATAAAGGAACTATTACAATTAACTCCGTGAGTAACAAAGAAATACACCCGTGTTATATACAATAAGGACTTAACAAACAATGGGATGTGTGCTATCTGCCTTACTTCATGTTCTTTGTTTGGTTGTGGGCTTAGGGAAGATGCGCACAATCGATTGTTTGTTTACTCTGAGTTTTATATTACTTGTATTCATTTAGTACTCATAAAAAGGATTGTAGGATCATTTTTACGTATCTTTCATTAAAGTAGGAAATAAAGGATTTTCTAGAGGAACAGGCGAACTTTTCTAAAACAAAACTTATAATTTACTACATTTCAACTACATTTTTCAACAACCTTATACAACATACTTACATCACTAAAATCTTATAAACTCACCAGCTTAATTGATGATCAACTCTTTCAAATAACTTGTATTCTCAGGAAACTAGTAGACATGTACACGCACTGGGAATTCAGAATATGGAGCAGTATAGCTTCAAGTCTTGTTTTTTTATTTGCTTATGTACTCTATGTTTTGTGAACACTTACTTTGTAAACAATTTCTTTGTAATGAAATGGTTGTTCATTACTTGCTTACTATGATACATGTCTTGTGATACTAAACATGATGTCCTCCACCCTCGAACGTTTCCCCCGTTCCGGTTTTGGGGTGTGACAGATTCGGAGTCTAATAGAATAACTATATTAGTATAAACTTCAATCATTAGCAAATTCTTTTTGGGCTGCCCTCAAACCTAGTAATTAACTGGATTGTTATTTGGAGAGAGAAACTAACTTATTAATTTAATATATAGTTAAGAAATTAATTAGAAATCAAAATAAATGATGTATTGTTACATTATAAGAATAATATATTAATTTAAAATAATATTGTTTAATTAAGAAATAATCAACAATTAGTAGGAATTAATTTTAGGGTTAATTGGATTTATTCAAAGTGGAATGACTAAAAGTGGTCATATTCAAAATTTGAACATTGACCAATTATAGAACCTCTCTAGGAGGAGGGACGAAATTCTAGTTGGTTATATTGTTTCTAGATAGTTTCTAGAGCTTTTCTTGGGATCGAAGGAAACTTGGATGCCTTAGGAGGAAAGCAAAAGCATAAGGCTTATCTAAGGAAAATGACTTAGCCTTAGCCTCCCTATCACCTATATAAACCCTCCTAAGGGTTCAAAATATATTTAATCCCATATGCAAGTGGTAGAAATGAAAATCCTTCCTCATCTCCTCTCTCCTCTTTAGCCTACAACTTGCAAGGGTTTCGGTGTGAGACATTAGAGGCACGAGACTTCTAGTGCTTGCTTTCTAAAGCTAGATCAACAAGGAATAATTGTTTATTTACTACAATAAACATACGGTAAGTATTTTTTAATAACCTTTTACTTATTTTCGAAAGTACCAATGTACTTCTAGAGTTCTTGATATCCAATTGTTGTTTGCAAATCATAGTTAGAACATAGATCCTTTAAGGTGCATTTGAACTTAGGCTTTATGTTTTTCCGCCAAAATAAGATTCTTGTAACAAATAAATCACATCCGTGGTATCATAGCCATTGTTCTCATTGATCTTGCACAAAGTGAATAGATCAAAATTAGGGTTTATAGTAAGTAAACCATAATGGAGGCATTTTCGAAAATGGCTAGGGTTCTTCAAACCCTAGCCTCCACCCTTAGTTGTTGTTGTTGTTATTATTATTATTATTATTATTATTATTATTATTATTATTTTGCAACGGTTCTAGAAGCCCTAGCCTCCTCCCTTATTTTTATTACTTAGATGGAAAGTTTAGGGTTTTTTTTTATATATAATTGTTTTTTTAATTTGTTAAAATAAAATAATTAAAATTAGATAACCCCGATACCTTTATTTTTCGAAAATTTATTATGGAATGGATTAGGATTAAATTTAAGTTGTTTGATTAATAGTTAATAGTAAATAATTATTTTATCCCAATGAGATTTAAACTAATTTAATTAATTGTTAATTAAAATATAAATATATTTTTTAATTGGTTTATTTTTAAATTTAATTAATTTTATAGTAATTTCGAAAATTTAAACTTAAACCTAGTATTTTAGAAAAGTTTAAAATTACACCATATACTATATACAATTAAAAGATTAGTATATTATATGTATAAGAAAAGTCAGTTAGATCGCTAGTACGCCTCATTCACAAAACCACACTATAAAGAGGGCATAAGGAAGTGACCTACAAAATAGTCGTTAAATGGGTCTCCGCTCTCACCCATCACTGTCCTATGTGGTGGAGGATCGGTAGTCGATTGAATTTGATAGGAAATAATCTCATTAGTAAGTATAATTATATAAAGTAACTAAACTATTTTTAAAATCCCACTCTTAGTTACTTTAGGAAAAATGTGAAAATTATGCTAATCTATGAAAATGCACATCATGCTTTATACGCCGTTAGTCGAGCGTGTGTGGTTAACCGGTACACTAATAGTAACTATAAAGATATATGATGGACATATTGAAATTTATCATTGTTGATGGAGCGTGTGTGGTTAACTGGTACATCAATGTGAGATGGTAAATGACATCAAGGTTGTCAAGCTGGTTTGCATGGTTATTCATATGTCGTTTGTGATCCTCAACATCCAAGTCACAAAAGTGAGAGCATAATATGATACTAAACATGCCAGTTATAAACAATCAACGAAACTCAAACGATATAAGAGTTTCAAAAGATTGGAATTGGTAAAAGTCTTCCTAAAATAGATTCGAATTTGATTACGACATCCTTCTTCAATGTTCGTCTCGAAAATATGGATCCTAACATTAATTTAAATTTATGGGTTAAAATTAAAGATTAAAATCAACTAACTTGAATTCTCCTTTTCCTCCCAATTTTTAAAATATCTTATAAAGTTAGAAATAGTCTTCCTCATTCTCAAGGCACTAGTTTTCCTTAATCTTTTGGAGTTGGACTTCTAATTTCAACTCGAGATGAAATTGTTTTCCCTTCCTTAGTAAATGATGGAACTAGACATCATCTTTCTTCCACCTCTTCCTCATGTGACTCTCCCAACATCATGTTTTCCTCAATTTGAAAGATACAAGATTAATCAATCCCTATTACCATATAAACATCAAGATGTAAAGTTTGTGTGTACACATGTTAGTAAATTAAATTGGACATTGATAAGTTGGATGGAATGGGTGTCGTTTTCCCAAGGGAGCAAGCCATTAATTTGTTTCTTTTTTTTTGCTTCCCAAGTCATACAAACAGTTCATTGAGATCTTGCACATGATGAACATCAATGTGAGCCAAATAAATCTGACCCAAATGTTTATTGTTACTGAAGTAGAAATTCTTAAGAGCACATCTGAAGCAGAGGTGCTTAAAGGGTCTGATTCCAAAGTTTCCATGGACATTGAAAATGGCGAAAATGGTTGTCCAGAAAATATTTCACTTCCCAGTGGAAAGGGGTCATCCAAGATCAAGTAGTTTGATCATATGTTAAAGATAAATGCTAGTTCTGGGATTGTACATGTCTTGACTCCAAATAGTCCATTTGTTTTACAACCAACTGAAGGGACATTAGAAACAAAGCTGCCAAAAAATGCATGCAAGATATTAGAGATATTAAAGTGAAGACGTATGACTCTACTTCAGGTACATCCATTATCTGACTCCATTAATTTATAGGTTTCTATTCGTAGACATTTAATACATGATGTGATAATCACATTTTGAAAGTCTTAAAGGAGCTGTTTGTATGGTTCGAATCATGATAATAGGGATTGATTAATCTTGTTTATTGGAAAATTGTGACTAGTTCATTGATAAGATCTTTATGCGAGCAAAGTGAAAGACTAATGGATCTAGTACATGTTAACATGGACTATTTGGATCCACCACAAAGGACGATAACTCTATTCTTCATGATTTACTGATGTTTCAGTAAATATGCTTATGTTTATAAGATTAAGCATAATTATGATACTTTAGCATCATGTTTTATGATCATCTTAATGATTGTGGAACTATATCACAATTGATTCTCGAAGAACATCTTAGTGCAATTTCATAACTAGGAAGACGAATCAGATATAGTTGAAATGTTTCAATCAAGAGATGAGTTATACTTCATTTCCAATCAAGTTTTAGAATCCATGCTACATATCGTATCTTGAAACTCATTTCAAACTAAGAAGGTTGAAAACACCTCGAAATACGTGGAGTAAAAATGTTTTTCTTACTCTAGAACATATAGAATTGTAGTAGTGATGGTGTTCGTTAATCGTGAAAAAAAGGATAAACTGAGACCGATTCTATGAAGTGTTTTCTTGTCGAAAATCCACATGAAATTTTTAATTTTTTTAGCTCCTCAAGGAATGTTCCATGAGAGAAAAACTCATATGTCAAGAAGTTAGTAAGAGTTGTACTGATCTTGAAAGTTTCATGAGTCGACTGACAATAAACCTTTTAGTTATCACAAGAAAGCGACCTGCGGTTGAAAACCTATCGTGTTTGGCTAACACATTTTAATTCTATGCGCTTTTTTGTTGAGTTGGCAATGCTTATGAGTTCTATGTTTTTCATTTAAATGCAAAAGCACAAAGCACATTGGTCAGTGCATGTACATTGATCAATATGGGTGTGCTGCTAACAACATGGAACCATTGGTATGCCATTGATATACCAGAGGGCAAGAAATTTAGAATTTTGAAGTTCAGTTCATGAAGGAAAGAAATTTGAATTTGGTTTAGCCTAAACCTTTTCTGATGATTGTAACATCCCGAAACACATAGGGTAAAAATTTCCTTTTTACTATATTTTCATACCTATCTTTGCTCAAACATTTAAAGGTATTCTAGAGTAATACAACTATCAGAGTAAAATCCCAAAATCACGAATTACGGAAAAACACGGTTGTGTGCACTGCGATCAAGTCGAGCCTTCCCTTGCGAATTGGAAGTACCTGGAACCATAAACCACAAGGCTTAGTGAGTTCCCCAAATACCACATACCATACACACAAATAAACATATAATGGTCCTCGCCTTGTCTCGGGCCCCGCTGGGCATCGAGCCCTACTCGGTAATAGATCAGGCCCAACCTAATATACATATAACGTATATCAGATAATCACATATGGATTCAATAATCACAAAAATACATAGCATACAAGTGGTCATCGGGCTTCGCCCTAACACAAGCAAGAGTCACACAGGCAGCTAATATACTAACATAACATAAACATGGGCCGACATTGGTGTCTTCGACCCGCTAAACCTAGTTAGGAAAACTCACCTCGACAGCTGAACCCATGAATAAATCTCTGACTGGTGATTCTCTAGAATACCCACGTTATCAAATAAATAACACCCAATTACCAATTGGGTTCCAAACCAAATCTAATAATCCAATTTTAGGGTTAAAAGACCATTTTACCACTCACCTAGTTTGGTCGAAGACTAAGGCCCAAACTCACAATCGAAAAGCCTACAAACTAAATAATCATCCAAAGCAAACTTATGGCCCAAGTATCCAAATTGGGCCCAACCCTTACATGGGCCTTAACCTATAGCCCAATAACTTTTCTTGATCTAAAACACATGTTCAATGTTGGTCCAAGAAAAACCCAAGCAAAACGTTCCCAAACAATATCCCAAACCCAAAAGACACCATCAGGCCCAAGGCCATTGGGCCCACTAAGGCCCAAAACCATTAAGCCCGCAAAGGCACAATTCAAAATCTTAGGCCTAACAAGGAAAGCCCAAACAAGAGTCAAATACTTTAAAATTCCTCTGTCTAATAAGCCCAACACATAAAGCCCAAACCCAATACCAAACCCCAAAACATGAACAAGCCCAAAAGTCAACAGTTGAACGTACGCATGGCGTACCCCTTAGTACGCTCAGCATACTCGATGACTTCAGATGGGATCTCAAATCTAAACACAGGGAGTTCTTGTGTGTTACACGATCTATAAATGCAACTCTTCCAAAACTTAAACCATGACTTAATCATTTAAGTCCTTTACATCCAAACCTTAGAAAGCCTTTAATATAAGTCCTTAACTGATAAAGTTGGCAACTTTATTAGTTTGCATATCTTAATGGGACCTAACTTCCAAATATACCCATTAAGACACATCTAAACCAACTTAACACATGCATGGTCGATTATTAAACATCAAGCAGGCATTATTAAACACACATCTTTGGGCTCCAGATGAGCACACATTTGCTCGCTAATCGGCTCAATACATGCACCTGCGCCGGAATTAGAACCTGAGCCTCCTCCCCGAGTGCTCATCACCAAACTAAAATACGACATGCCAATGTTCAAAACATATTAAAAAATCCTTTTCTCGTAAGCTTCTTAGATTCTCCAAGACACTCCTTGAGTCGAGTACGGATCTTGTGCTTTCAGTAGTACGGGCCCAAAACTACCTTCCACACTTATCCATACTTTCCTCAGGAATCATCCGGAATCCTCTAAATCACCTTCTCAAACTGATGCACCAAAAACTAACTAAACTACGCCACCAAACCCACTAAAGCATATCCTACACTATGCTAGATTCCCGACCTCACCCTACCCTCAGCTGTTGAAAGATTTCCATTAATGTTAACTAGCTACCCCATGAATATACTTACATGTAACATAGATCAGATAATCCTCTGAATAAATGACTCAATCCTAGAATAGTTGGAATCAAACGAGAATTGTGCAAGAGGGTAAAGTCCATCACTCTGAGATTATTTAACATGTGCAACATGTGAGTTAACATTTTCACTTAGTAGCTGGTGCGAGTTACTAAGAGTCCCACAAAGCACAAAGCAAGCAAAATTCAGTCAATGGAAAATCTAACCAACCTACACTAATAAATCCATTATATCCACTTATTAGAAATTCATACTGGCATGCAATTCTAAAGCTTATACAATCAAGCATATAAAGGCATATTTCCTATCATATCATACTGAGCAAATCCTTAGCCCTAATCTAGCATTCAATTCTCACAATTATATCATATATCATAATAAAAATGTATTGGTATTTTGGGAACCACTTGCTTGAGCTCGGCCGATTTCACACATCAAACCGCTTTCTTTTATTGGAAATCCATTTTGATAAAACATTTATTTTACGAATTTTTTTTTCACCAAATACTCAGTTTGAGTCTAGGCCATTTTACCCCTCTCCTAGTTTATTCCAATACTAAGGCCCATACTCACAATCCAAAGGCCCACAAACCAAATAATCACCAAAAGCCTACTTATGGCCTAATTTTCCAAATTAGGCTCAGCCCTTACATAGGCCTTACCCTAAAGCCCAATAACGTTTGCTGATATAAAACACACGTTCACATCTTGTCCAACAAAACGCCAAGCAAAACTAGCACAAACGATAGCCCAAATTCAAAAGATACCACGAGGCCCAAGCCTATTGGGTCTACTAAGGCCCAAAAACCATTGGGCCCACAAAGACCTAATACAAAACCCTATGGCTAAAAAGGCAATCCCAAACAAGAGTCCAAGCGTCTAAACCTCCTCTATCCAATAATCCCATCACATAAAGCCCAAACCCAATACCAAAGCCCAAAACATGAACAAGCCCAATAGTCCACATCTAAATGTATACGAGGCGTACCCCTGGGTAGGCTCATGGTACTTGATGATTTTGGACGGGATCTTAAACATGAATGAGGGGTGTTCTTGCATGTTACGTGGGGTGTAAACGCAACTTTTCCAAAACTTAAACTGTGACTTAATCCTTTAATTCCCTTGCATCCAAACCTCAGAAAACCTTCAATATAAGTACTTAACTGATAAAGTTGGCAACATTATCAGTTTGCATATCTTAATGGGACCCAACTTCCAATTATCACAATGCCTGGTCCATTCTTAAACATCAAGAAAACATTTTGACGAACTAACAACATTAGAAGGAGCAAGATCTATCATTGTAAGATCCTGGAGTGGCTCAAACTAATAGAGAAAACTTAATACACCATAAAAGCGCCTAATCTTGCCGTAAACTTAGACTAGCATAAGAAGAAGTGAAGATAAGAACTTTTTACCTCCTGAAGCTTCCCAAGAGTGTGAAGGTTCTTGATCTATAACCCTAAGGCCACACCAAGTTAGATCACCAAGATCCACTTCCTTAAAATATTACCAAGAACCCTTCAATATCACCTCCAAGCTCAACAATACACCAAGGGAATTAGGGTTCGAAATGAGGCTCTAAGATCATTGGAGGCTGACAAATGAGAGAATCTTGAGCTTATAAGAATGTTTAAATATTGCACAAGCCATAAAAATTAGGGTTTTGCAGTGTGCCCGTTACACTGGGCGTACGTGACCAAACACGCGCCTTCCTTCCTTGCATGCTTGGGACAAACTTGCAAACCTTTTCCAATAAGGGTCATATCTTCCAATTAGTAAAACAACCCAAACTCCATCGTATTAGGTTCGTTTCCTATGAAATTTATATCTACGGAAAGGTGACAAGAAGCCCTACACTTCTGTCAGCTCACCTTTTCCTCAAAAACTTCCCTAACAGAAACCCAATTTCATAAGGTCCGAAATAACAAATTACGATCATACCTTTGGGCTTCGAATCGACTTCAAACACTCATATCACTTAAACTATAGCATCTAACATCCAAAAAGGGCTAAATCCTTTCTTCCCCAAGGCCCTAAGCCTCATGAAAACTAATGAATGGGTAGCAACCCTGAATAATGAAGCAATCTAAAACTGAGTGTTACAATGATTGTAGGTTACAAAATGATAGATTCACATGGATAGGAACGTATGAACCTTGAAGTCGATGTGGTAATGATTCGTTCTAATTCATGAAAATTATTATGAGGAATCACGTTCACTAGTATATTTTAAGGATATGATTAAAGTTAAATATAGATATTGGCTCTATTAATTGCATTCTCAAATTCATATCATGATTACGGCATCCCTTTTCATATTTGAAATTGTAAGGAATGGAAAGGAACTGTTTGAACTTTCATGACATATATCTATAAGTTCTGAAAGGGTTTAAACAAACACAAATGATATCCATATAAGGTATATAAACTTAAGAAGCCTCGTTGGAGACTTATCAAAGAATCCCGTAATAGAACTCTATACTTCAGTAAGAAAGCCATGAGTTTTGATTACTAGATGTCTAGTTGATTACTAGGTACATGTCAAAGCTACTGGGAGCATAATTGTTATGCTAGTATTAAATGATGAGAATATTGCTCGTAGAGAACAAAGTTTTTCAATTTGCAAATTGCAAAGTTTGGGAATTATTTTGCTATAGTGGGCTTGAGGGAGAGGGTACTCATACTTTGTTTCGAATCTAAAAGATTAGATCATATATTTTAATAGAACTTAGTCCTATACATATGTGAATATCATGTTGAAATGGTTCAATGTAGGAAATTCCATATGTGAAAATATTATAGCAAGAGATTGAAGATATATTGGATATAATGAATCGAGTCCCATATGATTTGGATATAAGATTGATTACATATGCTATAGTATTCACTTTTTCAAAATTTTCAAATGCGCATAGAATTGTGAGAAAAGGACTAGAATTTTGTGTGTGACTAAAGTAGTTGAACAATTGTCAAGAACATTCTACGGTTATACCAAAAGACTGGTTGCTTGTCGACAGTTAGGAGTGTTATATTGATTTGGATGGACCATAGTGACATAATTTTGGATTGAGATGATTCTTGATTAGAATTTATGGTCATATGGGAATATGGAAATGTTTCCATAATGGGATATTATTATCGACATGTGAGTTGGAAAATTTAATGCAAAAGAAGTGTTCAAGGAGTGTAACTTAAATCTAAACATTCATTATCATGGAATTGTTTCTAGTAACAAAGTTCAAGTGGAACATTTTGTAATATCGTTGGCTTAGTCTCTATGATTTAGAAGCCTCGACAGAAGTTAAATGCTTGTAACGTTGGCATTCTGATACATTTTAGATAGTGACAAATTTGGAATTGTGAAAGGAAGGACCATAGAGAGGCATGGTATGCATGTTCATAACATGGCATTAATGACATTATTTTACTCAATTGTTTAGTTGATTACTCGAAACATTATAAAGTGAATAAATTCATAATTACTATGGTGATTAGATAATAAAGATTTAATTATTTTCAATTGGTTTGAGATCATAGTTATTTATCTATTATTGTGTTTCACTTTGCATGCTATACTTCCTAAATAATTTGATTGTCCAAATTCCACAGCCACTCATACTTTTTGAAGTAAGTAGGGAATAAATACTGCCATGAATTGAATTGTAGATTGTCTATGGGGATTAGGTATTTCTATAAGATTACTACAACATTCATGATTACTTAGAAATGGAGATTTATGTATTGGATAAACCCATGCTTAGAGAATTACTTCATGGATTAATTGTGACACGATAAGATTTAAGTATCACGAGTATTTGTGAGACGATAATATTTTACATTCTTAAAAAAGAGAAATATGAGTTGTAATTTGAAAGTTGGTTTTGCATTGGTGTTGCAAAAACGCATAAGTAAAATGATGCTATAAAATGTAGTATCATGGATGATTTGGTAAGTAAAAGATACAAGCATATGAGCCAAAGTTTATTTGTACCTTTTTCTATAACAGGAAAGCGATATCTTTGCCACCCCCCCCCCCCCCCCGATGATTTAGTATTGACATCTGAAGAACTTGGCCGAGCCTGAATGAATTGATGTGTTGAATTAGTAGTCTAATTTCAGTCGTCAAAAATCAGTATATTAGGAAACAAATATTTTGACTATAAGATGGATTGTAATCAATGTATCATGTCCATATCATATCTTGTAGAACGAAGTAATATTTGACAACTTATCTAAAGGACAAAGATCTGATCGGATCAGAGTTCGATAGTTGCTTTAGAAAGCACTATTTGTTGATTAATTTAGAAGTTATACCTATAATTTAGTTTAGACTGATCCACGTGGGACACTATTGGATTCGGTGTCTAAGCCAATAACTAAATTAGTATAAACTTGAATTATTAGCAAAGTCCTTTTGGGTTTCCCTCAAACCTAGTAATTGACTGGATTGTTATTTGGAGTGAGAGACTGATTTATTAATTTATTATATAGTTAATGAATTAATTAGAAATCAGAATAAATGATTTATTAATATATTATGAGAATGATATATTAATTATAAATAGTAATGTTTTATTAAGAATTAATCAAAAATTAATTGGAATTAATTTTGGGGTTAATTAGATTAATTAAAAGTGGAAGGACTAAATATGACACTTTTCAAAAGTTGAAAAGTGACCAATTCGTGAACCTACCTAGGGGGAAGAATTAAATTCTAGTTGGTATAGGATTTTTGGATGGTTTCTAGAGCTTTTATTGGGCTCTAAGGAAACCTGGATGCCTTAGGGGAAAGCAAAAAGGATAAGACTTATCTAAGGAAACTGACGTATCCTTAGCCTCCCTATCACCTATATAAATCCTCCTAAGGGTTTACAATTTTGTTCATCCCTTCTACAAGAGGTAGAAATAAAAATCATTCTTCATCTATTTTGTCCTCTTTAGCCTCAAAGTTGCTAGGGTTTGGGTGTGAGCCATTAGAGGCACAAAACTTCTGGTGCTTGCTTTCAATAGCTAGATCAAGAAGGAATAATTTTTAATTTACTAGAATAATCATAAGGTAATTATTTTTTGTGACAACTCGTTATTTCCTATCTTGTAAAAGTCAATAAAAGTTAAACATATCAAATTCAAGTCAAACTCATTGTTTTGTTGATTTAATAAAGATAAAATAAAACAATTTTATATGTATAAACATTATGTTAAAGTGTTGTAGAGTTTGAAAGTTAAACACTAAAGAAACCGAGGATTCTCGCCTTAACCTAAAACCCTCGCATATTCACTTTTTTCTTCGGACCACAAACCGAAGGCAGCAAACCGTTTGAAGCCGAGAACCTCGGACTGCAAAGGTGCGAGGCCAAGAACAACCTTTCGTAGAACACTACCCTGGAGGCTTTCCTCTTCGGACTGAGAATTCGAAGCCGACATAAGGTTTACAACCGGAAACCTCGCATGCTTATCTTCTCAGTTTGAGTTACCAACCGAGAACCCTTCCTCGGTTTGATTTTTCCGTCAAAAAGTCTCTTGTATATATATAAGATGGCCGAAATCTTCCATCATTCTTACACATTTCAGCCGAAAACAACACTTCTCTCTCAAGTATCATCAACCTAGGCCTCCCCTCTCCTCTCAAGAACATGTGAAACTTCTCATTTTTTTTTATTTCCATGCGAAAAACCCTTGATCATTCTTGAAGATCTTGCAAGTATCATCCACTGATCTTGTATTCATTCCAAAAACACCTTTCAATCTTCATAGATTGGGACGAAAACACCCAATGTAGCTAGTTTTCATAAAAACACACGAAGAACATGAAAAGCACGAAAAACTATTCTAAGAATTATTGTAAGTCTTTTTACAATAATTAAGTGTTGTTTAACACTTTAAACTTCATTATGTTATCTAATTTATACTTAATATAGTGCTAATATAAATTAGGATTTGGTTCTTATCGCGGGTTCTAACTGGTGGAATGAACGCAACTACACCGTATCTACAACCAGAAACTTAAAAAAGGGTGAGTTCATATCCTTGCAGTTTTACTATTTTTCACTGTTTTAAGGAAGGGGGGGATAGAAGTCTAACATAAGAATATTGTGTTCAAAAATAAATTACTGAAATTCTTTTAAATATTGTCAAACTCTTTTAAATGTTTTTAAAACTCTTTTAAACTTATATTTTTCCAATATATATATATATATATATATATATATATATATATATATATATATATATATATATATATATATATATATATATATATAAGATTTAAAGGGCTTAGGACTAATAATTCGCTTTATTTCCTTTTCCTTGTTTGGATGTGGGCTTAGGGTAGAATTGTTTGTCCGAATGTCGTTTAAATTATATATATATATATATATATATATATATATATATATATATATATATATATATATATATATATATATATATATATATATATATACGTTGAGTCCTTTTTTGTTGCGTCTTGGGC
Organism: Lactuca serriola; assembly: GCF_051521515.1. Lineage (NCBI taxonomy): Eukaryota > Viridiplantae > Streptophyta > Magnoliopsida > Asterales > Asteraceae > Lactuca > Lactuca serriola. The sequence continues at coordinate 134,997,222 of NC_136410.1, forward strand.
CTTACGTTTTTCATCCGGATTGGGCCAGTCCGTCCGTGATTATCTAGTTTAGCTAGTAGGGTTATTCTATATATATGCATGCATGTATGTGTTTTATAGAGTTGATTATGACGTTCATTATATTGTAACCCTAAAACACCTCTACAGTTGAAGTTCTTCATCAAGCTCTTCTGAGGTGATGAAGAATTAGTCATATGACACATTCAAAGCCATACTCGTGTTCTTTATTACGTTCTTAATCATTAGCTTGCTTAGAATCTATCGATCCTGATATAACTTTGTTATAACAATTGGTATCAGAGCAGGAGAATGTGTGATCAATACACATTCCTTCTATATTCAGAATTCCTTAGGGTTTTCGCTTTTATCATATAAATAGAAGTCGTCTTCTTTGTTTCGACGACAACTCAGTTTCAGATAAAATCCAAATCTCCAGTTTACAGGTTTGATTCTAGCAGCTCACCATGTCTCACGATGATTCGCAAACAAACCCAATCAACATCTCAAACAACATTGGATCTACAACCAGGATACCCATTCTCTAAACTCAAGACTACGAAGTATGGGCACATCTCTTCGAAGACTATGTGGTTGGATCTGAAGATAATGGCTATCTCGTTTGGGAAGCTATCACACTTGGGTCATTTGTTCACTCAGGAACAAACACTACTGTCAAGTCCTAAACGGAATATAATAAGCTGATGGCGGATGTAGACAAGATGCCGCATGACGAGAAAGACAAATTGCTATGTAATGTGAAGGCCATGAGGATGATCAGATTTGCCTTACAATCTGACACCTTTCGGTTGGTTGGTTCATGCACGACGGCCAAAGATATCTAGGATAGGTTGAAAGAACTCAATTCTACCGATGAAGATCTAGAACACTCCATTCAAACCTTGCTGCTGTCAGAATTTTGAGTCTTCAAACAGAAACCTGAGGAGAAGCTTATATAAACTTTCGGTCGGTTTAGTCATCTCCTAAGTAAGATGATCAAGCATTGAATAGAGAGGAAGTTGATTGAGCAGAAAGTAACTTTCATGAACGGGCTCAGACCGGAATGGATGGTTGTGGTTTCTACTGTAAAAGTGCATGAACAGTTTAAGTCTTACTCGCTAGCGAAACTTGTGGGAATACTTAAGTCCCATGAAAGTGTTGTAACCAAAGAAGTGAAAGTGGTTTTTGGTGTGGGTACGCTGGCTCTTGTCTCTAAAGGAAAAAGTATTGCAGAAGAAGAAGAAGAATCTGAATTGTCTGAGTGTGACCTCACAAGTGATGAATATGCTATGATGCTCACCAATTCAAAGAAGTTTGCAAGGAGAAAATTTCCCGTCAATAAGAACCGAAACTGCCAGGGAAGTTATAGCTCTGAGAAAGTGAAGGATGAAGCAAAAATATCCTCTCAAAAGGATGAAGATAAGAAGGAGAGAAAGCTTGCAGGAGACTCAGGATACTACTACAATTACTGTCGCGACAAGAATCACTTTGCCAAGGATTGCATGCTACGAAAAATGGCTGAGAAAAGAGATGGTGAAGATTATGAGGTGTACTATATGCACAAGTTGGAAGAGATCAAGAAAAAGAAGGCAACTAATAGTTCTATGAATACCTTGATTGTATAGGAGAATGCTGATGAAGACGAGTTCGGTGGCGTCGAAGTTTGATCAACCGACTCTGAAGACGAAGAAGTGAGAAAGCCCACTCATGGAAAGGCTTATGTGGAAAAGGAAGTAGGTTTGGCTGGAAAGTGCTTGATTGTCACAGCTAGTTCATCAACTTAAAGTGCAAGTGAGGAACCGAACCTGACTAAAAAAAAGTTTTGCAGCGAAGCCAGTTAGTGAGCAGATCAACGACTGCGATCGTTTGATCAAAAAGGTACAATCTCTCCTATGATCTCTTAATTATCCAATAACAGAATATGAAGAAGAATTAAAAAAAATTTAAACTTAAATTTTCTAATCCAAGCAGTAGTCTCATGCAAACTCGGTTAACAAATTCTAACCTAACTGACCAAATCAGCAGGGTGACAACGAAGAGTGAGGAGAGAAGAATGTGGATAGAGCTGAAGGAGTAGGAGTTAGTAAGGGCTAGGGATGAAAGTATTTATTTACAAAGAGACAATCGAAAGTTTTTAAAACAAAGGAATGTTTTTTGTTTAATTGCTAAGCGTTTATATACTAATATAGCTCAATTGCATTTAAGTTGTGAGATAGGAAAGAAAATTCATAAGATGATTTTGCCATTTTTTGAATTTAAGGAAGACGAGGTCATAGCAGAATGTGAATCAGAAGTATCATCAGAAGAGACATCCATGTCCTACAAAATTGGGCTGGACAAAATAGAAACCTTCATTGATTCCAAAGAACACAAATGTATGCTAAAACATATTTTAGATGAAAATGATAGGTTGAAAATTAAGTCAGACACTATTCACTCATTTGACCAATCAAATGCTAAATTAGCTTCTCATAATAAAATGGACGTAGAAAATACGTCTGAATTTGATGAGGAAAGTGAGATATGAGTAGAAGACGTGGTTGATTGCTCTGAGTTTATGTAGAGAGAAACCGAGAATAGGAAACCCCTAATCTCAAAAAATTCAGTTGAATTCGATCGACTGTCAAAAGATAAGGAAAAGAAACTCAAAGAAAAGGCTATGGTATATCAAAAGGTTCAAACTGTGCCAAATCAGGTCCATGCAGTTACAGGGGTCACTCCAAAGCAAATGTCAGAATTAAGAATCGTGGTCGACAATGATAGTGCTGAAGGGTGTGACGACTACTTCTGGTCAGATCCTATTGACATTGCAGACGAAATTGTAGGCTTGTCTGAACAGACTTCTTGGAGGGTTAAAGGAAGATACGTTGCTGAACCCATAAACTAACTTTCGAGTTTTGACAAACAAAGCACAAGTGGAACCAAAGAAGTCCTTGTAGACCAAAGGATCAACAGAAAGTTCCAGTCAAAACAACCAAAACTCAAAAGGAGAAGCCAAAGGTCAGCTTCAACATCCACAAATCACAAAAGGAGCTAGCTGAACAGAAACGCTTAAGAAATTAAAGATATGCAAAGAATCTGAATGAGCAAAAAAGTTACTGGCAATCTCAAAATCCAAATCATGTCCCATCTAAGAGAGCATCATCGGATAAAGGAATGGAAAAATTCAGTCCAAATTCATACTATTCCATGTCTCAGAACTAAAAGTCAACTTTCGGTCCTAAACCTAGTTTCGGTCCTAAACCTAGTTTCGATCCTAAACCCAGTTTCGGTCCATCCAAGTCCCAATGCAAGGCAAATTCTTTGAAGGACATCAAAGGAAAGGGAAAGCTAACTTCAGATTCTAAGTTGTATAATAAGAAATCATCAACTAACCCTAGAATTCAAAAACCAATGCCATCTAATAAACCAACCAATGCACTTAAGTTTAAACATGATAAAACTAAAATCAAAGTGTATACAATTAAAAGAAAAGATCAAACTACTCTAGTAAAAAGAACATATTTGGTTAATATTCGCACTGCAATTCCGTTTTCTGTGAAAAACTCACAAGGACCTAAGCGATTTTGGGTTCCTAAATCTGCTTGAATTTGTAGGTAATCAGTTACGAGCAGTTCGATGATGAATGGTATATAGACAGTGGCTGTTCGAGTCACATGACAGGAAGGAAGGAAGAGCTAAGGGAGTTTCGGTCCCTGAAAGACATGGGTGTGTAAAATATGGAAATAACTCCTATGGAACAATCAAGGGATACGGTATGATAACAAATGGAGATTTCTCGATTCGAAAAATGTCATATGTGGAAGGATTGCAGCATAACCTCATTAGTGTATCACAATTAGTTATGGGCACAGGTCTAAAAGTATCATTTTGATGATGAGGGCTCTAAGATAAGTGAGAAACAATCCAAGAAGATTTTGTTGAAATCTGAACGTAAGGGAGAGATGTACCCTTTAAATCTCAACCCTATACGAGGAAAACCAACAATATGTTTGCTGTAAAGGGCAAATACAGATGAAAGCTAGTTGTGGCATCAACGACTATCACACCTGAACTTTTAAGAAATTAATAAGTTGGTGCTTGGTGATCACGTTCGAGGACTTCCTTCTCTCAAGTTCGACAAGGAACATCTGTGTGCAACATGTGAAATGGGCAAACAAGGCATAAAGAGCCACCCTACACGAATCAATACAAAGATAATTGAAGCTCTTGAACTCTTGCACATCGACTTATGCGGAACTTCTGCTATAGAAAGCTTCGGTGGTAGTAAGTACATTCTTGTAATTGTTGATGACTTTTCACGCTACACCTGGGTTTTCTTTCTTAAGCAGAAATCAGATGCAACTCCCAAGTTGAAGACAATTATCAAGCAAGTGGAAGTGCAGCTGAGGAAAACGGTAAGGAATATCAGAAGTGACAATGGTCTGGAATTTAAGAATAATGATTTTGAGAGCTTTCTGGCTGACAAGGGGATAACTCATAATTTTTCGGCCCCTTATACACCACAACATAATGGGATTGTTGAAAGACGAAACCGTTCTTTATGTGAGGCAGCCAGAACCATGCTCAGCTTTGCTTCACTTCCGTTATATTTTTGGGCTGATGTTGTTGCAACCGCCTGCTACACTCAGAATCGGTCCTTGCTAAATAAGAGATTCTTAATTACTCCATATGAGATCCTAAACAACCGAAAGCCAAATGTCAAATTTTTCAACATTTTCGGTTCAAGGTGCTTTATTTTCAATTCTAAAGAGAACCGACATAAGTTTGATGTCAAAGCCGATGAAGGAATTTTTTTAGGTTATTCACTATCGTCAAAAGCATACAGAGTGTTGAATAAACGCTCAAAACGAATTGAAGAAACCTATTATTTCACCTTTGACGATAATTACATGAAGAAATTTCAAAGAAGTGAAAGTGACTAAGGAGAAATTTTTCCAGAATTTGGACATGTCTTCGGTTCCAATAGCCGACCTGTTTGAAGAATACATGTGCCTGTTTGATGAACCAGAGAAAGCAGCACACTCCGAAGCGAAAGCAGCAGACAACTCAATCGATAATCTCAAGAAAATTATAGATGAAGTTGCAAAAGAGATGGAAAGTGAACCTTGTACAGCTAAGGGTCATCCACCATCAACAGACCCAAAGTTTCAAGGGGAAAGTTCAACCGCATAAAAAACAAACAAAGTATCTTTCAAGGGGGAGGATCCAATTCTGTCCCCATCTCATAAAGGTTCAGGCGAAGGGGATAGTTCTACTCTAAATTCATCTATTAGTAGTACTATCGAGGGGGAAAATCCCACTCCCACAGAGAATGCAACCTTTGATGTTGCCATAAATTAAACTTTGCCAGTCGAGGAGGAGAAAGAGAGTGAGAGTACAACTGACAAAGGCGAGGGTGATCTATCAAAAGTTGAAGTAGAAGTGAATGATGAATTGGATCCAGCATATGACCCAAATTATCCTCCATTAGTGAAATGGACTAAGGACCATCCCAAAGCACAGATTATTGGTGAAGCTTCAGAAAAAATTCTTACTCGTTCTCAATTGAAAGCGAAACAAACTGCATTATTCTCTAAACATGAATTTTGTAACTTTAATTCGTTTGCTTCCAAGACTGAACCAAAAACTATAAATGCTGCACTTGATCATTCAGATTGGGTCCAAGCAATGCAAGATGAACTTCATGAGTTCGAACGTAACCGAGTTTGGAGGCTGATTCCCACACCAAAGGTTGCTTATGTGGTTGGCTTGAAGTGTGTCTTCAGAAATAAGTTGGACAAGGAAGGGAATGTCATTCGCAACAAGGCTCGGTTGGTGGTCAAATGTTATTGCCAAGAGGAAGGAATAGACTATGAGGAAACCTTCGCTCTTGTAGCTAGGTTTGAATAAGTTAGAATCTTCTTGGCGTATGTTGGCCATAAAAACTTTGAAGTTTTCCAAATGGACATCAAATGTGCCTTTTTGAATCGAGACTTGGAAGAAATTGTTTATGTTGAGCAACCACCAGGGTTTGTGAACGAGAAATTCCCTGATCATTGTTATGTGATGGATAAAGCATTTTATGGATTAAAGCAAGCACCGAGAGCCTGGTATGAAACTTTAACTCGCTTCTTAAAAATGTCAAAATTTAAACAAGGCTCGGTTGACCCAACCTTCTTACAAAAGAAAGAAGGCGAACATCTTATGATAGTTCATATTTATGTTGATGATATCATCTTCGGCTCTATGAATCCTAGGTTAACAGCTGAATTTAGGAAGTTGATGGAGACTAAATTTGAAATGAGCGCAATGGGTCCAATTAACTTTTTCCTTGGTTTAAACATTAGACAGGGAACAGAAGGTATATTTATCAACCAGGAGGCCTACACAAAGAATTTGCTGATGAAATTTGATATGATGGGTGACTCAAAAATTGAAGGTTCCAATGGCATTTGGCACCAAGTTAACACCATCTCTGGAAAAACCTGCTATTGACATAACATTATATCGTCAAATGATAGGATCCCTTATGTATCTAACATCCAGTAGACCGGATATTATGTTTTCTGTTTGTTATTGTGCTAGGTTTCAAGCTAATCCAAGAGAACCTCACATGGTAGCAGTGAAGAATATATTTCGTTACCTGAAGCGAACCTCATCTCTCAGTCTCTGGTATCCTGCAAGATCTGGATTCTTCATTAAATCTTTTTCTGAAGCTGATATTGGAGGATGTCGTCTAGATAGAAAGAGCACTACAGGTGGATGCCAATTCCTTGACGGAAAACTTGTTAGCTGGCAGTCCAAGAAGCAAACCTGCGTGTCATTATCCACAGCCGAAGCTGAGTATATAGATGCAGCGTCTTGCACTTCTCAAGTAATATGGATTGAAAGTCAACTGAGAGATTACAGGCTAAGTATGAAGAAGATTCCTCTCTATTATGACTCAAAAAGTGCAATAAGGATTGGTCACAATCCAGCACAACACTCAAAAACTAAGCACATAGCACTTAGATATCATTTCATCAAGGATCATGTAGAAGATGGGAACGTGGATGTGCATTTTGTTCGATCTATTGATCAACTGACCAACATATTCACTAAGGCATTACCTAAAGCTCTCTTTAACAAAATCTTACAAGGCTTAGGTATGATGGAAGCAGAGTTGGTACCGAATCCTCAGATCTTTCACTAAAAATTAGACAACCGAAATGGAGCGAACGCTCGGTCTATTTCGGCTCTGAAGTTTTGAGAACCGAAATGAATCAACCGCTTGGTCTATTTTGGCTCTGAAATTTTAAGAACCGAAATGAGCCGACCGCTCGGTCTATTTCGCTTCACTCAATTGAGATAAGGTTTTGGTTGTATACTATGTACGTTTCTTCTCACGTCTTTAATATGGTTTATGCTTATTTAATTTATCTACTTTTTGTTTTTTTTTTCAGAAAACTTCAAAAAACCAAAAATATTTTCTCTTTCTATTTTTATTATTTTTCAGAAAACTCAAATCTTCAAAAGTATTTTTCGTTCTGGTTGTTTGTTTTGTTTGTGTGGTGTGTTTGTTTGTTCTTACTTTAATTAGGTCAAAAGAGAACCAGTACAACAAAATTTGGAACTAAGGCAGGTACGATTATTTTCATAAGAACTAGTTAAGGGTCCCTAGAAGCATGCTACTGCATGTTGACCAAAGCCTCTACGACTTAGAGCAGGCCTTAATGATTCGATCTATACCTATCGTTTCTTCCGAATTAGGCTATTAACATCTACTCGGTCTAGAGCTACCTTACTCTTCTCATATGAGTTAAGAGTTTTTCTGCTTTGTCATGTCTTTATAGCAGAAGGTACTTTTGGTTCTTTAGCCATCTTCCTAATATTCTCCATCTACTTTTGGTTCACCAATGTAACCCTTGAGACTCTCGGTTCTTACTACTGAGGTTTATGGTTGCACAAAGTCTGTGTTTGTGATCTTAGATACGTATACCACATGGTGAGTGAAACCCAAAATCCAACACCTATAATGAATTGATGGTGCATTATCAAATTCAAGAACTTACTGGTTACCCAATGAAATATCTTTTTATTTTTGCTTGGTCTATATGAAATTGTCTAAAAACCAAGGCATGTCTTCCCAAAAATATCCAATTTATTTTTGGTTTTGAGATTTTTATTACTTCATTTGTCACTTCAACTTATATCTCACCTACTTGTTCGACAGACTACATCGATCTCACAAGTACTTATTCCAATGTTCGGTCTTATGTTAAGACTCAAAACTCGGTTGAAGATAAGCTTCCCAAAGCCTAACAATTAAAAGAAGTCTTTCAATGTTTCTCAACAAACAATTGATTGTATTTTTTTGGGAAACCACACAACCGCTTCAAGTCTCTCTTGACTCTCAAGGAAGCGATTATTGCCCGGGATCACTTGCTTTCTATCTTATAATGAGACATCACTCACATCCCATACACACTTGCTTTATTTCTTTATCGTTTGTCACTCTATTGCACGAGAATTATATTTTCCAAAACTCTTGTTGCTGTTGGTTCATGTTTTGTTTAAACAGGGGCAATCATGTGTCTTGAAGTCACACTGAATTTCAAACGACGATTGAGGATAAGAATTTGGGCGCGTGAATTTGAACGGTCTCTATACCCACACGTGCTGACATTTACCTGGGAGTACCCACCTATCACATCACGCTTTTTCCAGGCGACATTTTAGTGATCACTTCATTATGATCATCTATATTCTCGCTCCTGGCAACGATATATAAAGAGATTTTCTTTATTTGTCTTTTACCACCAACAAATTCTCTCAAAGATTACGACACAATTTCCAACTCTTTATCTTCCTTCTTCATTCAACAATGGTGACTTCTTCATCTGTTCACGATCAGACTGCTTCATCTACATTGCTTTCAATCAAGCCAAATCAAAATATGATCATCGAACTTAACCGTTTTTTGTATGATTCGTATATGCTTCAGGTTGTCGAGTGTTTGAAGTATTCTCCACTGGTTGTAGCCCTAACTCAAGTTGAAGCCGTCCCAATGTCACTTTTATCGCAGGTCTACTCCACGGCCTCATATGAAAAGAACAAAGAATGCATTTTCTTTCAAATCCATAACAAGAAGGCTTCTATTTCAAAGGGGAGATTTTGCTCGTTGATGAATCTTGTTGTTGTTTCCTCCGTCATCTCACCTGTCACACCTCAAAACCAGAGTGGCGGAAATGTTCTGGGTGGAGGACGTCATGTATAGCATCACAACCAATGTACAATAGCAATCATAGCAACACAACCATTACATTGAATACTTAAATAAAAATGTTTACATCAATTTGGAAAATTGTCTGAAACTTGTTTGGATTTCGTCAAAATAGAACATATATAGAATATAAACGTTTAACTCTTATTGCTCCAACTCCTCAAAAACCCAGCAGGTACCTGTCTACTGATTTCCTGAGAATACAAGCAGTTTAAAAATATCAACATAAAGATAGTGAGTTCATAAGCAGTAGTTTGTAATGAAACTTGTTGATGAGCTAGCAGAAATGTTTTTATAGTCTTAAGAAAATCCGATATTTTCTTTAATAAAAATGTAGTGTTATCAGCTCTGTAGTAAACCATGAATATTTGTATGTTTCCAAGAAAATCCGATATTTTCTTTAGTGAAAGTGTAGCGTTATCGAACCCGTATAAAACCAGGAATGTTCGGTACTAAAAATTGTAGTGATATGCACAAATACTACCTCATGTGACTAGCTAAAGCTAATCATGAAGTTTAAGTATTTTGTATGTGAAGCCATTGCATAATTGGTTCTGTTTGAAAACCCAGGCTTTGGCCAGTATACGTAGTGTGTTTTAGTTCTATTTATTATGAATAAAACTATTGAAGAGTGTCGGTTTGCAAACTAAAGATGATCTATACATAATGTGAGTCGTATAACCATACTTGATATGACTAAAGACCTTTCCAACGTTCTACAAGCGTCGAGTTAAATGACATTTGTCACCCTGGGCATTCCTGCCCAACTGTAGCTAGCAGTTTGGGTTTGGGATTGTCAGTCCCGAATAGATCTATTCACCAACTCACGCTCTCCTTCCAGCAGACTCTGGTTATATTATGATAGTATTTATCCCTGTACACCTAAGGGTACAGTAGTGAAGTAGCGCCTCACAATATCATACAATCTAGTTTATATGTAGTGTAGTAGCGTTCTACCATACTGAAAATCAGAATGTATACCGTTCGTAGTGATAATTACAGTTATGAAACGTGATAAAGTAGTGATGCAAAATGTAAACTACTTCTGTCTTAGTGCATACATTTAGTAGTGAAAGTTTCAATACTTGTTAAGTTTAGTAAAATCCCAAACTATACCGATTATAGTTTGCATGTATAGTGAATAGCATGTTCGGAAACTACGCAATTTAGTGAAAACGTTCGTTATGCTCAACACAGTACAAAGGGTTAAAGTATGAAGTTTGCATAAGTTTTGAAAACATTTATGTTTAGCTTGTATTCCCCCCTCCCCCCCTTGAAAACATTAAAAATATGGAATTAATACGGAGTCAAATGATTTGAGTGAAGGATCGATACGGAATGCGGGATGATTAAGTGTGGCCTTGAGCACGATTTGATCCAAATCAAGAATTAATCACACATAAAGGAGTCAAATGATGGTATTTCACCACTTTTCACCACTAGATGTGACGAATAGCCATTCTAAGAACATGGGACTACTTACACTAAGTGTTAGGATCTCAAACGATTGCATGAGTGAGGTGTATGGCCACTTTTAAAGGTGTTTTCAAGGTCCATACTTGTATCCATGAAGTGTCCTAGGCCCATACTTGGTTGTAGAACAATTTTAGGGTCTTAGAAATGGATCTGTGGTCCTATGGTGTGTGTGTATGGTCGCAAAAATAAGTGTGTTGCCGCACACATGAGTGTGTTGCCCTACACACGAGTGTGCTACTGCACACAGGAGTGTGCTGCCGCACACGGGTGTGCTGCTGTACACACGAGTGTGTAGTCGCACTCCTTCAATGAGATGAAGAACAAGACGGGACATTCATGATTCATGGCCTAGATCAAGAGGTTCTTCAAGTATAACAAGCTAAGGGATGGATTACTCACGTTTTTTAAGCTTTGAAAGGTTCAAAGTTGGAGAAACATGAGAGGAAATGATGTTGTGTGATGCCAAGGTGTTAAAGGAATGAAAGGAAGGGGGCTACCCTTTATATAGGGGTAAAGGTGCTGCCCAAAAGTGAGTATGCTGCCAAGGGAGTGGGTGTGCGGCCGCACACCCATGTGTACGGCCGTACACTCCTCCAAGTGGTGTGTATGGCCTAATTTTTCACTATTCAACACTCCGACTCATTCCTAAACTCAACCTTGCTTATATAGACAAGCTTAGAACACTTAAATGACCCCTTGAATAGCACTAGAAATCGGCATAAACAAGTTGAATATTGGTTGAATTGATTAATTGTACAAGATTGAAATTCCGGGTTGTCACATCATCCCCTCGTTAGAGGGAATTTCGTCCCGAAATTCAAGGATAAAGTACAATCATGAACTTGGAAAGAGATGGGGGTACTTCTGCTTCATTGAATCCTTATGCTCCCAAGTGAATTCAAGACCCCGCTTGGCATGCCAATGGACCTTCACTATCGGGATGCGACTCTGTTTTGTACGCTTGACTTCCCGATCCATGATTTCGACAGGTTCTTCCATGAAGTGTATCCCCTCATCTAATTCGATCTCGTCAAGAGGAATCATAAGTGTCTCATCGGACAGACACTTCTTTACGTTCGACACGTTGAAAACAGGATGGATGTTGTTGAGCTCTCGAGGTAACTGGAGTTTGTATGCTACGGGACCGATCCTAGCAAGAATGTCGAATGGTCCAACGTACCTTGGGTTTAGCTTTCCACGTTTTCCGAAACGTATCATGACTTTCCAGGGCAAGACCTTCAGAAGGACGCGGTCACCGACCTGGAATTCCAAGGGTTTTCATCTCTTATCGGCGTAGCTCTTTTGTCTTTCTCGACATACTTTCAGTCGCTCTCTGATTTGTACAATCTTTTATGTTGTCTCTCAGATGATTTCAGGACACATGAGAGTGTTGTCAGGGACTAGACCCTTGACTAACTGCGTGTCACCTACTTCAGCCCATCATAGAGGGGATCTGCACTTACGGCCGTAAAGGGCTTCATACGGCGCAACCTTGATGCTAGTATGGTAGCTGTTGTTGTGGAAAATTCGACCAAAGGAAGATGGTTGTCCCACGATGCGCCTAAGTCGATGACGTAGGCTCTCAACATATCTTTCAATGTCTGAATTGTTCTCTTACTTTCTCCATCAGTCTGAGGATGATAAGCAATGCTCATATCCAATTTAGTTCCAAGTGCCTTCTGAAGCGATTTCTAGAACCTTGAGGTGAACCTGCTATCTGGGTCAGAGATAATGGATACAGGTACCCCATGAAGGCGAACTATTTCTTGCATGTATATCCGTGTAAGTCTCTCAATCTTGAAGTTTTCTTTGATTGGCAGGAAGTGGGCGGATTTAGTCAACCGATCGACAATCACCCAGATGGCGTCGTGCCCACTCGAGGATCTGGTAATTTGGTGATAAAATCCATTGTTATCATTTCCCACTTCCACTCAAGTATTTATGGCTGCTGAAGTAAACCTGAGGGCTTCTGATATTCCACCTTCACCTTGGCGCAAGTCAAGCACTTGCCCACGAAGGTTGCAATCTTCGCTTTCATGTTTGGCCACCAATAGAGCTGTTTGAGATCCATATACATCTTATTTGAACCAGGGTGAATGAAGTATTTCGTCTTGTGAGCCTCATTCATGACAACCTCTCTGTACCCACCGAACTTCGGGGTCCAGATCCGGTTCATGAAATAGTACACTCTGTCTCCCTTAACCTCTAAGTTCTTGTCCATTCCCCTCAATGATTCATCTGTCAATTTCTCTGGTTTCAAGGCGTCCTTCTGAACCTCCCTGATTCATGTGGATAGATGGGAATGAACGGTCATTGTCAATGCCTTCACCTTTCGCCCGGAGTATTCCTTTCGGCTGAGGACATCTGCTACCACATTGGCCTTGCCGGGATGGTAGCGAATTTCGCACTCATAGTCACTGAGTAGATCTACCCATCGTCGTTGTCTCATGTTTAACTCTTTCTAATCAAGGATGTGATGCAAGCTCTTATGGTCGGTGAAGATAGTGCACTTGGTTCCATAGAGATAGTGTCTCCAGATTTTCAATGGAAAGACAACTGCTCCCAACTCTAGATTGTGAGTTGTGTAGTTGACCTCGTGTGTCTTCAACTGCCTCGAGGCATAGACGATGACCTTTCCTCACTGCATGAGCACACAGCCTAGGCCCTGATTGGATGCATCACAATATACCACGAAGTCTTCCGTCCCTTCGGGCAGGGACAAGATAGGTGCGCTACACAGGGCCTGCTTCAATGTTTGAAATGCATTGTCTTGCTTGACTACCCAACTAAAGGTTACACCTTTCTGTGTCAGGGTAGTTAAGGGCTTTGCGATTTTGGAGAAGTTCTGGATGAACCTGCAATAATATCCCGTAAGGCCCAAGAGTTTCCGGATTTCTATGGGTGTTTTAGGTGCAGACCAATTCTCTATCGCTTTGATCTTGGAAGGGTCTACGTGAGTACCTTTCTTGCTAACCACGTTCCCGAGGAAATTTACCTTCCTGATCCAAAACTCGCACTTCGAAAACTTCGCGTATAGCTTTTCCGTCCTTAATGTTTCCAACGCCTGTCTCAAGTGGTGTTTATGATCACTCTCACTCCGCGAATAGACAAGTATGTCATCGATGAACACGATCACGAACTTGTCTAAGAAAGGGCGACACACTTGATTCATCAGGTCCTTGAATATTGCTGGTGCATTGGTCAGACCAAAGGGAATTACTACAAATTCGTAGTGTCCATAGCGAGTTCGAAATGCTATCTTAGGCACATCATTCTCCTGGACTCGCAACTGATGGTACCCTGATCATAGATCTATCTTTGAGAAATAACTGGCTCCCTGAAGTTGGTCAAAGAGATCACCGATTCTGGGAAAGGGATATCAGTTCTTGATGGTCAGCTTATTCAGCTCTCGGTAGTCAATGCACATCCGAAAGGATCCATCTTTCTTTTTCACGAATAAAATCAGAGCTCCCCAGGGTAAGGAACTCGGCCTTATGAATCCTTTGCTGATCAGCTCATTGAGCTGGCCGGATAATTCTTGCATCTCTACTGGCGCTAAACGATAGGAAGACTTAGCTACAAGAGTAGCTCTGGGGATTAAGTCGATACGAAACTCAACTTGACGTTCGGGAGGAATTCCTGGGAGATCTTCAGGAAAGACATCAAGAAATTCTCAGACTTCGGGGATGCTCTCGAGGTCTTTAACTTTTTGCATCCCATTAACAACATGAGCTAGAAATGCATAGCATTCCTTCCGCAGGTACTTCTGAGCTTTGATGCACAAGATGATACGAAGGTTCGAACTAAGTTTGTCACCATAAATCATGAGGACTTCGCTAGAGGGAAGGTTAAGGCGAATAGCTTTTCAGAAACAAAGGATATCAGCACGATTGGGGCTCAACCAATCCATACCGATAATGACATCGAAACTCTTGATAGATACAGGCATAAAATCGATAGGAAATGAATGATTGCCTAAGGTAAGAGTACGTCCTAGGAATATGTCATTCACACTCTCTTTCTCTCCGTTAGCTATCTCGACGATGAACGTTTTGGTTAAAGGTTAGGATTTACATTTGATTAGATGCTTGAATGCATGACTAACAAAATTCCTTTCCGCACCAGAATAGAAAAGAGTGCATGCATGAGAGTTGTCAAGGAGGAACGTACCCGTAACAATGGTAGGATCAACGGCCGCTTCATTCTGGCCCATTGCCAAAACTCTCCCTATATTGCCACAAGTCGTTGCCTTGGGGAAATTTCTCCTTAAATGCCCAACCTCTCCACATCTATAACAAGCTTAACCAGCACCTGCTCCCGCAGTCTGGTTGGTGGGTTGGGCTGGCACCTTACAGTATCGAGTTGTGTGACCCTTGTTTCCACAGCTGTTGAAACTCAACTCATGGCAGGGTCCATGATGATGGAAGTTACACTTGTTGCACAAAGGTAATTTTCCAGCATAAACACCGGTAGGAGTTTGGGTGGTTGGAACAGTAACTGGGGCAGTAGCAGGAGCAATAACAGCATGAACTGCCACTGTTTTTTTGTTTCTTGGAGGGCTCCTGCGAAGACTGACCCTTGCGTTTGATCCATGATTTCCTCTTCTTCCAACCACTTTCCTTTTGTGGCTCAGAAACAACTGCCACTTCGTCTAGATCAACCCCATTATCGATCAGAATTTGTGCCAGATCCTTGGCGCTCTCAAACGTAGTCGGTCTAGTAGCCAACTCATTTCCCTTGGTGGGTTGTGTCAGCCCCCAGATGTACCTCTCGATTTTCTTGCTTTCCGGGGTGACCATTCCCGAACAGAGAAGTGCCAGATCACAGAATCTAGCAGTGTAAGCAGCAATGTCACAACCCTTCATCTTCAAGTTCAAAAGTTTGTGCTCCAACTTTTGCACCTCGCCCCTCGGGCAGTATTCCGCTAGCATGAGCTCCTTAAGCCTTTCCCAGCCCATGGCATTAGCCATTGGCATGGTTAGGGTTTTGACTCAACCATTCCACCAGGTCAAGGCTCTGTTAGTGAAGGTGTAGGCGGTAAACTTCACCTTGTTAGCTTCAGAACATACGCAAATTTCGAAGATGGATTCGATCTTCTTGAACCATCAATTCAGGGCGATGACACATCCATTTCCATCGAAGGACTTGGGTTTCGCAGTTATGAAGTCCTTGTAGGAACATTCTTTTTGTTGTCCCTGACTTTCGTCTTGTCTTTGTGGGTCCGTTCCACCTCCAGCTCCTCCAGCGTTTACTTATTCCATTACTGTAGTCACAGCGGCGGTAACTGCTGCCTAGAACATGGCGGGGTCAAATTGGGGAGGTGGTGGTGGTGGCGGAGTGTCGTTGTTCCTTCCGATGAGTCTTGGTCGGGGAGGCATCTTGTTCTAGAAACAATCAGGAATGAGAGGATGGTAAGTCCTCATGTTATATAAAAACAAAATATATCACATCCTGATAATGAAAGTATTCTACCGAGCGATAATCATAGAAAGGTTACTAACACGAGTAAGTTATCACTTAAGGAAGGAGAGGTAGCAATACTTAGAGTGAATCTTCATACTAAGTTTGGCTCTAGCGAAAATACCTGTATAACATTTCATGTGAGATGATTTTGGTAAGTTTTAGGCCTGCTGTAGCACCATAGTCACCCCTAAATACATGTTGGTCATGTATCGACTGAATATAGTCGATCAGGCTATATTCACCCTAGACATGATTACATAACTGCCTAGGTTTAACCGCAGCGTTCCAGCATCTAAAATACTTTTGTTCAGTTCTACTAGCGACACGAATCCTGTTATGTATGCATGCTCATATACTTCTTATAAAATACTTATATTTTGAAAGTATACTTTTAGTGTAGAGCACTTAGGCCCCTTTAGTGTTTATAGTTGTGTACCATGTAAAGTTCGGTATACTAGTTGGCTATAAACAAGGGCTCTGATACCAATCTGTCACACCCCAAAATCATGGTGGCCGAAACGTTCTGGGGTGGAGGACGTCATATATAGCATCACAACCAATGTATAATAGCAATCATAGCAACACAACCATTACACTGAACACATAAATAAAAATGTTTACATAAAACTATGAATGCGAAAATACTACCTCATGTGACTAGCTAAAGCTAATCATGAAGTATAAGTATTTTGTATGTGAAGCCATTGCATAATTGGTTCTGTTTGAAAACCCTGGCTTTGGCCAGTATACGTAGTGTGTTTTAGTTCTATTTAGTATGAATAAAACTATGGAAGAGTGTCGGGTTACAAACTAAATATGATTTATACATAATTTTAGTTGTATAACCATACTTGATATGACTAGAGACCTTTCCAACGTTCTTCAGGCGTCGAGTTAAATGACATTTGTCACCCTGGGCATTCCTGCCCAACTGTAGCTAGTAGTTTGGGTTTGGGATTCTCAGTCCCTAATAGATCTATTCACAAATCTCACGCTCTCCCTCTAGGAGACTCTGGTTATACTATGATAGGATTTATCCATGTACACCTAAGGGTACAGTAGTGAAGTAGCGCCTCACAATATCGTACAATCTAGTTTACATGTAGTCTCGTAGCGTTCTACCATATTGAAAATCCGAATGTATACCGTTAGTAGTGATAATTACACTTATGAAACGTGATAAAGTAGTGATGCAAAATGTAAACTACTTATGTCTTAGTGCATACATTTAGTGGTGAAATTTTCTATACTTGTTATGTTTAGTAAAATCCCAAACTATACCGATTATAGTTTGCATGTATAGTGAATAGCGTGTTCGGAAACATGCAATTTAGTGAAAATGTTCCTTATGCTCAACACAGTACAAAAGGGTTAAAGTATGAATTTTGCATATGTTTTGAAAACATTTATGTTTAGCTTGTATTCCCCCCCCCTTGGAAACATTAAAAATACGGAAAATGTAGGGGTATGAACTCGCCTCGGGTGATTTGAGTGAAGGATCGATATAGAATGGGGGATGTTCAAGTGAAACCTTAAACACGATTTGATCCTAATCAACAATTAATCACACATAAAGTAGTCAAATGATGGTATTTCACCACTAGATGTGACGAACAAGCATTCTAAGAACTTGGGACTACTTGCACTAAGTGGTAGGACCTCAAAGGATTGCCTGAGTGAGGTATATGGCCACTTTTAAAGGTGTTTTCAAGGTCCATACTTGCATCCATGAATTTTCCTAGGCCCATAATTGGTTGTAGAACAAGTTTAGGCTCTTAGAAATGGGTTTGTGGTCCTATGGTGTGTGTGTATGGTCGCACAAATGAGTGTGCTGCCGCACACATGAGGGTGAGGCCGCACACAGGAGTGTGTTGCTGCACACACGAGTGTGTGGTCACACTCCTTCTACGAGATGAAGAACATGACGAGACATTCATGATTCAAGGCCTAGATCAAGAGGTTCTTCAAGCTTAGATTGAAGCTTGAGAGGAAATGATGTTGTGTGTTGCCAAGGTGTTAAAGGAATGAAAGGAAGGGGGCTACCCTTTATATAGGGGTAAAGGTGCTGCCCAAAAGTGTGTGTGCTACCAAGGGAGTGAGTGTGCGGCTGCACACCCGTGTGTATGGCCGTACACTCCTCCAAGAGGTGTGTATGGCCTAATTTTTCACTATTCAACACTCCAACTCATTCCTAAACTCAACCTTGGTTTTATATACAAGCTTAGAACACTTAAATGACCCCTTGAATAGCACTAGAAATCGACATAAACAAGCTGAATATTGATTGAATTGATTAATTGTAAAAGATTGAAATTTCGGGTTCTCACATCACCAGACTTTATCACGACTACACAATTGTTCTCAATGCTTTACGAGATGGGATATACAGATGTTCTCACCACAGACACTAAAAGTTAAGAAGTCATGTTTACCTTCTCAATGGAATGCTTTATTAACTCTTCTCATCAAGAGTTTGGCAGAAATGAGTGGTGGATCAGATGGCACTAGCAAGGGTTTTCTTACGCTTTTATATGGTCTCTACAATGGCATCAACCTTCATTATGGAACGAATATATGGTCTCAAGTGGTGTAGAGTCTCAATACATCAACAAGGCATTCAGAGATATCATGTGGGCGCTTCTGGACGCTTATTACAAGAAGGGTGATTAACACTTTGGATGTTCCTGTGATGAAGGATGCCCCAGTCGCGTCCATTGCTACGTTTCACACGAAGATTATCATCTCTGATCCAAAAAAGTTCCATCACAAGGGCTCCATTCCGAAATCCATGTATCGCTGTGTCTCAGCTGAAAGTCGTGTCATGGCGGAATACATAAAATATCCTCCTAAGGGACCAAGAGTCCTTACTCCAGAACAGTAGGTTGTCCTGGAAGCTGTAGACAAGCCTGGCAACAGAGGGAAACGCACTACCACAAAGAAGGAGTCCACATAAGAGGATAAGACTAAAGCTTCTAAGTCTCGTAAAGAAAAGTCTCATAAAGGAGATTCTTCCAAGAACAAGAAGCTTAACAAATGGCAAGAAGATCCAAGATTCCAACTCCTCCTCGCTCAGATAATGACAAGGAAAATGAAGAAGATGAGGGTCATCATGAATCACCGAGAGGCAATACACCTCCCCGATCCCCAACTCCAACCGAACCCATTCATGACAAAATTCCTACCCCACCTCCACCCACTACTTTACAGTCAATGACTTCTTTACCACCACCTCAACCAGTTACTACTATTCCAATTTCTACATCTCCACTACCACCTCCTATAATTTCCCAATCAACTACCACTACTATTTTGGGCCCCATAGTGGAAGTCAACGTATCTGATACGGGGGCAACTACTACAACTGAAAATCTAGTCATCACTAAACCTCTTTCACATACCAACTCAACTGATTCCGGTGCCACTCTTGGTGGAGAGAATGATGAGTATGATTCAACATAGTTTAGTCCATATCGGCTTCCTTCTGATGAAGACAATGATTCTCCTATCAACAGCCAACATTTACAGAGCATTCATGAAAAGCTGGAACATTTCCTTGAAGAAAGCAAGTCTTACAGTGGTGTGGTTCTTAAAGCTTTCCTGCAAACTGCCATAGAACAATACACAATGTCAATTGAAAACTCCACTAAAGCCATTGATGCGTCTACTTCTTCTTGTAAAAAGGAAACTAATGATGTTACTGAGATTGTTCATACAACTCAGATTTTTCTTGACTCATTGAAAATTCATGCTGATACAAGTGCAGCAAAAGTACAAGCCTCTATGGATTTATTTTCTAAGTTTCTTCAGGAAGAAAGCACCAAGTTTGAAGCTGTGCATTCATCTATCCAAGCATCTACTATTGAAGTCCAGAAGGTGCAGTTAGCCCAAACAGAGAAAGAAATTTCTTTATTAAAGACAGAACGGGCTGTATTTCGAACCTGTGCAGGCGATGTAAAGGACATGTTGACCAATCTCCTTGGTGCTCATGATCCCATTCTACCTCTCACCATCAGAAATCATCTTACAACCAAACTACTTCCTGCCCTTACAATGCTCCAAGAAACGAAGGGTATTTCTGAGAGGTTCGGACCTCTGAAACAAGGGGGAGAAGGTTTTCGTGTTGATCAGCCAAAAGTGATTGTAAAGACAGAAAGTGATCAATCGAGAGTGACTGTGAAAACTGAAACATAAACTATACACCCAGAAGTCATAGTCACAACCGAACTGAAGGATAATGTAGCTTCAGGTTCTGGTCCACATGAAAGCAAAAGGAGATTGCTGATAATAGTGATAGTGATGTTGGTGAAACTATTGTTGAGGCTCTCCAAAGAAAGAAGAGAGAACAAGAGCATAATGAAAATTTGAAGGTTGCGAAGGAAGAAAAGGAGAGGGAAAGCAGAAACAAGGAAGAAGAAGAAGCCTTGAACTGTAAAAAGGCCTTTTTTCCCTTATGGATTAAAGAAGAACTTATTAATCAGGCTATAGAGTTTCCATCAGTTTATTCATTGGAACCTGTTGCTTCGTTTGACTGTGATAATTCAAAGGACTCGCAGTTTGACATGCCAATTACAAGGAAGGCGTTCACATTCCATTGTTTTGATTCAACTGCTGAGGTTCCTTTTCCTCATCCGAAGGTTAACCGAGAGCTAATTGACTTCTATCTGAAGTATGGCCAACCGTAGAATTTAACTTGGAGTGCACAGAAGATCATTACAGTCAAGGTTATCCAACCCTCACCTGCTGGGAGATTTATCAATCTCAATTTCAAGATCACCCGTGGTACAGCAAACACAATGTCAACTATCTCTCTTGCAGACCTTCCTAATCTGAATCCCCATGATTGGATGTTGCTATACAACATTCTATTCACTAATCCGACAGAATATGAGCCGATTCTGGAACACTAAAGAGAATGTTCGCCTCCTACATCTATGAAGTTGCAACTATGGATCAGTAGATAGCAAAGGTTATGAACAGGAAGCCAACGGTCAAAACTACACCAACGCCAAGGGATGTGAAATAGATGAAGATGGGCCAAATAGACTCAACACATCTTACTCTGATGTTTACTAAAGGTGAAGCTCAAAGATTTTTGTTTGCTGTGGTAGATAAGCACTTATTTTCTACTGATTGCTTGGAGCACATCATCAACATAATAAATCGGTGCAAGCATAATTTAGAGGCTGACAAGAAGAGTTTTACAGACATGCTTCGGTGGTACATTACATTTTGCTATCACCTTTTGGCCATCATATCGAGGGTGTTCAAGACAATGAAGAAGTCTTCTGTTGCTAAGTAGAATTGAGGTTTCGGCTCCAAAAATGCAAAAGGGGAGATTGTTGAGTCCTTTTGTGTTGCGTCTTGGGCCTTACGTTTTGCATCCGGATTGGGCCTGTCCATCCATGATTATCTAGTTTAGCTAGTAGGGTTATTCTCTCTCTCTCTCTATATATATATATATATATATATATATGAATGCATGTATGCGTTATATAGAGTTCATTATCACGTTCATTATTTTGAAACCCTAAAACACCTCTACAGTTGAAGTTCTTAATCAAGCTCTTCTGAGGTGATGAAGCATTAATCATACGACACATTCAAAGCCATACTCAAGTTCTTTATTACGTTCTTAATCATTAGCTTGCGTAGAATCTATCGATCCTGATAGAACTTTGTTCTAACAATATATATATATATATATATATATATATATATATATATATATATATATATATATATATATATGTTATTTCAATTAGAATCATATTCCCTTTGTAACATGTCAAGCAAAGAGGGTACTTTCATGAATAATAACATATTAAGTAGAACTCTCAAACTATTTTAACTAATCAGTTATACAAAATTTGATGGTATACTCTTGTACAAATACTTTACATTTAAGTATACTAGAAAGGGGACATATTATCAGTTCGTTTATTTCAAAATGACTTTTCATCATTATTATATATGTACTCGTCAATATGGTTTTTGTAAGACAATTTTCAGTTGCTTATTCATTTAGGCAATATTATTAAAGTCTTGATGTTATAACCAGAATCTCCTGATAAAGAGCAAGACAATTGTGTATAGATCTATACAGGATTAAAAATCCCGCACTCAGATTGTTCACTATAGTTGGGCTGGTATGCCTATGAGTGACAATTGTCGTTACAGTTCCGACGCCTACAAAGCGTCATAGCAGGCCATCTAGTCATAACATGGTTATAATCACTCACAAAAAGATATGAACAAATACGATTAGTGTATAATTAATTAAACCAAAGAGTACGAATACAAAGTACTGGTTTTTCAATAATACAATTTATAGTATTAAATTACAATTTACAATTACAGCTGGTGGAGCCAGGCATACTCACTTTTATAGGGTTCTCAAAGGGTACAATTACAGAACTTGGAAAACATAAACAATACAGAAAACATTCTTTTTATAGTTTTATTGTGAGTTTAAACTATGTCATATTACTTTATAGTACAACAACACTTATACAAAATATTTTTATGGCATTAAAACTGCTTTTCAGATATATTAGAAAATATTGGATTTTCTGGAACAATAAACATGATTACTCTTTCAAGAAACAAACAACAAACCTCTAAACATAAATACTTATGGACTCACCAACCTAAATGTTGATACTCTCTTTTTCAAAACACTTGTATTCTCAGGGAACCCGTAAACAGGTACATCCCTGGGATTTTGAGAAGATGGAGCAGTATTGAGTAATGTCTTCTATCTTTTGTTATATAACTTTTGATGTCATATATACAATGACTGAATACATATGTAAAACTTATACTTTATAAAGGAAATTGTAACATCCGGGATTTCAGGAATATTAATTATTCTTTTTATTTTGAGTTTTGTGGAAGAACTCGGCGAGTTGGTGCGTAGACTCGCCGAGTTGAGCCGCGATTTCTCACCCGGATTGATGCCCGGACTCGGCGAGTCGCCTTGGTAGACTCGGCGAGTCTGCGCTGTTTAATGAAACCCTAATTTCTTGAGTTTGAGGCATATTTAAAGGGCCTTATGGCCGTCATTTGCGCTCATCAATCCCCAGAGTGAAACCCTAGAGCATTTGAGCGATTCAAGTGAGGGAAGGATCCATTATTGATCTTGGAGCTATTGCCTAGCAAGGAAAGAGGAGATCTAGCCAAGAAGAAGAAAGAGAGGGGTGGGTTCCTGAAGAATTGAGGTCCAGGACATCACAACTGAGGCACCATTCCGAATCATTCTCTATTATTGTGATGTTCATGTAGATTTAGGGATTTTGAACCCATTTGTGGCTAGATCTAGTGTCTTCATGGTCCCTTAGCGAGTTAAGGTCCTGGATCTGGACCCATAGAGGTCCAGAGCACCTATTTACCAAAGCTTTATATGCATCCATGGAGGTTTTGGCTTGGGATCAATGTATTTGAGGCTAAAACACCATTCATGAGCTATTCGGTGCTTAATAAGCACCAAGACTTGAACTTTATGTGGTCAATAAGCTTAAGGAGACTGGATCTATGAGTTAGTCAAGCGGATCTGACCTCAGAAGGTCGTTTGGGGTTGTGCATGGAATGCACTCGCCGAGTCCATTCCCAGACTCGGCAAGTTGGTGCGGGTTGTTCAGTGATTACGAACCAGGGGTTGAGTAACCGAGTCGGATGAGTGACTCGGTGAGTCGGAAGAGATTCGGAGGGATCGGGTTCCCGTTGGGACTCGGCGAGTCCACGCCAGACTCGGCGAGTCGGGTCAACCGTTGACTGTTGACCGTTGACCGTTGACTGTTGACCATTCACCAGAGTTGACCAGTGTTGACTTGATAGGGGTAGTCAACCTTAGTTGAGAAAGTGTTAATTAGAGATCTATGGTGTTATAGGAGGATTATAGCTCGGAGGATCGAGCGCGAGCGATTTCCGGGATTTGCGAGTTATCGAGATACGCGAGGTGAGTCTTCTCACTCTACATTACTTGAGTGGTAGTACTGGAGGCTCCCGCTGAGACACACCGACCGGAGGGTCGTATAGTAGCCTCGAGTGGCATATGTGTTGTATGCGGTAGTTTGGGGAACCCACTAAGCTTCGTGCTTACAGTGTTTGTGTTGTGTGTTTCAGGTTATTACAGTATCACGGGACGACACCGGCTCGATTGTACACACCAGAGAATGAGTCATGTTTCGAGGATCCTGGTTTTCATGCAAGTGGAAATGGAGTTATGTTTTGTAATTCGATTATGAATGAGACTTTAAACAAAGTGTTTTTAACAATTAAACGATTATTTTAAATGAGAAATTGTTTTGAAATTTTCGGTGTTACAAGTTGGTATCAGAGCCTTGGTTTGAGGGATTCGGATGCGCCTTCGGGTAAATCTGGACTCAAACTGAGGAAGTAAGAAAAGTTTTCAAAGAAATAATTTTCTAAAGCGAATAAGAGTTCAAAGAGAAAGGGAGAAAGAGCAGTGTGTACAATCAGCCAGAGCTCGAACTGTGATTTCCCAAAATACCCATACTTTTGTGACATGAGATATTTATGATGCACTTTATGAGATATTATTGCATGCTAGAGACAGGCTAGGTATTTCATATCTTAGGACTAGAGTGGCCTGATTTGTGATGCCTTAGCCTAGGGATTGCTGTTATATGCGATGTGCTTTTGAGTATGTGATGAGTGAGAATATTTAGTTGGAATCCTTTAGGGGATTTGAGTAGAAATCTAGGGGAGATACCTAGATAAGTACCGTGGTACTTAGAGGAAGAATAGTTAGAACCCGCGAGGGGAAGAGTTGCAGAGTTCAGTGGTACTTTCGAGGATGAGCAGAGCAAGCGGAGTTATCACCCAGAGTGAGTTATATATATTCTTCGATGCTCGAATGTTGCTTGCTTCGTGCGTTGTGGAACTCTCAATGATGGGAGTCAGCTATCAAGCGAATATGACGATATTCAGGAGGTAGATGGATGGCATCATTAGGAGCTCTTCAGCAGCTCATGGCAGAGAAGTGTGGGAATCTAGGAAGAGCCTAGGGAGTAACGTTAGCCAGATGAGTGAGCTGGCAGAGTAGAGAATTTTGTTGGGGAGCGAGTGTGCGACGGAATTGGTGAACGAGAAGGTCGAACAGCTACTTAGGAGCTGCGGGATAGTCCGTGTGGAAAGTATGGGTAGATGTGACAGGTAGTATGGGCCCGTACTACTGAAAGTAGAGGACCCATACTTGATAAAGGGAGTATTCTGGAGGTTCTAATGAGCGGATTGAGGAGTGATGTTATGGTTCGAGTACTATACATCGGAGCAGATTGAGAAGTGATGTTATGGTTCGAGTACCATACATCGGAGCGGATTGAGGAGTGAAGTTATGGTTCGAATACCATAAATCGGAGCGGATGAAGGAATGATGTTATGGTTCGAGTACCATACATCGGAACAGATGGAGGAGTGATGTTACGGTTCGAGTACCATACACCGGAGCATATTGAGAAGAGATGTCATGGGATGAGTACCATGGTTCGTAGTGAATGATGCTTGTGGTTCTCCGATTATCCGGTCACGATTGATGAGGTAGATATTGGACACTATGGGTTTTAGGCATGTGGGCCATGATTGAGTTCGAAGAGGCGTCCCTTGAGAGGGAGGTCGAGAGCCTATCAGAGTATTTTTGGTAAGGAGTTAGAGGGAGGGGAGAATTTCGGTCTGAGTTGAGAAATCAGTTGATAGAGGAGATGTCACCTTCTATGACCTGAGTGGTGTTGTTTATGTTCGTGTGTGGAACATGAGAGGCCTGATGTTTAAGTTTCGGGTTTGGGGGTAAAACCCTGCAGGTTGTCATTGATGATGATTTTCCATCGGAATATCAGGTAGCATGTGTGCTGCGAGACAGTGATTTACCATGAGCAGATAGTCATATGGGACTGAGATAGTCGAGGACCATGTTACACCTAATTGAGTATAGTAGGGCGTATTGTAAAAGTATCAGTGGGGGAGTCCATTCGAGTTAATCAATGCAGTGGTTTTTCCTATTTATGTTGGGTATTGAATATGGGAGTGGGTCCCTGTTCTTGGGGATGATCCATGTGTTGGAACGTCGGTTGATGAGTCGAGGTGGGGGAATATGACAATTTCGTGGTCCAGTTTATGAGTCAGTGATGTTATTGGACAGTTGAGTTGCTTGGTATTGGATTGGTATGAGACTTGGAACGACTAGAGGAAGTCGTGACGAGAAGTTCTTGAGGATTTCACCTGAGGTTCAGAGTTATGAGATCGATTGATTTCCGTAAAGGGTATTACCTGGCTTTGCGTAGCACTTTCTAGGAGCAGGTGCGTTGTTGCTGGTGAAAATAGTTTATGAGGTTGTTGATGTGTCAGATAGTGATGGTTCGAACCCTAAGTGGGGGAGAACCGGGTGGTGTATTGAGAGACCCGGAGATTTGTGCAAGAGCGGTTAGGGGTTGGATGCAGAAACCTGTGGCTTGAATTCATGAGATCAGGGTCATTGGTGATCAAGGAAAGGTGCAGGGCGAGATAATGCATGTGGTATATGTCTGAGAGAAGTATGGGTGTCTCCACGGCGGGTGGTCAATGGTCAAGAATCTGGTGGTGGTCAAAGTCGTCTCAAGTGGAAGGCTCGTAATGATGGTATGGGTAGTTGAGAACTTATGGGTTGAAATATGGGTAGAAGATTGTCGAGTAGCCAACTCCCGGGCTGGGATGTGTATTCTTGCTTGGATTTTGAGCAGTAGTGGAAAGGGTTTCGGAAGATCATCAGTGTGTTCTGAAGGGTTAGCGCCTTCCTTGCATTCCAATTGAGTGTTTGGATGCACTGAAGTTGCGCATTGAGTGATAGAGGAAATGTATTGTTGTATGTGTATGGTGCTGGGAGTAAGGGAATCAGTGGTAGAGACAAGACATTGTGATGCTCTGTTAGGGTGTTCTGTGGTTTCTGCGTATAGCGTCCAGATTTCAGAGTTATTTAGAGTCTTGGGCTTAAGATGACCAGTGATGAATCATGTATCCACGGTTCCAGTGGGAGCCCTTCGTGTATTGTCATCAAGAGGGATTATTTAAGGGAGTGGATCTCCGCAGAGGCAGGTTCTGTGTTATGGCGGTCGCTTCCAGAGTCCGTAATGCATATCGGGGCAAGTGTGTGTGTAGCTATCTATGATAGTCTTCGGTGCATGAGTTAGTGAACATAGTGTGGCGTTGTAATGAGAATGAGAGCATAAGGAGAAGCTACGGGGAGTCGTAGTATTCGCCAGTCAGAGGGTGTTGTGATGCTACGGGGAGCTGCAGTACTCACAAGTCAGAGAGAGAGAGAGAGAGAGAGTAGTGATGCTACGGGGAGCCGTAGTATTCGCCAGTCAGAGGGTGTTGTGATGCTATGGGGAGCCGTAGTACTCACAAGTCAGAGAGAGAGAGAGTCGTGATGCTACGGGGAGCCGTAGTATTTTCCAGTCAGAGGGTGTTGTGATGCTACGGGGAGCCGTAGTACTCACTAGTCAGAGGGAGGGAGTCGTGGTACCACGGGGAGCCGTAGTACTCACTAGTTAGTTGGCGTTGTGATACTACGGGGAGACGTAGTACTCACTGGTCAGAGGTTGTCGTAATGTTGTGGGAAGCCATATGTAACGCCCGGGTTTCAGGGCTAAGCATTTTTGTCAATGTAATAGTCTAGGTCAACTCTTGTCACTCTTTTTGAAGTAATAAAGATGAAATATTTGAGTATTATGTGAATTATATGTGTTTATTATTTAATTATAAATGTATAATTAATAAAGAATAAAAATGAGCATCAAAATTAAAGTGTGAGATAATCCCAATATCTCTACATAAAGTTGTAGATTATGTCTCAAGGTTTCCGTGCATATAAGGAACGCCGAAATCCGAGTTATAACGAAGAAGTTATGACCCGTCGAAGTTTCACGACAGAACCGGCACGATACCGGGAAGCGTGAATAGTGAATTTACGATAGAGCGAGATTTAGCCTTAGTGATCTAAACGAAAGTCGTAGAATATGTTAAACTAAGAACATCGATAAACAGAACGCCCAAATCTGACTTCATATGAAGAAGTTATGAGATTTTAAACAGACCAATCCTGTCCCGGCTTGTTAAAAATATAACTTTAAAAATAAGTTCAAAATTAGCCGACGGAGTCTAAACGAAAGTTGTAGAGTACGTCTTCACCTACGCGTGGATATAAAGAACATCAAAAATGGAGTTCGTATGAACGAGTTACAAATTATAATAGCATATTTACGTATTAAAATAAAGTATAAATCATGTATACGTACACATATATATACATATGTATATATCATTAGAAACGTATCGACGATGCGGTCATTATAAGACTAATGTTGAGTTCTTTCAACATTAGTTTAGTACAAATATCATTAAATCCATTTATAAGAGTATTATAGAGGGGTGTTTAGTTGTTTATATAACTAAAAGGTCATTAAGTAATTATGGAGGGTAGTTTTTGAAAATTCAATTAGTATAAATAAGAGCCTTGGGCTCTCATATTTCTTGCACCATTCTCTTGATTCAAGAGTCTTTCTCTCCTTATCCCCCGAGCATTTCGGTCCCTCGTGATTCAGCTTCTCTTTCTGTAGCTTAGTATAGTAAGGTGAGCGTTGAAGCGTTGCACGAATCTTTCTTAGAAAGATTCAGCGACAAAGTTCTGCCCCTGCAGAGCCCGACTCCTAGCTAAAACCCCCTTGTAAGTAAGTTATGCTTACCTTATTTTAATATAGCTTATATTTAAAATTAGTATTGTTATTATGAACTTATAATAAATATTTGAGCTATTATTATAACTTATATAAGTGTCATTATAATATTTTTTTTTAACTACTCGCGGTACGGGGAATCTGGTTTAAAGGGCCGCATAGGGTTGTTGGATTTCAGAAGTGTTATATGCCAAAATGGTCCTGCCCTCCGGTGTTTTATGTCTGGCCCCTGTCTGTACATAGTGGTTGGAAAATATTGTTTAACGCCTATATAATAATAATAATACTAAGACTAATAGTTGGTCATGGTAAATATTAGACTAAAATTTAGCGATAATAATGCTAGGTTTCGTCGAAGGAAAATAGAATCGTTAGAAGCAAGCGCTGCCCGGTTTTGGAATCATCACCTTAACAAGTGAGTGCATAGTTACTTTCAACTTACACATAGATATGAAGTATTTTATATAAATTACATGCTATGTGTGCATATTATCTGAATACCTGCTATCTATGCTAGATGAACGTTGTTATACATGTTTTCAATGATTTAAACTGTATATGTATTTTATATCTACGAAAATGTTGGAGTAAAACATGGGTAGATGCAATAGGTGATGTGTGATAAAATGATGAGAGGCCTCGATGTTGATGTTGTTGATTCTGTCATCTAGCGGAGTATGGATGACGACCACGGACTCTTCTAGACAATCCAGTGGAACACTAGCAGGCTCGCAACCTGTAGGTGTTTGTGAACGATATGTTCACCGGTGTACTCCATCCCCCACATGGTTGCCTTTAGGACATTTATTGCTGAGGAATCCCCTTAGCAGTAGTGTCCGTCCCGATGATGATCCTTAGGCTATGTCCCTTATGATAGGTGTTTAGGGACGTAAAGTGAGGATAACGGGAACGGGTAATCGGGTTATTGTTGATCGATGAAATTAATAAACTTATTTATTGTGGGTTGAAAACCCTATGTGCTCACCAGGCTCCCAAGCCTGACCCACTCAGTTTTATGTATTACAGGTAGTGGCGCATGAGCATAGGTGTGATATTTTGGACGAGGGATTACGGATATAGGCCTGTAGATATGAAATAATGTAGTAAGACTTATATTGTACTGTTTATGCTTTTAATCTGTACGGACATGACATCCCGAGTCTTTTAATGAAATACATTTCTATGGAAATGCTTTTGATAAATCTTTATCAAATTTTTGTTTTGGGACAAATTCCGCAACAGTTTCATTTAAAATGTAACTATGATTTTTAAACAAAGCATAAACAAACCGGTCTTTTCTGGCCGTGATTTTGGGGATGTCACAGTTGGTATCAGAGCATTAGTTTAAGCGAACTAGGAATTTGTAGGATTTCTAGACTTAAAGTTAGAATGCTAAGCGATGATTGTGAGGTGTGAGCACTAGCTTATATTAGGAATTGTGCCTAAAATGCTTTTATGTGCTAAATGCTTTGTGCATAATATGTTGTTAATTGTTCGGATCTATGGTCTGTTGCCGACCGGATCTAGAAACCTTATGTGTTTAGGATTCTAAACGTACGACTACGATATTAGAACTAGCATGTAAACATTTCGGAGTGATAAGGACGATTTAAAACGTCTATCCTAAATAAAGATCTAAATTCACCTTATTCGGTGTATAGATCAAGATGGCAAGGACCCGTAGCGAAAACGTGAACGCAAATGGAGGTAGGAACCAACCCCCAGTGGTTCAGCAAATACCTGTTGTTGAAGAAGTTGCACCTGAGCCAGTCACCATGTCTGGAGTTCAAGCCATGATTCAGGCTATGCTAGCTGAACAAAGGGAAGAAATGAGACAGATGCTCCACGAAAATAAGGACGAACCTACCATACATGTTGAACCGACGGAGCCAGTTCCCGAGCCATCTGAGGAAGGGAACTATAGCCGCCAAGTGAGTCAAGTAGGGACTCAAGGTGAGCAAAAGGATGGCCCAGAAGGGAGAAACAACAAGGATGGGCGGATGTACAAAAATTTCTTGGGTGCAAAACCACCAAGTCTCTCAGGAAGCCCAAAGCCTGTTGAGATTATGGACTCGATCTCCGAGATGGAGATGGGGTTTGAGAGCTGCGACTGCAGCGAGAAGCAGAAGACTGTCTTCGGTGTGAGACAATTGAAAACTGGAGTCTTGAGCTGGTGGAAGCTATTGGCAGATACAATGCCACGGGGAAAAGCTCTGAAAATGTCATGGGATGAGTTCTTGGAACAACTGAAGGCGCAGTACTGTTCAGAGATAGACCTGATTGATCTGAACAATGAGTTCCAAAATTTGAAGAAGGGGAGAATGAGCATCGATGACTATGCTGCTGCATTTACGGAAAAGATGAAGTTGTTTCCATACCTAGTGCCAACCGAACTTTCCAAAATTGAGAAATTCGCAAATGGACTGCCGGCTGACTTTGGCCCAACAGTCAAGATGGCAACCACTCTGAAATCAGTTGTTTGAGCAGCTAAGAACGTGGATACCCAACAAAAGGAAAGAGGTCTGTAGAGGGCTGAGGTTGGTGAGAAACAGAAGTTCAATGGATCCTCGAAGTCCAACAAGAAGAGTAGATTCTCGAAGTCTGGTTCGAGGGGAGGAGGATAAGAAGCGAAGTGGTGTGACAAGTGCAAGAAGAAGCACTCTGGGAAGTGTGACGGAGGGGTCACTTGTTACAAGTGCGGAAAGCCTGGGCACTACGCCAATGAATACACCCTCAACCAGAAAGCCTGTTATGGGTGCAATGAAGAAGGGCACATTTTGAAGGACTGCCCGAAGAAGAAGGAGACAGGAAGACCCAACATACCACCGAAGCCGAAGGCGAGAGCCTTCCAGATGACGCTCAAGGCTGCAAAGGAGGCAGCAGACGTCGCTTCAGGTACCTTTCTTGTAAATGGTTTTCCTGCAAATATACTATTTGATTCCGGAGCCAACTACTCCTTTGTGTCGCATAAATTTGGTGGCAAATTAGCATTGCCTGTAGAAAAACTAGATAATGCCCTGATTGTAGAAGTTGCCAGTGGCAAATTCGTACCTGTTAGTAATCGTATTAGGAACATCGTCATTGACCTAAACGGAAACGAATTCCACGAAGAGCTATTACCCATAGAGTTAAACGGTTTCGACATTGTTTTGGGTATGGATTGGCTTAGCGCCAACGATGCTGAGATTCAATGCCGAAAGAAGATAGTAAAGGTAAACCCACCCGGAAAAGACTCATTTATGGTGTATGGGGACAAACGCAGAGTGAATTCTGGAATCATCTCCCTGATGAAAGCCAGGAAATGTTTGTCCAAAGGATGTGCATCATACTTGGCATTCGTAATCGATGCCAAGAAGGAGAAGAAAGAGGTGCAGAATATACCGGTTGTGTGTGATTATCCGGAAGTCTTTCCCGAAGATCTTCCCAGATTACCACCTGATAGGCAAGTGGAGTTTCATATAGACTTGTTACCAGGAACAACACCGATAGCAAAGGCACCTTACCGATTAGCACTGACGTAGATGAAGGAGCTCATGACGCAACTTCAGGAGCTGTTGGAAAATGGTTTTATTCGACCTAGTTCATCACCCTGGGGAGCTCCGGTGTTATTCGTGAAGAAGAAGGACAGAAGTATGAGAATGTGTATAGACTATCGAGAGCTGAATAAGGCAACGGTGAAGAACAAGTATCTATTGCCGAGGATTGATGACCTATTCGATCAGCTGCAAGGTTCGAGCTACTTCTCAAATATCGATCTTAGGTCAGGATATCATCAGCTAAAGGTGAGAAAGCAGGATATTGAGAAGACTGCATTCAGAACGAGATATGGACACTACGAGTTCTTGGTTATGTAATTCGGGCTAACCAATGCTCCCGCAACATTCATGGATTTGATGAATAGGGTTTGTAAACCATTCCTCGATAAATCCGTGATAGTGTTCATCGACGACATTCTCATCTACTCGAAAAGCCAAGAGGAGCATGGCAAGCATCTACGGGAAGTATTAGAAGTGTTGAAGAAGGAGAAGCTTTTTGCGAAGTTCTCCAAATGCGACTTTTGGATACGGGAAGTCCAATTCTTGGGTCATGTTGTTAACCAGGAGGGAATAATGGTTGACCCCGCAAAGATCGAGGCTGTAATGAAGTGGAAACGTCCAAAGAGCCCCACGGAGATTCGAAGCTTTCTAAGATTAGCCGGATATTATCGACGATTTATCCAAGGCTTTTCTTCGATAACTGCTCCATTAACAGCTTTGACTCATAAAGGAGCTATGTATATGTGGAGTGAGAAACACGATGAGGCATTCGAGAAGCTAAAGAAGAAGTTATGTGAAGCACCGATACTTTCTCTACTCGATGGAGTCGAAGATTTCGCGGTTTATAGTGACGCTTCTGGAGTCGGGTTGGGTTGTGTTCTGACCCAAAGAGAAAAGGTGATAGCATACGCATCTCGACAATTGAAAGAGCACGAAAAGAACTACCCCACTCATGATCTGGAGTTGGCAGCGGTAGTTTTTGCCTTAAAGATATGGAGGCATTACCTCTACGGCACGAAGTGCAAGCTCTTCACTGATCATAAGAGTCTCCAGTATCTCTTTAATCAGAAGGAGTTGAACATGAGGAAACGACGCTGGCTAGAACTTCTCAAGGACTATGACTGTGAGATACTTTTCCACCCAGGTAAAGCAAATATTGTTGCTGATGCTCTCAGTCGGAAAGTCAATCTGGAAAGGAAAAGGCCAAGAGCGTTAAGAATTGAAGTCGTCTCGACGATTATGGAAAGTATCAGGAAAGCTCCAGAAGAAGCTTTAGAGAAAAATGACCGAAAGGAAGAACGTTTGGGAAGAACGTTAGTGTTTGGTACAAACAGTCGAGGACTGAAGGTATTCCAAGATCGAATTTGGGTACCTAAGACGGGAGGAATAAGAGATCTTTTGATGGAAGAAGCACACAAGACCATGTACTCGATTCATCCCGGTAGCACTAAAATGTATAGGGACCTAAAACCCTACTACTGGTGGCCGACGATGAAGCTCGATGTTGCGAAGTATGTGGCCGAGTGCGTAACATGTGCGAGGGTTAAGGCACAACATCAGAGACCGTATGGGAGTTTGGAACCTTTACCTGTACCCATGGGTAAATGGGAAGACATCACCATGGATTTTGTGACTAAACTGCCCAGGACGAAGAACGGTCACGACATGATTTGGGTAGTCGTGGATCGTTTCACCAAGAGTGCACACTCCATAGCAGCCAACGAGAAGTGGTCTATGGAAAAGCTCACAAATGCTTATGTGAAGGAAATTGTAAGACTTCATGGTGTCCCTCTTACGATTGTATCAGATCGTGATAGTCGTTTCACGTCAAGGTTTTGGAGGAGTCTACAAGAGGAGTTAGGTACAAAGTTGTGTTTGAGTACTGCTTATCATCCGCAAACTGATGGTCAGAGCGAAAGAACGATTCAGACACTGGAAGATATGCTGAGAGCATGTACCCTCGAATTCCAAGGGAATTGGGACGAGCACTTACCTCTGGTAGAATTTTCCTACAACAATAGTTTTCACTCAAGCATCAAGATGGCTCCTTATCAAGCCTTGTATGGGCAGAAGTGTCGTACGCCGTCTTGTTGGCTTGAAGCCGGAGAGAAGCAGTTTATGGGCCCCGAGATAGTCCATGAGACTGCTGAGAAGTTGAAGGTGATTAGGGAAAGGATGTTAGCAGCCCAAGATCGTCAGAAGAGCTATGCTGACAAGAAAAGACGACCGATAACTTTCGAAGTTGGGGATTCCGTTTTGCTTAAAGTCTCACCGTGGAAGGGACTTATACAATTTTGGAAACGAGGAAAGTTGAGTCCAAGGTTTATTGGACCGTTCAAAGTTCTTCAGAAGATAGGGAACCAAGCTTACAAGCTGGAATTGCTCGAAGAACTCAATGGTATTCACAACACCTTCCATGTGTGTTATTTGAGGAAATTCACGGGAGATGTTCCCGACATAATTCCAATCTCAGAGTTAAGGATGGATGAAAATAAAAGGTTGATCGAAGAGCCTGAGGCAACTGTTGACCGTAAGACTAAGAATTTACGACGCAAGATGGTCGACTTGGTGCTAGTCCGATGGAAACATTCGAATGGGCCGAATCTCACTTGGGAAACAGAGGATGACATGATGAGTCGCTATCCACATCTGTTTGCTGATGCATGATTCCGGGACGGAATCATCCTAAGGGGGAGAGAATTGTAACGCCCGGGTTTCAGGGCTAAGCATTTTTGTCAATGTAATAGTCTAGGTCAACTCTTGTAACTCTTTTTGAAGTAATAAAGATGAAATATTTGAGTATTATGTGAATTATATGTGTTTATTATTTAATTATAAATGTATAATTAATAAAGAATAAAAATGAGCGTCAAAATTAAAGTGTGAGATAATCCCGATATCTCTACATAAAGTTGTAGAATATGTCTCAAGGTTTCCGTGCATATAAGGAACGCCGAAATCCGAGTTATAACGAAGAAGTTATGACCCGTCGAAGTTTCACGACAGAACCGGCACGATACCAGGAAGCGTGAATAGTGAATTTACGATCGAGCGAGATTTAGCCTTAGTGGTCTAAACGAAAGTCGTAGAATATGTTAAACTAAGAACATCGATAAAAAGAACGCCCAAATCTAACTTCGTATGAAGAAGTTATGAGATTTTAAACAGACCAATCCTGTCCCGGCTTGTTAAAAATATAACTTTAAAAATAAAGTCAAAATTAGTCGACGGAGTCTAAACGAAAGTTGTAGAGTACGTCTTCACCTACGCGTGGATATAAAGAACATCAAAAACGGAGTTCGTATGAACGAGTTACAAATTATAATAGCATATTTACGTATTAAAATAAAGTATAAATCATGTATACGTACACATATATATACATATGTATATATCATTAGAAAGGTATCGACGATGCGGTCATTATAAGACTAATGTTGAGTTCTTTCGACATTAGTTTAGTACAAATATCATTAAATCCATTTATAATAGTATTATAGAGGGGTGTTTAGTTGTTTATATAACTAAAAGGTCATTAAGTAATTATGGAGGGTAGTTTTTGAAAATTCAATTAGTATAAATAAGAGCCTTGGGCTCTCATATTTCTTGCACCATTCTCTTGATTCAAGAGTCTTTCTCTCCTTATCCCCCGAGCATTTCGGTCCCTCGTGATTCAGCTTCTCTTTCTGTAGCTTAGTATAGTAAGGTGAGCGTTGAAGCGCTGCACGAATCTTTCTTAGAAAGATTCAGCGACAAAGTTCTGCCCCTGCAGAGCCCGACTCCTAGCTAAAACCCCCTTGTAAGTAAGTTATGCTTACCTTATTTTAATATAGCTTATATTTAAAATTAGTATTGTCATTTTGAACTTATAATAAATATTTGAGCTATTATTATAACTTATATAAGTGTCGTTATAATATTTTTTTTAACTACTCGCGGTACGGGGAATCTGGTTTAAAGGGCCGCATAGGGTTGTTGGATTTCAGAAGTGCTATATGCAAAAATAGTCCTGCCCTCCGGTGTTTTATGTCTGGCCCCTGTCTGTACATAGTGGTTGGAAAATATTTTTTAACGCTTATATAATAATAATAATACTAAGACTAATAATTGGTCACGGTAAATATTAGACAAAAATTTAGCGATAATAATGCTAGGTTTCGTCGAAGGAAAATAGAATCGTTAGAAGCAAGCGCTGCCCGATTTTGGAATCATCACCTTAACAAGTGAGTGCATAGTTACTTTCAACTTACACATAGATATGAAGTATTTTATATAAATTACATGCTATGTGTGCATATTATCTGAATACCTGCTATCTATGCTAGATGAACATTGTTATACATGTTTTCAATGATTTAAACTGTATATGTATTTTATATCTACGAAAATGTTGGGGTAAAACATTGGTAGATGCAATAGGTAATGTGTGATAAAATGATGAGAGGCCTCGATGTTGATGTTGTTGATTCTGTCATCTAGCGAAGTATAGATGACGACCACGGACTCTGCTAGACAGTCCAGTGGAACACTAGCAGGCTCGCAACCTGTAGGTGTTTGTGAACGATATGTTCACCGGTGTACTCCATCCCCCACATGGTTGCCTTTAGGACATTTATTGATGAGGAATCCCCTTAGCAGTAGTGTCCGTCCCGATGATGATCCTTAGGCTAGGTCCCTTATGATAGGTGTTTAGGGACGTAAAGTGAGGATAACGGGAACGGGTAATCGGGTTATTGTTGATCGATGAAATTAATAAACTTATTTATTGTGGGTTGAAAACCCTATGTGCTCACCAGGCTCCCAAGCCTGACCCACTCAGTTTTATGTATTACAGGTAGTGGCGCATGAGCATAGGTGTGATGTTTTGGACGAGGGATTACGGATATAGGCCTGTAGATATGAAATAATGTAGTAAGGCTTATATTATACTGTTTATGCTTTTGATCTGTACGAACATGACATCCCGAGTCTTTTAATGAAATACATTTCTATGGAAATGCTTTTGATAAATCTTTATCATATTTGTGTTTTGGGACAAATTCCGCAACACTTTCATTTAAAATGTAACTCTGATTTTTAAACAAAGCATAAACAAACCTGTCTTTTCTGGCCGTGATTTTGGGGATGTCACACCATAGTACCCACTAGATCGCAAGAGAGTGTGATGATGGAGTGTTCTCCGGTAAGTGCATGATGCATAAGAGTTTTAGGCTTTAGTAGCCCTAGTGTTTAGTTTTTGAAGCCTGGTGGTTAAAACCAGGGCGAGACTGGGGTCTCCGTCTCTGTCGGGAGGGTCGGCGAGGCACGTGGTAGAATATGCACAGCAGACGCCAGAGGTTAGAGCTGAGTCGATCTTTGATTGGATTGTATTTCTTCATGAGGAATAGGGAATTTCGTGACTTGCGTGTCACTGGGCCGTGATAGTGGTCACGAGGAGGAAGTTAGTGAGATGTTTTGGATCATGTTATGTGTGACCTTTGGGGATTCATATGTGGGGCCAAAAGCTGACCTGGTGCTCGGTATCGAAGATGAATATGAGAAATGAGCTAGAGTTTACCATGGTGATGTCTACGGGCACTTCAGAGCGAGCGAACGATTCAGATGCTCGAGGATATGTTTCGGGCATGTGTATTAGATTTCGGGGGAAATTGTGGCCCGTAATTTCCCTTGGCAGAGTTTTCCTACAACAACAACCATCATTAGTGCATCAGTATGCCGCCTTTTGAGCTGTTGTAGGGGAGGGGGTATTGGACCCCATTTGCTGGGGAGAGGTAGAGCAACGTGTGATGGGAAGTACAAAGATCGTGCTTCAGACGTCAGGGCAGATACAACAGGTCAGAAAGAGGTTCTTGACCGCTCAAAGTCGCCAGAAGAGTTATGCGGACAGGCACCGGTCCGATCTCGAATCATTGGACGGTGACCTTATACTCCTGAAGGTCTCTCCTTGGAAAGGATTGATCCGATTCAGGAAAAGGGGCAAGTTGGGGCCCCAATATATTGGTCCTTTTCGGGTGATAGCGAGGGTGGGAAGGGTAGCATATCGCTTGGAGCTACCCGCAGAATTGGAGCGGATTCATAATACCTTCCATGTGTCTTAGTTGAGGAAGTGTATAGCCGACGAGTCTGCGGTAGTGCCGTCAGAAGACATTCAGGTGGATGCGAGCCTGAACTACGCGGAGAGACTAGTTGCGATTGTGGATCGAAAGTTCAAGGTTCTGAGGAACAAGCAGGTGCCTCTGGTACAGGTTCAGTGGCCACATCGGAAGGGATCCGAGTTGACCCGGGTGCCAGAGCGGGAGATGCGGGAGCAGCATCCAAGGCTAGTTCAGGAATGAGACTTCAAGGGCGAAGTCGGATTTAAGAGGGGGAGAATTGTAACATCCAGGATTTCAGGAATATTAATTATTCTTTTTATTTTGAGTTTTATGGAAGAACCCGGCGAGTTGGTGCGTAGACACACCGAGTTGAGACGCGATTTCTCACCCGGATTGATGCCCGGACTTGGCGAGTCTGCGCTGTTTAATGAAACCCTAATTTCTCGAGTTTGAGGCATATTTAAAGGGCCTTATGGCCATCATTTGCGCTCATCAGTCCCCAGAGTGAAACCCTAGAGCATTTGAGCGATTCAAGTGAGGGCAGGAGCCATTATTGATCTTGGAGCTATTGCCTAGCAAGGAAAGAGGAGATCTAGCCAAGAGGAAGCAAGAGAGGGGTGGGTTCCTGAAGAATTGAGGTCCAGGACATCTCAACTGAGGTACCATTCCGAATCATTCTCTGTTATTGTGATGTTCATGTAGATTTAGGGATTTTGAACCCATTTGTGGCTAGATCTAGTGTCCTCATGGTCCCTTAGCGAGTTAAGGTCCTGGATCTGGACCCATAGAGGTCCAGAGCACCTCTTTACCAAAGCTTTATATGCATCCATGGAGGTTTTGGCTTGGGATCAATGTATTTGAGGCTAAAACACCATTCATGAGCTATTCGGTGCTTAATAAGCACCAAGACTTGAAGTTTCCGTGGTCAATAAGCTTAAGGAGACTGGATCTATGAGTTAGTGAAGCGGATCTGACCTCAGAAGGTCGTTTGGGGTTATGCATGGAATGCACTCGCCGATTCCATTCCCAGACTCGGTGGATTGGTGCGGGTTGTTCAGTGATTACGAACCAGGGGTTGAGTAACCGAGTCGGATGAGTGACTCGGTGAGTCGGAAGAGATTCGGAGGGATCAGGTTCCCGTATGGACTCGGCGAGTCCACGCCAGACTCGGCGAGTCGGGTCAACCGTTGACCGTTGACCGTTGACCAGTGTTGACTTGATAGGGGTAGTCAACCTTAGTTAAGAAAGTGTTAATTAGAGATCTATGGTGTTATAGGAGGATTATAGCTCGGAGGATCGAGTGCGAGCGATTTTCGGGATTTGCGAGTTATCGAGATACGCGAGGTAAGTCTTCTCACTCTACGTTACTTGAGTGGTAGTATTGTGTGACCGGAGGGTCGTATGTGCTTACATTGAGTATTATGTTATCCTATTGTATGTGACATGCTATGCATTATGTCTTTGTGATTTATGCTATGCGGAGTTATAGACCGGAACGGAGGGTCCAACGATTCAGACCGGGCCAGAGGGCCCAACGAGCTATGACCGAACCAGAGGGTCCAACGAGCTACGGGACTGGAGGGTCCCGCTGAGACACACCGACCGGAGAGTCGTACAGTAGCCTCGAGTGGCGTATGTGTTGTATGCGGTAGTTTGGGGAGCTCACTAAGCTTCATGCTTATAGTGTTTGTGTTGTGTGTTTCAGGTTATTACAGTATCACGGGACGGCACCGACTCGATTGTACACACCAGAGAATGAGTCATGTTTCGAGGATCCTGTTTTATCATGCAAGTGGAAATGGAGTTATGTTTTGTAATTCGATTATGAATGACACTTTAAACAAAGTGTTTTTAACAATTAAACGATTATTTTAAATGAAAAATTGTTTTGAAATTTTCGGTGTTACAGAAATGGTTGGTGTATTTTGATTACTATGATGTATGTGTTGTAATAATTAACATGAAGTCATCTACCCTCGGACATTTTCACCGCTCCGTTTTGGGGGCGTGACATTTTTATAATAACGTTTTAGTTATTTTTGAAAATACCAATGTACTTCTAGGGTTCTTGATGTTCAATAGTAATTTGCAAATCATAAATAGAACATAGATACTTTAGGGTGCATTTGAACTTAGTGTTTATGTTTTTTCGCCAAAGAAGATTTTTGTAACATGGTGGAATAGCCATGTTAAGTCACTGTCTCTTATAGTGGCTAATGTGATGGGCTGGGAAACTTTGAAAGACCTCATGATTGAGGAGTACTGCCCGAGGGGCAAGATCCAAAAGCCAGAGGAAGAACTGTGGAGCCTAACCATGAGGGGCTCCAACGTAGTCGCCTACACCGCTAGATTATGCGAGCTGGTGGCCCTCTGTCCCAACATGATTCCTTCAGAGGGAAAGAAAATCGAGAGATACATATGGGGGCTGGTGCCACCATACCATTGTAATGTTTTGGCATCACACCCGACTACATTTGATAGTGCCAAACGGTTACCACAGCGGCTCATAGACCATGGGGTTCGTACCCCGACCGCAGCAACTACCCTGGCCATCTCAAAACCTGCAAGAACTGCTGATTCCAAGCGGAAGTTTTGGGATGAAAAGAAGAAGGGTAAGGCTGCCAAAAAGCAGCAGGTCATGGCAGTACATGCTGCGATAGCACCTGCCGCTGCTGCTCCGGTTAAGCAGTACGCTGGAAGTTTGCCTAAGGGCAACTTCCATCACGCTGGCGCCTGCCGGGAGATGCAGTGTCTGAACTGCAATGGGAAGGGGCACACTGCCCGTTTCTGTAAAGCTCCGGCGAAGCCAATCAACCAAGCCCCCGGTGCTGGAGTGGGCCAAACTTGCTACGGATGTGGCGAGGGAGGCCACTTCAAAAGAAACTGCCCGAAGGCAGGGTTTGCCGGTGGAGCGGCAAGAGATCTGGCCATAGGCCATGAGGAAGCGGTTTTCGACCCCACAGTGGTCACTGGTACGTTCCTCTTCGATAACTCTTACGCATGCATTCTATTTGATAGTGGAGCAGAGAGGAGTGTCGTGAACCAAAAATTTGCACTACAAGAAAAATACCCTTTAATGACGCGCAAACAATGACACTTGCTGATCTACTATACGCATTTTTGTGTGTCCTTAAAAATAATGTCAGCCTTCCAAAAATTGAAGGATAAAGGACACGTATTTTTGTGTGCTCTTAATTTAATGTCTCAAGAAAAAAAAACATGGAGGGCGCTTTATCTTAAACATGCGTCCTCTGTAGGTGTCGCTTTATAATTTTAAGTGAAACGCGCCTTGAGAGTAGATAACGGGGGAAACGAAACCCTAAAATTTTAAAAACCCGCCTTGTTCTTTTCTACCTTCTTTTTTGTATCTTCACAATCGTATCTCCCCTCTTGTTTCTCTATTGTGAGAAGTGACGAAAAGAAGGGAGACTAGGATGGATCTGTCGGTGATGATGAACGGAGGTGCTTTCTGGTCCATTTCGGAGATGGCGTTGTCGATTTCGATGGTGGTGCCGGCTTACATGCGTGAATCCTTAGCAACAAGGAATCCAATCCACCATTTTTCTTCTTGGTATTGAATAATAGGTCTCAAATGGGTGAAATCCGTATCTTCGATACTTATGTTTACGTCTCGATTTCGGATTGCTTAGAAAAGAGCAATAAGAGAGTCAACTATGGGCTTCTTCTTCTCTTCCCCCAAACCCTAAGCGTTTCCTGGTGATTTTTTTTAGTGATTCGCCTAAAACGATTAACATTTGACAGATACAGAAAATCCATCTATTCGTATCGTTTACACATTCATTCTTCTCTTCTCTTCTCTTATCTTCTCTTCTCTTCAATATACTAAAGAAAGAGGTATTTGTTTGAAACTAAAACAACTATTCTATACTTCTCTCCTTGATCTTGATCAG
Organism: Lactuca serriola; assembly: GCF_051521515.1. Classification (NCBI taxonomy): domain Eukaryota; kingdom Viridiplantae; phylum Streptophyta; class Magnoliopsida; order Asterales; family Asteraceae; genus Lactuca; species Lactuca serriola. Next base: position 135,039,669 of record NC_136410.1, read on the forward strand.
GGGTATAAATATAATTTTGTGCACATGTTTTCGAATTCTAACGATTTTTATTTATTGTGCAGATGTTGAGCGATTTTATCGGCTGTGCAATCCAGGCGTGTATTAGGGTTTCGTTTTTTCCTACCGCTTTCGTGAAACATCCACTGGGATCGATCGGCACTTGTTATCTAACAACACACCGAAAAACACCACCGAAGATGGCTTCAATTCCTCCACTTATCGATCCTCTATCTTCTTCTCTACTATGTTCTACAACCACTTCCGTCCCCGCCACCGCCTTCTTCCACCGTTCGTGTCTAACCTCTTCTCCTCCAGTGCTCGTCGCTAGGCTTTCTTCTCCTTTCCGCCTTACAGATCCTCGCAGACCATCGCTCATCGTCGCTGCAGCTACCACTTTGATGTCCAATTTCGTGCAGGTACAACTCTTCTCAATGTAATTTGTGAGTTTATTTTCAGATAAATTTCTTTGTAGATCAGTCCGTATATATTCAGCAATTCATTTCGTATATATTAGAATGATTTCAGTATTTGCAATTGGTAATTCATTATGCAACTCACAAACGTGGAACTCAAAAACAAAAATTATAGATTAGCTTCATCAAGTTCCAACATCTGTTGTAGCCTAATTGGGAGAGATTTAGGTGGGGGATATCATCCATCAAAATGTATGTATTGACAATCAAATCATGATTTCTGGGATTTTGCATAGTATTTCTAAAAAAGAAAAGAATGATTGTTTTTTCTTTAATATTCTTAGAAAAATGCATAGATAAGGCTGTGAATTTGATGCTATTTTGTTTTCTTGTAGAAAACATGTTCTTTTCCTTTGAAGTGTTTTCCCTTTATAATACTATTTTGTAAAGGTGATTGTACAATTATGTTATCTGCCTTTGATATAATTGATGTTTATCAGTCTTTTTAAACTGTAAAGAAAGTTGTATTTTGATAATTTATATTCGTTTATATTTCAGAAAAGAAAAACCTTTGTCTATATGGATTCCCCAGTGAACAATGGGAGGTTAACCTACCAGCAAAATAGGTCCCTCTAGAGCTCCCTGAACCTGCATTAGGTATCAATTTTGCATGTGATGCAATGCCAGAAAATGATTGGTTGTCTCTGGTTGCTGTCCGTAGTGACGCATGGCTACTTTTTGTAGCGTATTATTTTGGTGCTAGATTTGGTTTTGACAAGTCAAACAAGTATGCCATTTTATTTCTTAACTAGCTTCACAAGATAAATAAAATAATTCCAACATTTTTACAAAATAGATGTGGGCACTCTATGCATGGTTATTGCTCAGCAAGCTCTTCTAGCCATGGTCATTTGGGTCAAGAATTTGATACCTGACATTTATTATCTTGTTGGTGAGATATTGCTAGACTCCATGCTCCAGGTACCTTTTGATTTTCAATCTTTATCACATTAATTAACCCAAACATACAAAAAAAAATGAACGTGTTTTTCATGGCTGGGGAATGCTATTGAAGACCATTTTATCAGTTTTAGTATTCCACACTAGATTCCAAAGGGGTTTTTAGGTAGGTCCTTTAGGGGAAAAACATTTACAAAGCGTCTCCCACATGTTAAATATGATGCCGACACGTTTAGATTGTGTCTTCCATATAATTGGTGCAATGACTTTTGTGGGTTCTTAATACGTGTTGTTACCCTTTTCGGACATTTGAAAATAGATGTGATCATGAAACAGGAGCCAGATGATGAAGATTTTGGATTTGAGATTTGGCAGGATTCTAATGAATCGCCAGAGCCAGATTATGGTGGAGGGTTATGTACACAAGTGGGATATGTTTCCTTGTGTTCATTGAAGCAGACCACATCATTGAATTCATCATAAAATATTATTTCTTTTGATTTGATCCTAGGTTCTGATACCCTAAATTACATTGAGTATTGAGAGAGAATGTTCTCTATATATGTTTTAGCTAATTGAAATGACTACACTTTGTATTTATTTATATAGGAAACGAAAGCACCACCTCTATATCATGAGTCATGACAGGGTGTGACTCACAGCATAGCTAACAATGACCTGTAAGTTACATCATAACTTCCTCCAACTACCACAATATTATAGTGTAACATAACACAACAAAGAAGAAAGAAGATGCAAGATCAAAAGTAGGTTATGTAGTAGAAATAATCGAATTGTTCTTAATGATGTCGATGAAGTTGGTTATTTGTTTTTTCTAATGATGTTTCCGGTTTTGCACCTTTTCTGGCTGGAGGTATTGAAGATGGTGAAATGAAGAGGAATTTTAATATGGGAACTGGGATGGTTTTGGTTTTTAGTAAAGAGGTTTCTGAAAGGGTGGTTAAGGAAGGTGAGATGGTGTATCGTATTGGTGAAGTCTTTTCAGGTAAAAAACAATTTGACATCATTACCCTTGAGGAATTTAAAAATGGTTCTGAATTATTTGATGTTTTGAATTTTATTACCGGGGGCAAAAGTGGAATCCACTTTGTGAGAGGTTAGATAGCTATGATTTTTTTATTAAATAACAACTGTATGTTTTTCTATTTTTTTCTACTTAGTTCACTAACGGACATTACAGTTAAACTATCTATAGCTAGCTTTAATTTTCTACAGTTTTTGTTCCTACAGTTTTGAAGGTCTTGAACCTTCATAAACAATGATTCGATACTTAGTAGAAATTACGAGTCACCAAAAATCAACATGCCAAGGTATTTATTTATTTATTTATTTTTAATATTCAATATAGAATACTACTCTCTTGTTTTATCACCCAACTGACTCATGTATGTTGTTTTGAGCAGAAATCAGTTCTGATGAACATACGAATAAGCTACAAATTGAACAACAAAGATATGTTGGAGGAAGGGAAAATCAGTAACTTCCCTCACAACTTGTGAACCATCTCTCTCTCTCTCTCTCTCTCTACTTGTTTTTGGTTTTTGGTGTAAGTGAGTCATTGTGCATATGCAGATAATGTAATTATGTGTTGTGGTGCAGGTGAGTCAGTATACAACATAATGGGTTGAAAGAGCGAGAGATGGCCTCACAGAGGTTGCAACTTTGAGCGAGAGGTTTGTGCTAGGCATCGGTGTTAGTAGAAGAGTGGTTGCTGCAGCTGCTTCTGCTGTAAGCCTTTTTCAATATATTAGCATATGTATCGCGGAGGTGGCGACAGAGCTACCGGAAGACCTAAAAGTGCTCCGGCCTCCACATCTTCCATCATTGCTTCTAGATGCTCGTATTTGTTTCCTAGGAATTCCTATAAGAAATAGTAATGTATTTTTATTTTATTTTTTTTAATTCTTTATTTCTATAATCAGTTTAAGTATAATTTTGGTTGTTGTAGATTGTTCCTGAAGTGACGGAGCTTCTTGTTGCTCAATTTATGTGGTTGGATTATGATAATCCACCTAAGCCTATTTATCTTTACATTAATTCATCCGGAACACAGGTGATTTCTTTTTTTGTTTCTTTTGAGGTTAAATTACTAAATACAAGAAATAAGTCAATAAATATTTTGATTTTTTTTCTTTTGTAGAATGACAAAATGGAGACAGTGGGGTCTGAAACAGAAGCATACGCCATTGCTGACATCATGTCTGTAAGCAATTAAAATCATTCATTTTATCTTTTTAAGGTTATTTACTGATATGATTTATTAATTTCCGAAGTTTCCCTCAAGTACTACAAGTCAGAGGTGTATACAGTTAACAGTGGGATGGCATTTGGTCAATTATCATTCCTCTCATATGCTCTTAACATTGGCTGCACTCAAGAAATAACAACATACTTTCATCAACTTATTTACAATATCATTGTACTTTTGTTTTCTTAAATTCTCCCTATTACAAGTTTGAAAAATCTACCTAGTTATAGGTATGCCATTGAAATATAAAGCAACTTGCTCTATGATACCTGAGCAAATATTGATTGATTACTTGACATTTATATTTATTTCTTTTCTTGTATTAGGTACAAAGTACGATTTGGATTATAAATCTCCTAATAGATCAGGACAAAACTTCAAGTGAGGAGAAGATATGGAAGCCTTTCTTTTCTGTTTAACTTTTCTTCTGAAGATATGGAAGCCTTTATTTTCTGATTAACTTTATATTCACCATTGTTAATTGATCTTTTAGATTGCAGCTTCCATGTCATCGTACTTCAGGTGTTTAGTTACTTTTTTTTCTATTCAATGAGAAATATTTTTTCACTGTGTGGTTTAATGGAAGATGAAATCAAGCTTTGCAATTCACTGATGAGGACTAGAAACAACTGAATGGCATTAGTTATTGGATACAAGGAAGATGACCAGGGGGTGTACTTCACATGAAACATAATTATGCTTCAAAACTTACTGAAGCTCATGAGTTTGTTGCTGAGTTATCATGTCATGTGAATCAGAGGAATCAAAGACAAACTGTTGCAGGGGGGCATTAACTTATCGGTAAACACTTTTGGCTCTGTTTGATTGATAGCTATTTCTATATAGCAAATGTTAACCTTAGTCTTTGCGTTTTTTTTCATAGATAACAAACACCAATTTCTTTCAAACAACAGAAGATCTAGAGTTTAATTGGGTGATTGAAGGTGATGGATGTAAACTTGATTCTCGAACTCTCATTCTACCAACATTAGTGTTTAATTGGGTGATTGAAGGTGATTTTGGTTCTTGAAACACGACTCAAGATATCATATTTTGGCATCGCTAGAAGCTTTGGAGGAAACGAGACTCAAGCAAAAGTAAACACACAGAGAGTTATTGGCACAAAGTAAGCTAGATGATGCAATTGTATATAAATTAGTTGATTTTTTATAACATTTACTCACTTTTGGAATAATTATTTGTATTTGACATATTAGTCAAATGAATTATCTTCGTTATATATGGTATTTAATTTTGTATTATGAGATTTTTAATGTATTATTTAATTTGAAAATTAGTAAATCTATAAATAATATTTTTTTTAAACATTTAAAATTATGATATGCAAAAATGTGTGTCATCTTCATTTATGACATGGCCTTTCTTGACGGGGGCTCTCTTGATACGCATTGCGTGTCATTAGCACGCGCGTCGTAAGGTTACGACACGCGAATGCATGTCGTCTTCCTTTATGACAGGGCCTTCCTTGATACGCATTAAGTGTCATAAGCGCGCGTTGTAATTGAGCGTCGTTAATGAGCATCGTAAATGCGCGTCGTAAATGCGCGTCGTCTCTCTTTATGATAGGGCCTTCCTTGAAGTGCATTTGCGCGTCGTCTGAGCCTTTTACGACGCGCAATGAGCGTCGTAAAAGGCTGTTTTTCTAGTAGTGTTGGTCATTTACTTAAGCAAAAATCACGAGCACTTAATGAACCGTTCACTGTAGAAATGGCTAATGGAAAGACAAAGAGCACTAGCAGTATATTCATAGGGTGTACCCAAACTTTAGAGAGCTATTCATTTTCAATCGATCTCATGCCGGTCTCAATTAAAAGTTTCGACGTCATTATCGGCATGGATTGGTTGAGTCTTCATCGTGCCAATATCATGTGTTACGAAAAGGTTGTTCGCCTTAATCTGCCGTCTGGCGAAACCTTAGTAGTTTATGGTGACAAACCCGACACGAACCTTCGTATCATCTCGAGCATCCAAGATCAGAAATTCTTGCGAAAGGAATGTCGTGCATTCCTTGCTCATGTGGCCGATGTGAGCCAAGAAACGAAGGACATTCTGAACATTTCGGTAGTACGCGACTTTCCCGACATCTTTCCTGAAAAACTCTCAGGATTGCCTCCGCAACGTTTAGTTGAGTTCCGATTCGACTTAGTTCCATGGGCTACCCCGGTAGCGAAATCGCCCTATCGTCTAGCACCTATAGAGATGCAAGAGCTGTCAGGTCAACTTAACGAACTGCTCAGCAAGGGCTTTATAAGACCAAGCTTCTCACCCTGGGGAGCTCCAGTCCTGTTCGTCAAGAAGAAAGATGGATCGTTTTGTATGTGTATCGACTACACGGAGCTCAGCAAGCTGACAGTCAAAAATCGTTATCCGTTGCCTCGTATCGACGATTTATTTGACCAACTTCAAGGGGCGAACTTCTTTTCAAAAATCGACTTCAGATCCGGATATCACCAACTACGAGTGCTAGGGGAGGATGTTCCAAAGACAGCCTTCCGAACTCGTTATGGGCACTACGAATTCGTAGTAATGTCGTTCGGATTGACAAACGCGCCCGCCGTATTCATGGACTTAATGAATAGGGTGGGTCGTCCTTACTTGGATCAGTTTGTCATCGTCTTCATCGATGACATACTTATCTACTCTCGAAGTAAGGAGGAGCATAGTCAACATCTGCGTCAAGTCCTCGAAACATTACGTTCGGAGAAACTCTACGCGAAGTTCTCAAAATGCGAATTTTGGATTCGACGAGTCGAATTCTTAGGGCACGTGGTTAGTGAAGAGGGTATACACGTGGACCCTTCCAAAATCAAGGCCATTGAGAACTTGTTAGCACTAAAGACGCCTATAGAAATTCGTCAATTTCCAGGCCTCGTTGGCTACTATCGTAGGTTCATTCAGAACTTCTCCCACATTGCGAAACCTCTTACAACACTATCCCAGAAGCGCATGGCCTTTGACTGGGAAGAAAAGCAGGAAAGATTGTTTCAAACACTCAAACGAGCCTTGTGCACCGCACCAATACTATCCCTTCCCAAAGGAATAAAAGACTCCGTTGTCTATTGTGATGCGTCGAATCAAGGGCTCGGATGTGTTCTGATGCAGCGAGGTAAGGTCATCGCCTATGCCTCGAGACAGTTAAAGACACATGAGGTCAACTACACGACCCACGATCTTGAACTAGGAGCAGTTGTGTTAGCTCTGAAGATCTGGAGACATTACTTGTATGGAACGAAAAGCACTATCTTTACAGACCACAAGAGCTTACAACACATATTCGACCAAAAGGAGCTCAACATGAGACAACGACGGTGGGTCGAGCTACTCAGTGATTACGAATGCAAAATTCGTTATCATCCGGGTAAAGCCAACGTAGTAGCTAACGCCCTGAGTCGGAAGGAATATTCTGGTCGTAGAGTCAAATCATTGACTATGACTATCCATTCACATTTGTCCACACAAATTAAGGCAGCTCAGCTCAATGCTTTGAAGCCTGAAAATGTGGCAGGTGGTTTCAGAAACATGGTCATGAACGAGGCGCACAAAACTCGTTATTCCGTGCTCCCGGGATCAGATAAGATGTATCTGGATCTCAAAAATTTATACTGGTAGCCTAACATGAAAGAAGAGATTGCTAACTTCGTGAGTAAATGCCTTACTTGCACAAAGGTCATGAGATACCGAAGTGGAAGTGGGAGCGGATAACTATGGATTTCATAACCAAGTTGCCCAAGACAACGGGTGGACTTGATACCATATGGGTCATCGTCGATAGATTGACCAGGTCTGCGCACTTCCTGCCGATCAAAGAAACAGACAAGATGGAGAAACTTACAAGAACTTACATTAGGGAGATTATACGACTGCATGGTGTTCCCTTATCCATTATCTCAGACAGAGATAGTAGATTCACTTCCAGGTTCTGGCAGTCGTTACAAAGTTCCTTAGGAACTAGGCTGGACATGAGTACAACCTACCATCCACAGACCGACGGTCAAAGTGATAGAACTATCCAAACCATGGAAGATATGTTGCGAGCCTGTGTGATCGACTTTCGGAAAGCATGGGATACTCATTTACCCCTTGTCGAATTTTCCTACAAAAACAGTTATCACACGAGCATAAAGGCTGCTCCATTCGAGGCCCTCTATGGCCAAAAGTACAGATCCCCTCTGTGCTGGACTGAGGTGGGTGATACCCAGTTAGCTAAAGGACGAGTTCCTGAAAGCACTCTCAGAGGTCTGGAGATCATACGGGAAATGACGAAGAAGATCGTTCAGATCCATGAACGATTGAAAGCCTCCAGAGACCGACAGAAAAGCTACGCTGATAAACGTAGGAAACCGTTGGAATACCAGGTGGGTGACCATGTTCTATTGAAGGTCTCACCCTGGAAAGGCTTGATACGCTTCGGAAAGCGTGGACAGCTAAATCCAAGGTACATTGGGCTTTTCGATATTTTCGCAAGAATCGGCCCTATAGCTTACAAACTTAACTTACCGCGCGAACTCAGTAATGTACATTCTACCTTCCACGTATCGAACTTGAAAAAGTGTCTTCTCGACGAGACTCTTGTTATTCCACCTGACAAGATCGAGATCAACGAGAGCCTCAACATCATGGAGGAAACAGTAGAGATCATGGACCGAGAGGTCAAGCAGACGAAGCAAAGTCGTATCCCGATAGTGAAGGTTTGTTGTAACGCCAAGCGATGACCGGAATTCACTTGGGAGCGTGAGGATTAGATGAAAATGAAATATCCTCGTCTTTTTAGTTAGTTATTTTTAACTACTTGTTTGCTTAAATTCTAATTTCGGGACAAAATTCCTTCTAAGGAGGGGATGATGTGACGACCCGAAATCTTCATTCGGTAAAACCCTAAAGTCAATCATTTCAAATTATAAGTCAAGTTCACTTTTATATGTTTTTAGAAAATTTAAAGTTCGTTTGATTATTTTAATAATTATTCTTTAAACAAACGGGTGAAAGGAAATGTTGTCTTGGGTCTTGAAATTTCAAAAACCGCAAGTACCACATAGTTAAGAAATTCACGACCAAACTTTTATGTTTGGGCCGAAAATTTCTCCAAAATCATAAACTCATGCCTTAAGCATGAGTTTACTCCCCAAAATACATCATTTCTTACTTCCAATCTCAAGAGTAAACTCCAAACACTCTCAACTACCATCCCGTCTTTCACACGATTTCCCGAAAATGTAAGTACTTCTTGGCTTGATTTGTTATTATATCATAACAACTAGTGATTATACATCTTTTAATCCATCAAATTTCGTGTTTTCATTAGATTTCCAAAACACCAAGAACACCTAGAACACGCACTAGTGTTCTTGGACTTTTAGCTCATGTCAAGCTTCCAACTAGTAAGTATTCCTACCCTAGTGTATTGTAAGGCTTATTATACATCATTACATCAAGGAAATGTCCCAAGAACACCAAGAACAAGGTGCTCATGGTTCGAGATGTTCTTGAACCATAAACACCAAGTTAAGGTGCCAAAGGGTGCCTTAGGGTGACTAGGTCCTTCACAAGCCTTTGAAACATGTCTAAATCCTTCCTTGATGTGTTTAAGCCCATGAAAAGCACCTAAATCTCCCATTTATATGTGTTTACGGTTTTGGTATCTCCCAAAACCGTAAATACCCCAAAGTGGGTATAAATGGCCCATATTCCTTCCTTATGCCTAGAATCTAACCTAGACTATTACCTTGAAGTGATTAGGACTTGAAAACATCATAAAACCATGTTCCATAGTAGTTTACGACAGCAAACTCATGGAGAAATGGTCCATGGGTCGTAAACTCCATTTAGGAGTGTATTGATGCCACAAAACATTTCCTAAGGCTTAAACATGAAGTAGGAATGCTTGGAATGGATTAGAACTCTTCAAACAAAAAATGTTCAAAAAGAGTGTGAGCTTAAGGCCGTAAAATCAAGGGTTTACGACCGTAAACTCTTTTGGTTGTGACCACAAAACCGTAAACTCCCTAATGGAGTTTTCCTTGAGCCCCAAGCACACTAGCCCTTCCCTACAACACTTAGATTCGATCCTTGAGACTTATAACACTTGTATAAAGTGTTTAGCATGTCCTAGGGTGTCTTGACTTTGTTTATTAGTTGTTTAAAGACTAATTGGATACATATATGTGATATTATATGTTAACTAGGATCATAGAGTGTGTTCAAGGCTTCTCTTGACACCTAGCAATCCTACATCTTCAGTTCATCCGTACCACTCACTACAGGTGAGTTCATACCCGTTAGTCAATGGTTTAAATGTTTTTAAACGCTTTTATGGGGAGGATACAAGTTGAATACTTATATTTATTATATCAATCACATGTGATTAATAACTACCAATCTAGTAGTTTGCTTACTGTTCGAACTGTTTATTAAACTGTTTTGCTTCAAACTATTTTACTTGTCAAATACTTTTACTTAAACTCCTTTATACTTCTTATCAAATGCTTTGGAAGGCCAGCTCGCTTTATCTCCGTTTCCTCGTTGGGATGTGGCTGTAGGGCATCGGATATCCGTCCGAAGGTCGTCTATCTATTAGTTATATATTATGTATACATATATAGACATAAAAAAAATTTCAATCAGTTCCATACCTTTGGGTAGCAAGGGTTTATAATCATGATCATACATTACTAGTAAGCTACCATAGGGGTAGTAAAGAAGGATACTAATACTATTACTAGAACAATGAAACATACAATGAGTCAGTTCATTCATGAGTCGATATAAGTAGTACACATAGTACATTACTATACATGCTAGATAGAGAGAGAACACACATTAAAGCTAGCACACGCAGAACATTACATGACATACAGGTTAGACAGAGAAAGAGTACACTTTACAATTAGCACATTCATTACATGTACATTCATGCGGTTATGTGAACCATTAAACGGGTCATGGCACTTCCTGCAATGACCGTTTTTGTATCCCGAATCTCCTTAATTGGGGAGCGTATGAGTTTGTGTATAGATCTATACTGGATTGACTATCCTACACCTTGATGCTCGCTACAGTGGGACTTGCAAGTCTACGGGTGCCAAATGTCATTTCTTATGGCGTCTTACATCGTCATTTTACTACAGTCGGTAGTAGGATACAGGTCGATCACATGTTACTTTGAACACCTTTTGTTTTAAGGTGTTTAGTAGAGCGGTAGTCAGTTATTACAAATACTACGGTACTATAATATTTTCCCATTACATTCACTTCGTGAATATTCACACGATGCACGGTAATGTAAAAACTGTATTTTTGGTTAATGATAGTCAGAATTGGGAAAACACACACTCTAAAAAGAGACACACGCACAGACACTAGATGCCTTGGTAGAAGGCTACAGTTAGTAGGAAACATAGGGTTTTCTAGGAGAGTACAAAACATCTTGCAAACATTTTACAAATGCTTTCATGCAAACACCGACATTAATATACTTATGATCTCACCAGCTTTAAAGTTGATACTCGCTTTCAAAATAACCTGTAGACAGGTATATGTGCCAGGTTTTTGAGAAGATGGAGTTCGTTCAAGACTCGTCTTTTATTTTGATATGTATATTTTGGTGTCTAAAATTTTGACAGAACACACATGTATGAAATTATATTATTAATGCAATGGATGATGTTGTTGCTTGTTTACTATTATTCATTGTTGTGATACTGTACATGACGTCCTCCGCCCCAAAATGTTTTCGCCATTCATGGTTTTGGGGTGTTACATCGCTTTTTATCCCTTTTAGGGTAAAAGGAACGGATAAACTTTGACTCATATACTTGCACTATTCACTCATCAAATCATGCACAGCAATACATTTTATAACATCAAGTTACTGATGTGTTTATGTATTATCAATGATTAATTGATTTGTAACAACAATTCATATGTCTCCGTTTCAAGAATATAAGATATTATTGTCTCAAAATTACTCACGATAAAATCCATGAAGTAATTCTCTAACAGTGGGTTTATCCAATACTCAAATTCTAATTTCAGGATTACTCATGATCACTGCAGCAAACCAGTGCCTTTTCTAAGCTCTTAGACAATCTACATTAAGATTCATGACAGTCATAATTCACCGCTTACATCCAAAAGTATGATTGACTTTGGATTTTTGAATAACCTAGTTATTCGGGAAGTAAAACATGCAAAGTGAAACATACGAATAACCTATTTAACTATGGTCTCAAAACTTTTGAATAAATAAAACACTTATTATTTAATCGCCATATTAATCAAACTTTATTCATTGTATAATGTTTCAAGTAATTAACTTAATACTTGAATTATAACAATAGCCATGCCATGCTACAAGAATGCACACTATGTTTATCGATGGTCATTCATTTGTGAAACAGATCAAGTGAACACATTTCCAATGATGTTCATTTCAAATTTCCAAATCCTTGCCACTACTAGAATCTGTTATAGTCTAAGCTTTCATGCAATGATCCTTTTGTAATGTCAAGGCACCAATGTCATAGAGACTTTGCCAATGATATTACAAAGCATTCCATTGGAGATTGGTTAAAATACAATTCCATGGAAATGAACTCTCACATTCAAAGAGCATTCCTTGAACATCCTTCTTGCATTAAAATTACTACGTGTACACACAGATCTCCATATCCAACTCTCACACTAGAAACATTTCCGTATTCCCATATGACTATCAATCCGGAACAAGAGTTACCTCCATTTAGAAGATGTCAATTTTGTCCCTCCAAAATTATACTATACTTCCAACTGTCCATAAGCAACCAATCATTGGTAAACCTCAAATATTCCTTGACAGTTGTTTTACAGCTTTAGTCATATCTGGTTCTAGTCCTTTTCCCTCTTAATTCCCTAGGTGTTTTGAAAATCAAAACGAGTGAATATTACAACATATGTGATCAATCCTCGATTTGAAGCATAAGGGATTCGATGCATAATGTCTTACATAAAGAGTTAATACTTGATAAGTCTCTTGCTTAGATATTTCCATATATTGAATTTCTTATATTGAATGATTTCAACATGATATTCATATATGTTTGGACTTATAGAAATCAATACGTATTACCTTTCTTACCATAGTTCAGATTTCTGATATGTGGTGCTTCAATAAGTATTTATCAAGATTTCTCAATCTCATACACCTTTCATTAGATAACATATGTATGTGTCTAAACCCTTTCAAAACTTATAGCAATAAGTCCTGAAACTTCAAACTATTTGCCATTTCTCACAGTTTGATCTATGAAAAGGGATGCCATAATCACACTCGAATTTGAGAACGCAATTATCACAACCGCTATCTCTAATGATATTAATCAGTCCTTTAAAACCTACTAGTGAAAGCATTTCCTCATAATCATTTTCATCAAGTAGAGAAAAAGCTCTTACCACTTAGATTTTATGGTGTATGTGTTCCTATCCATGTGAATTTTGTCATTTCCAACCACCATCATAAGACAAGGTTTATGACAAATTCAAACTCATATGGACTGAACTTGCTTAATCATAAGTTCTCGCCATCCAGTAGCATAAGGGCTTACCAATGCTTCCAAGTTATTGAGAAGCTCACCCATACAGATCAATGTACTTTCACTTATCAAGGTTCTTTGCCTTATGCAGTCAAATGAAAAACATATAACTCATAAGCATTTCCAAATCAACTGGTGTTAGGTCCAGTTAGTGTTGCGTCTTGGGCTCGTTAGCTAGTCTAGTTTAGTCTCCAGTATGGGCCTGTCCATCCGTGAGTTATTTTGTACGGTTTATTATTTATAGATGCTTGCGTGCATTCTTGAACGAAAGATTTTGATAGAGTTTTTCATAGCGTTCACAGTTCTTATCATTTGTAACCCTAATATCCTCTACAACGGAAGTTATTCATTGAGCTCTGCTAAGGATTGAGTTAATTGAATCATTCGACTCTTTCAGTTCCATTCTTGTGTTTTTATCTTACTGTTAATACTTTCTTGATTCGCCTGTTATAAGATCTAATCAATCAAAAGTTTAATAAACTTATCAATTGGTATCAAAGCAGGAGGCTATGTAATTCATACACATCTCTTTTGTGAAAGAAGTGATTAGGGTTTGTTCCGCATTAACTGATATTTATTGAGCCGTCACTCCATAATTGACGTATCTCATTATTATTCGTTTTACCCTAATATTACATATTACAAGTCTGATCTTGCAACAGGTTAAACGATCAAGCATGGACGATTCTCAATCTAATCCTATCAACATCTCAAATAGTATTGGATCTACAACAAAAATTCCAATTCTTTACACTCAAGATTACGAGGTTTGGGCGCATCATTTCGAAGACTATGTCATCGGATCTGAAGATAATGGGTATCTAATATGGGAAGCCATTGTGTCTGGACCATTTGCTCATTCAGGAACATCCAGAATTATTAAAACTCAGAAAGAGTATAATGATCTGTCAAAAGATGTGAAAGACGTTGCTCAAGACAAAAAGGAGAAGTTTCAGTGCAATATCAACGCATTGAGACTGATCCGATTCGCTCTTCAGTCTGACACGTTTAGGTTGGTGAGTTCCTGCAGTACAGCTAAAGAAATCTGGGATCGGCTGCGAGAGCTGTATTCTACAGATGAAGATTTGGAACACTCAATTCAAACCTTGCTTTTGTCTGTGTTTGGTGAGTTCAAGCAAAACTCCGATGAGTCTGTTACACAGACGTTTGATCGCTTCAATCATCTTCTCAGCAAGATGATCAAACATGATATCAAAAGGAAGTTGATTGAACAAAAGGTCACCTTTCTGAATGGCTTAAGATCCAAATTGAGAGCTGTTGTGTCTACAGTTAAAGCTCACGAACAGTTCAAATCATATTCGTTGGCGAAACTGGTGGGAATTCTGAAATCCGAAGAAAAGATAGTGATGCAAGAGAAGAGTGTGGTCTCAAACTTGGGGTCCTTGGCCCTCCTGTCTAAAAGCAAGAATGCAGTAGAAGATGAAGATCTGAACCTGGAGGACTACGATCTAACTTCGGAAGATTATGCTATGATGGTGTCCAATCCAAAAAGGTTCATCAAGAAGAGGTTTCCTACCAATAAGAACCGAAATTGCCAGGGAAGCTACAGTTCAGAAAAAGTAAGGGAGGAGTCGAAGACTGAAGAATGAAAGAAAGAGGTGAAGGTTGAAGCAGATTCTGGTGTCAGCTGCTATTACTGTGGAGGAAAGAATCATTACGCCAAAGATTGCATTTTGAAGAAAATGACGGAGAAAGATGAGGAGAAAGATGAAGAGGCAATCCTGATGAAAAAGCTAGAAGATATTAAGAGAAAGAAAGCTGCTACCAATCCTTCTATGAATGCTCTTATTGTACAGGGTTCGGCAGAGGATGACGAGTTTAGTGGCGTACAGGTGTGGTCGACCGACTCAGAAGATGATGAGGTGAGAAAGCCTTCGCATTGAAAGGCGTATGTCGCAAGAGGTGGTGAAAGCAGTGGAAAGTGTTTGATGGTGACTGACGTATCTCACATGAGGGGATACAATACAGATGGTGGAAATGAGGACACCAAGGAGGTACAATCTATTTTTATTTCGTTCAAAATTCCACAGAAATCATATGAAAAGGAATTAAATAACTTAAATTCAAGAATCTCAAATATGGATAGTTGTTTATCTCAAACACGGGTCACCAATTCTAACCTAATTGACCAAATAAGCAGGGTGTGATCCAAGAGTGAGGAGCGAAGGATGTGGATTGAGCAGAAGGAGTCGAAGCTGATTAATTCTAAGGATGAAAACATTTATTTGCAAAAAGACAATTTGAAACTTTTAAAACAAAGAAATGTTTTTTGTTTGATTGCTAAAAGACTTTATGCTAACATTACTCAACTGCAACTGAATTGTGAAACAGGGCAGAAAATACATCACATGATTTTACCCTTCCTTGAGTATAAGGAGGATGAAATCGATGCTGAAGCATACAAATGTGAAAGTGTTGTATCGTCTGATGATGTGAATCCTACTTATATGTACGGTTTGGACAAAATAGAATCTTTTATAAAGTCCAAAGACCATAAGGAAATGCTGAAAAATCTTTTGGATGAAAACGATAAGCCGAAACTAAGGACCGAAACCATACAAAAATTTGACTCATTGAGTGCCAATTTGAGTTCAGAAAATAAAATTGATGTTGAAAACGCATCTGAACTTAATGAGGACGATGATATGAGTGAAATTTATGTAGAGGTTGAAGTTGACTGTTCTGAGTTTGTCAAGAGAGAACCCGAAAATCACAAAAATCTAATTTATGAAAATTCTGTGGAATTCGCTCGTTTGTCCAAAAATAAGTCCCCGGCCCTCAAAGAAAAAGCTCTTGTGTTTCAGAAGGTGAGAAGTACTCCAAATCAGGTATATAAAGTCACAGGAGTAACCGAACATCAAACAGCTGAACTCACAGCCATAGTGAACCAAGATAACGCAGATGGCTGTGATGAGTTCTTCTGGTCAGCTCCTATAGATGATGCAGATGAAACGGTCGGTCTGTCAGAGCGAACGTCCTACAAAACCAAAGGAAGATATGTACCAGAGCCGCTGAATAAGCCTGACAATTTTGACGTGCCAAGTACAAGTGGCATAAAAGAAATACATGTAGAAGTCACCTCCACAAGCGAAACCTCATCTATGAAGAGTGAACCGGCTGTCAAGAAACTAAAACAAAAGGCTAATATCCATAGACAACCGAAACAGGTGAAAAATCAAAAGCAGCAAAGAAACCTAAGATACAAAAAGAATCTCTCAGAGCGAAAGCAGTTTTGGCGCTCTTAAAACACTCATTTCTCTTATCCTGATAAAAATTCAAAGTCAGAGAAAAACACTTTCAGGACGCATGAGGAATAGAACCGAAAGTACAGGTTTGGTCCCGAGAGCAACAACAACCGAAAGGATAGGTTCGGTCCCAAAGGCAAAAGCTACCGAAGGTCCTGGTTCGGTCCCTCAAATGACCATAAACAAAAGGGTCATTTAGAACCTCAAGTCAGGAAAAACTCCCAGTCTAAATTCACTCGTTCTGATTTCTCTCATTCTCAATTCCCTTCTAAACCCAATCCTGTTCGTGCACAAAATTCAAAATCAACAACGAACTTGAAAGGAAAATCGAAGATTTCCTCAGTCCGGGAAGACCGAAAGCAGACTAATGCCCAAACACCAAAATCTGAAACCAAAACGTCTGTAACTAACCCTAACAAAATCAAAGTTTTCACTATTAAGAGGAAAGATGAAACACCATTAATAAAAAGAACATATCTTGTTGATGTTTCTCTTACTATTCCTGTTCCTGTGAAAGGCTCACGTGGACCCAAGAAACTATGGGTTCCTAAATCTGCTTAATTTTTGCAGGTTATAAGTGACGAGCAGTTCGACGAAGAATGGTACATTGACAGTGGCTGCTCACGTCACATGACAGGAAGGAAGGAAGAGCTAAGGGAGTTTCGATCTCTTCAAAATGGTGGGAATGTCATGTTCGGCAACAAATCTTATGGAATGATAAAGGGTTATGGTATGATAACCAATGGAGACTTTACAATAAGAAAGGTGGCGTACGTTGAAGGGTTGCAGCACAATCTCATCAGTGTATCTCAACTGGTGGGCGGTACCGGTCTCAAGGATTCATTCGACGACGAAGGTTCAGAGATTATAGAGAAAAAATCCAACAAGGTCATTCTCAAATCAGACCGAAAAGGCGAAATGTTTCCTCTAAATCTCAAACCAGTCAAAGGAAATCCAACTATATGTCTTTTGTCCAAAGCTCATTCTGACGAAAGCTGGTTGTGGCACCGAAGGCTCTCACATCTCAACTTCAAAGACATCAACAAGCTTGTCACCGGAGGTCATGTCCGGGGTCTTCCATTGCTCAAGTTTGATCAAGAACACTTGTGCGCTGCATGTGAAATGGGGAAACAAAGTCGTCAAAGTCACCCATCAATCATAAACAAAAAAGTTGTTGAACCACTTGAGTTGCTTCACATTGACTTGTGTCGTCCATCATCAATCAAAAGCGTAGGTGGCAACAAGTATATTCTTGTTATTGTTGATGATTTCTCACGTTTTACATGGGTGCTCTTTCTGAAGCACAAATCTGAGGCTACTCCTAAGCTAAAGATGTTCATCAAGCAGGTTGAAGTGCTATTGAGAAAAGTCGTTCGCAACATTAGGAGCGACAATGGACTGGAGTTCAAGAACAAAGAATTTGAAGACTTTTTGGCAGAAAAACGAACCAGTCACAACTTCTCAGCCCCCTACACGCCTCAACAGAACGGAATTGTCGAAAGACGAAACCGATCCTTGTGTGAGGCGGCCCGAACTATGCTAAGTTTTGCTTCTCTTACTTTATATTTCTGGGCTGATGCTATTGTTGCAGCATGTTTTATGCAGAACAGGTCTTATCTCAACAAGCGTTTGTCTTACTCCTTATGAGATCATCAATAACAGGAAGCCGAACGTAAAATTCTTCCATGTGTTCGACTCACGATGTTTCATCTTCAACTCCAAAGAACATCGTAACAAGTTTGACGTTAAAGCTGATGAAGGAATTTTTCTGGGATATTCTCTTACTTCAAAAGCATATCGGGTCTTAAATAAGCGTTCTAGGAAGATCAAAGAAACATATTATGTGACTTTCGATGATAACTACGTCAAGAAGCTAAAGGCTACTAAAGAAGCAATTGGAGAGAGATTTTCTCTCAAACAGGTCAGGTCACGGCCACCATTGCTAATTTGTTTGATCAGTTTGTGGAATTATTTGATGAACCTGAGAAAGCTACTCTCTCGGAAGCCAAGGCAGCAGACAACAAAATCGACCATCTAAAGCAAATCGTCGAAGATGCAGCCAAACAAATGGGTGAAGGAGAACAAGTTCCAAACGAACCTCCTCAGGAAGGTACTTCAGTCGAGGGGGAGAATCCATTTCCTTCAAATCAACCGAACTCACACTTTCAGGGGGAGAATTCTATTCTTGTTACACCCGAAAGTCCTGTAGCACCCGAAAGCTCTGCTACACCCGAAAGTCCGGTAGCACCAGAAAGTCCAACCACACCTGAGAGTTCTGTTGCACCCGAATGAACCAACCTGAATACCAAAGAGATTCATCAGTCGAGGGTGAGAATTCCAACATGTTTTATGATGACGACAGTCAATCTGAAATGGAAGAAATGGTAAACGCTGAATTGGATCCATCTTATGATCCAAATTATCCTCCTCTTATTAAATGGACCAGAGATCATCCTGTGTCTTAGATAGTGGGTAATGTCTCTGAAAAGGTCCTGACCCGATCTCAACTGAAGGCAAAGCAATCATCTCTATTCTCCAAAGTAGAGTTATGCATGTATAATTCTTTCGTATCCAAAATTGAGCCTAAGACTGTTAACACAGCTCTTGATCATTCCGATTGGGTACAAGCTATGCAAGATGAACTTAATGATTTTGAAAGAAACAAGGTTTGGCGCCTTATTCCAACTCCTAAAGATGCCTCAGTCGTTGGTCTCAAATGGGTTTTCAGAAACAAAATGGACAAGGAAGGCAATGTAATACGAAACAAAGCTCGTCTCGTGGTAAAAGGATACTACCAGGAAGAAGGAATTGATTATGAAGAAACTTTTGCTCTGGTAGCTAGGCTAGAATTTGTTCGAATATTTCTGGCCTATGCTGCACACAAGAACTTCGAGGTCTACCAAATGGACGTAAAATGCGCCTTTCTGAATGGAGAACTTGAAGAAAAGGTTTACGTAGAGCAACCTCCAGGTTTTGTTAATGAAAAGTACCCAAATCACTGTTATATTCTGGACAAAGTAGTTTATGGTCTGAAACAAGCACCTAGGGCATGGTATGAAACGCTAACTAAGTTCTTAAAGATGTCAAAATTCAAACAAGGTTCGGTTGACCCAACCTTCTTTCGTAAGAAGGAAGGTAACCACCTTATGATAGTTCAAATCTATGTTGATGATATCATCTTTGGCCCAACGAATCCTAGCTTAACAGCTGAATTCAGAAAACTAATGGAGACTAAATTTGAAATGAGCTCAATGTGTCCGATTAACCTTTTCCTTGGTTTAAATATTAGACAGGGACCCGAAGGCATCTTTATCAACCAGGAAGCATACACCAAGACTCTTCTTGCTAAATTTGGCATCATGGGAGACTCAAAGGTTAACTTTCCAATGGCGTTTGGCACCAAGCTCACACCATCCTTGGAAAAATCGGCAGTCGATATAACGTTATACCGCCAGATGATTGGGTCCTTAATGTACCTCACTGCTAGCAGGCCTGATATAATGTTCTCTGTGTGTTATTGTGCTAGGTTTTAGGCGAATCCTCGTGAAACACATATGCTTGCAGTGAAAAACATACTCCGGTATCTGAAACGAACCACCTCCCTCGGTCTATGGTATCCATCAAATTCAGGTTTCTTCCTTCAAGCCTACTCCGATGCAGACCTTGGAGGATGTGGTTTAGACAGGAAAAGCACCACTGGAGGATGCCAATTCCTAGACGGGAAGTTGGTTAGTTGGCAATCAAAGAAACATACATGTGTTTCTCTGTCTACAGTCGAAGCAGAGTACATTGCAGCTGCCTCCTGTACATCTCAAGTGATTTGGATCCAAAGCCAGCTCCGTGATTATGGAATCAATATGAAAAAGATCCCACTATATTGCGATTCAGAAAGTGCAATTAGGATCTGTCATAACCCGGTGCAACACTCCAAGACCAAGCATATAGCACTGAGGTATCACTTTATAAAGGATCATGTAGAAGATGGAAACGTCGAAATTCACTTTGTTCGAACCATTGATCAACTGGCCGATATCTTCACCAAAGCTCTTCCTAAAGCGAATTTCAATAAAATTTTACAAGGGCTAGGAATGATGGAATCGGAGTCAGTGCCAAAAACTACTTCTCAAAACTAAAAGTTGGAAGCGAAATGAACCGAACGTTCGGGTTCGGTTCACGTGTATGCCGAAATGAACCGAACGCTCGGGTTCGGTCCTATTCTCTTATCTTCGCTTATCACTCAAAGGTAGTTTCTTTGGCTATAAACCTTTTGTATCCTTTTCAAATTTCATCTCTCTTATTTTCAAAGTTTTTTTTATTTTCAACGTTCTCTTATTTTCAAAGTTCTTTTCTTTTTCAAATTTATTTTTTTCAACCGAAATAGACCGAACGCTCGGGTTCGGCTCCACATTTTTTTCTCGTTTTTTTTCTTTCTCTCTTTAAATCAAAAATTCCAAAATCTTTTTCTTATTTTTTTTTTTAAAAAATCAAAAATTCCAAAAAAAAAAATTATTTTTTTATTTTTATTTGTACGATATTTTTTTTTTGGATCTCATATTTTTGTGTGGCTATTTGTGTGGCAATTCTTTCATTAGTTAAGTGTCCCTAGAAGCATGCTACTGTATGTGTCCAAAGCCTCACCCGATTCTGAATAATAGCCTTACTGACTTGGTATATACAAACATTGTCTTCCCAATTAGGCTTTTATATTTATTCTAATCATGAGCTACCTTACTCTCTTCTCACATGAGATGAGAGTTTTCTGCTTGGTCCTTATTTTAATAGCAGAGGTACTTTGGTTTCTTTACACCATCTACACTACTTTTCTCCATCTCATTCGCTTCATAAACGTAACCCTTCAGACTCTCAGAAATTACCACTGAGGTTTATGGTTACACAATTTCTTTATTCATGATCTTAGCTTCGTGCCACTACGTGCTAAGTGAAATCCACAATTCAATACCTATTATGCATTGAGGGTGAACAATCAACTTTGTTCTAGCTTTCACTAACGAATTGACGAACTTATCCATGGGGATGTAACATGAAATCTCTAATTTATTTTTGTGTGATTCCTATGAAATTGTTAAATCCCATAACATTTCTTCCCTTGGAATCCAGTTTTATTTTTCTTTGAGATTTCACATAAAATATTTTCACGATGCCACTTAGATTCTTTTCAAACCTACTTGTTCAACAGACTACATTGGTGTCTGATCGTTATTCAACGGGAAACCAAACAAACACTTTAAGGTCTCTCTTGACTTTGAAGGAAGCGATTCGTGTCTGGGATCTTTTTTTTGTGTCTTTATTGACATCACAATTTCCCACATATGTGTTGCTTTATTTCTTTTTCTTTTACACACTAAGCACGAAATTCTTTTTGATTTTCCATAATTCCGGTTTCATTACTTACAAGGCAATTTTTTTTTCTTTTGAAAGAGGTGTGGCTCACATTAGTACACGTGGTCATTTTTCTTTAAGATGGCGTTCCCTCTAAAGGGATAAGATGCTAACTCAGGCGGGAGTCCAATCGCTTTGATTTTCAAACGGAGCTTGAATGACGGGCGTGCGAAGTGGAACCGTTTTCTTTTAAAACGGCATCTGATGGGAAGGCGCGTGAATCGGGACAATTCTTCTCTCTCCTGCGTTATCATCAGGGCTACCAACTGTCACGCATCTATCACCTCTGAAAAACCCTTCGTATTTCCTTCGAAGATTTGGGAACGGATTCTTCGCTCTCCTTTCGCTACAGTATAAAAGGTAACTTCAACCATTATATACCTCTTTACTGCACCCAAAATTCAGAGAGCAAGAAATGCTTTGAGTATTCTACTGTTCATCATCTCTCCCAACTTCTTCACTTCAATGGCGGATTCATCTTCTGTTCATGCCACTTCCCACATCCTGTCGATTCGTCCTCAATAGAGTCTGATCATCGATCTTACTCCACATGTTTATGATGCCTTCATGTTCCCGATCATCGAATGCCTCAAATACTCGCCGCTTGCTCCCGCTCTCACCAATGCTGAAGCTGTTCCAATGGATTGTTTATCCCAAAATCTTTGCCACTACTCATTATGATAAGTCTGTCAATAGAATTTTCTTCGACATTCTTGATCACAAAGCATCCATCTCCAAGCAGCGATTATGTTCGCTTTTAGGGTTTGAACCTGATTCATCTAGGGTTAACCCTGAATCCATTCCAATGGTCACTTGTTTTCCATGTTCTATAACATGGGGTACACAGAGGTTCTGACGACGGTCACCAAGTTGAAGAAATCGTGCTTGTCTCCTCAATGGAACGGGTTATTTACCGTGTTATTCAAGGGGTTATCGGAACGCAGTGCCGGTTCAAACGGAGCGAGTCGTCTGTTCATCATGATTCTTTATGGGGTATACAACGGTATCAACCTCGACTATGGGTCGGTGTTATGGCAGCAGCTGATTCAGAGTCTTGCCTCCACATCTCGACACTCAGAGATTTCCTACGCTCGCTTCTGGACTCTAGTCACAAAATGGGTGATGGACAAGTATCACGTCCCCATTGTTGCTGATTCTCCACTCTCTTCGATAGGTACTTTCCATACCACGAAAATAATAGTCTCCGATGCATCAAAATTTCAGTTTATTGGCTCCATCCCTGAGTCAATGTTTAGAGACGTTCCTGCCGAAAGTCGTATCATCCGAACTTACAAGGAGTTTCGTCGTTCTGGTCCTAGAGAGCTCACTCCTGAGATGATCAAATCCATCCACGAAGTTGATAAGCCCGCTCCAAGGGGAAAGAAAAATGAAAAGGGCAAAGACAAGCAAGTTGGAAAGGGAGCAAAAGGCCCTTCTCCGAAGAAAAGAAAACCCACCAAGGCTGCTCAATCTCCTCCACTGAAGAAGAGGAAAACCCAACCTAGGTGAAAGCTGATACTTGCTTCCTCCTCAAGCGAATCTGAGGAAGAAAATTCAGACTCCGACGAGTCTCCCCGTGGTAACACTCCTCCACGATTGCCTACCCTAGAAGTACATTTTTCCAGTTCACCTGTCTCTTCTCCACCAATCGGCATTCCTATTTCCATTCCCCTATAACCTCCACCACTCAAATACCTCCTACCTCTATCACTGAAGCTACCACAACAAACGCTGAAGTAAGAACCAACGTATCTGATACGGGGGCTCCTACTAAAGCACCCGAAACCACTGCCACTACCGAACACAGATCAAAACCCGAACCTACTTCCACAACCGAGCCTCCACCATCCCCTCCACCCTCATCTCCTGCTCAATCCGCAGAGGATGAAGAACCTTTTCTAGGTGGGGAGGACATGACATTTGATTCGGTCTATTATAGTCCGTATCAGGTGCAAAGTGACGATGATGACGATGCTCCTGTCACCAAAAAGCATCTCAAGGAGCTTCACGAGAAGATTGATTCGATCATTGCTTCCTCCTCTTCTTCATCACAGTCTACCATTTCTGAAGCTGTTATTCAGAAGATTGTTGATGCTTTCTCTAAAGCTCATGAAGCCTCCCTCAGCTCAGCCACTGCCACTATTGATGCCTCCACCAAGGCTTGTGCTGCTGCGACCGAAAAAGTCGAAAAACTATTTACTGATGCTTCTTCTCTCTTGCAATCTTTACAGGAAACTGCCAATGCCAATAAAACGAAGCTTGACCCCATTGTCAACAAGTTGGCTACCTCAGTTGCCTCAGAACTATAGTCCTTCGCTACTCTTCGTCAATCTCTCACTGAGGACAACTCAGCGTTTTAGGCAACTATTGAGGAGCGCCTCACTAAGATACAAGACGATCTAGCTGCCGAGAACTCCCTCATGGACGCTCTCGCTCGACAGACCACTGCTCTCAAGATCAAGAATCTTCAACTCTCCAGTTCTTAAAAGGAGATTGATTCTCTTCGATCTGAACGAGAGATTGTGTCTTCATGTGTTTCGGATGTCCACGCAGCCCTTTCCAACATCCTTGAAGCACATGATCCAATATTAAATTACTCAGTCAGGCGTACTCTCGCGGAAAAGCTTGCTCCTGCCCTTCCTCTCCTGAGCAAAATTGAAGGGCTCCTTGAGTTCGTGTCCATTCCGAAACAAGGGGGAGAGAATGTATCTCAACCGCATCCTACTTCTACAACAACAAACACAACCGAACCTCCTCCAACAGGCCAAGCCTCAGGTTCGGGTGTGAACGACAAGGGGAAGAAAATTGTTGAAGAGAGCGATGATGATAAAGAGACTATTGCAGATCTCTTAAAGAAGCAAGGTCGAGATAAGGATGCTGATATGAGCGCTCGGGTTGCTAGAGAGGCTGAGGAAGCTGAAAGAAAGATGAAAGAGGCTCACGACCTTCTTGAGAGTAGGAAAACCCTTTTTCCTCCATGGACTCTTGAGAAGCTGCTGAAAGAAGCGATTGAAACACCCAACATTCTGTGGCTTGAACCGGTGGTTTCACTTCATCGTGTCAATTCTGTTGATTCACAGTTTGACATGCCACTGACCCGAAAGGCCTTCATCTTCCATGCCTTTGACAACATTGCCGATATCCCTCATCCTCATCCAAAGGTTGACAGGGATCTTGTCGAGTTTTATCTGAGAGCTGCTCAACCACAGTATCAAACCTGGAGCGCTTAGATGATTATCAACGTTCGGCTCCTCAAGCCGTATCGGGAAGGGAACTTCACGAACGTTCGCTTCAAGGTGCTGAGGGGTTCTGCCAAGACCGAACATGCTATTTCGCTAGCTGATCTTCCCAATTTGAATCCACATGATTGGATAATCTTGCACAACATCGTTCTCACAAATGAAGCAGAATATGGTCCGATCATTGACCACTTCAAGAGGATGCTTGTTTGCTACATAATGGAAGTTTCCAAGATGGATCAGGAGATCGCTAGTGTCTTCAAGAAAAAGCCCACTATTTCACCTGTTGGCTCAGCAAGTGATCTGAACATGATGCAGATGGGGAAGATAGACCCGAAAAGAAATTATGTTATGTTAAACAGAAACGAAGGCCAAAAATGCCTGTTCTCTTTGGCAAATAAAAATCTATACACCACTGCATGCCTGGAACATGTTTTAGGTATCATTCATCGTTGCAAGCAAAACTCAGCAGATGACAAGAAGTACTTCGATGACATGATTCAGTGGTACATTCGCTTCAGACAGACAATCCTCGCTCTTATCTCTCGTCTGTTTGATACCATTAAGAAGGTTCCGGCAGCTGGACCCAGCAAGAAGAGTGATTGTCTCGCTCCAATTGACGCAAAGGGGGAGATTGTTAGGTCCAGTTAGTGTTGCGTCTTGGGCTCGTTAGCTAGTCTAGTTTAGTCTCCAGTATGGGCCTATCCATCCGTGAGTTATTTTGTAGGGTTTATTATTTATAGATGCTTGCATGCATTCTTGAACGAAAGATTTTGATAGAGTTTTTCATAGCGTTCATAGTTCTTATCTTTTGTAACCCTAATATCCTCTACAGCGGAAGTTCTTCATCGAGCTCTGCTGAGGATTGAGTTAATTGAATCATTCGACTCTTTCAGATCCATTCTCGTGTTTTTATCTTACTGTTATTACTTTCTTGATTCGCCTGTTATAAGATCTAATCGATCAAAAGTTTAATAAACTTATCAACTGGAATAGGCACAGAAACAAGAATGTTTGAACACGATGGGTCATTAACCTAAGGTCATGTGCTAGTGATTACTAAAAGGTTTATTCTCGATTGTCTCCAGAAACTTTTCAAGATCAACAAGACTCCCACTGACTTCTTGACATATAAGATTCTTTATCAAGGAACATTCCTCGACAAACAACTATTCAAGAGTTAATGTGGGTTCTTATCAAGAAACACTTCATATAATTGGTCTTAGTTGTTCTTTGTTTTAACCAAAACATCACAACTACCAATTTCAAATGTGTTAGAGCAAGAAAACGTTTCTACTCCACATTTCATGAGGTGTTATAAACCTACTTAGAACATGTTACACAAGGTACAACTTGGAGTAACTAGAGTATGACTCTGAAACTTGATTTTGGAACGAAGTATGACCCATCTTTTTGATTTAACCATTTCAACAATACTTGATTCCTCTTTTTAGTCATATAAATGCACTAAGGTATCCTTAGAGGATCAATTGTGATATGGTTCCATAATCATTAGGATGATCATAGAACATGACAATAAAGTACTCCAATATCCTCTTCAGATTGGAGAAAATTTTTTCCTTCTGCCCAATGGATTCTTCTTAATCGTTCTACTATAGCTAGAAACTTTTCAAGGTATCAGAATTATACTTAATCTTATAAGCATAACCATATTTACTGAACCAACAGTAAATCATGATGAATAGACTTTATCATTCTTTGTGGTAGATCTAACCACATCAATGTGTACTAGGTCCTTTGGTCCTTCACTTGAATCACATATACAAGTGAACAAGGAATTAGTCCTAATTTCCCAGGGATCAAGGTACTCATGCATCACACAATTCAAATCGCATGACTCCAAGTTTTTGTCCAGTTGAAACTTGGGTGATGAGAATCCTTTCTCACTTGGTAAATTATGACACTACCACAAGTGATATGACTATGAATCGAATCCATTTTCAACATTGCTAATAATAGAAATATAAACACCAATTGTAATAAAAGCCATTGCAAGTATTCATAAAGCAAATAAGATAAACCCAAAATTTACTTTATTGATAATATTCAGAAAACATGTCCTTACATTGAGAATACATATGAAAACTATGTTTCTAGATATTTCTAAGCAATATACCAATCTATCATAACTCCTAAGAAACAACTCAAAAATCTGATCATCGAACATGCGACCAAAATCCATTTCTCACCATAAGACTCAGCTTACTCCTCTTTTAAGCTTCCTTCTTTCTCTTCGATCCTACAAAACATAAAAATGTGATTATCACATCATGTAATAAGAATGCATAAATAGGAACTTAATAGATTTAGATTGTAGGCGTACCTGAAGTAGAGTCATACTATTCGAAATCACTTTCTCTAAGATCTCCCAGGTAGTCTGGGAAGCTTCGCTTCCAATGTCCCTTCAATTGGCAGTAGAAACAGATGGATTCTTTAGCATTGGCACATGAAAACTATCTCAAAACTGGTCTTTCTTTTTACCGTATGGTCAAACAATTTGACCTTGGCCGATCCCTTTCCATTGGGAAGACAAACCTTTTCTAGACTACCAATGTTGCTATTACCAAAATCCATGGAAATTTAGGAAACTAATCCTCCAAATAAATTTGGTTGACCAGTGCGCCAAAGCATTGCTGCTTTAGCAATAATTAGCAAATATGTCAGATCGATTAGGGTCACATCGTGATCAGTCATGTAGTAGCCCTTCAGGAACTGACTATATGACTCAGTAAGCGAGTGAAGAACCAAGTCAACAGCTAGCTTCCTTGGTAAAACGACACCCAACATTCCCAATCTGTCAATGTGCGACTTCATCTTGAGGACGTGTGCACCCACATAATTTCCATCTTGGTGTTTTCATGCCAATAGGGATTGAGTGACTTTGAACTTTTCAAGTCGATGAAATTATGGGTCAGGGAGAATCACTAGAGGAGGTGGAGAAAGAGAAGTATGATTTCCAGCTCCACCAATGGACGTAGAAGGGAATGATCTTGCACCTTGATCGATACATGGAAGATCATCTTGAGAAGGAAAACCTTTTCCAAAAGGATGAAGAAAACCATAGTTGTCAGAACTCAACATATGTAAAAGCGAGAAAATTCAAGTGATTTGATTTAGATCCTTAATATAACACCCAAATGAAATATTAAGGATAGGACCCAACACAATAATTAACAATTCAGAAGAGGGATGCCATAATCCAATTGTAAATTATTTGAAGGTAGGTAAAAGACGATTTACCAATTGCACCATGAAAACAAAATTTTAACGAACTCGGTTTTAGATGAAATTCCTAGATTTTCTGTACCACGAGTAGTTAAAAGGTATTATAATAACACTTTTTATAATTTACAATACTTACATATATTGTTTATGATGGGTTATTAACATATCTACAATCCTATGTGATCACACAACCATAATTGCTTTGGATCTTAGTTTTTCACTAATTAAACATTCAAATTGAATACCAAAGCAATAACCCTAGAAACTAGCATACAAATCGAAATTCATGTATAAGTTAGGGTTAGAAGATTACATTAATTGTTATGTAGTAACAATAAGAACAACTTTGAAGATCCTTGACACTTGAAAGCTTAGTGACCCAAATGTTGCATTTCTAATGGTTCACAAACACCGAATGCAATAAGATGCGTGCAGGGAGGAGGAGGTGCTCCATGATATTTGGCTATGATAGGGTTAGTTTTTAGTGCCCATAAATTCAAGGAGTAACCCTCTTTAAATACTTGTGGTTGCTAGGGTTTTTAGGTGGAAACCCTAATTTACGGCTTAGGGACTAAGCAACCCACATACCCCTCCTTTAGAATCCCTTGGATGAAAATCTATGTGGCCTCCCTATAGATTTTGTCCACTCCTACCCAAGGGGTTGAAGAGCCCAGTTTTATAACTATCAATGATTTGTAAAATAGCCCTTGCATTATTAATTAGTTCCTTTAACCAAAAAATTAATTACAAATTAATTTTTGAACAGATACTAATCAATGAACTGACTTCTAATTAATATTTTATTTTTCATAATACATTAATAAATCAATTATTCCAATTTACTATTCCAAATAATAAATTCAACCTCTCTCTCCAAAAGTCAACCTGTCAAGTTACATGAGTGAAGGGAACCCACAAGGACCAGGCTACTATCAATACAAGTACATACCAATTATAGTTATGGGCTTAGACACCTAATCCAATAGTTTATACGTTCATAATAATGTTAATGAACTTAGAAATAAGCTATACTTATAGTAGGGTAAGCATAGCTCACTTACAATGCAGTTTAGCGAAGAACCGGGCTTTGTGGGGGTGGAACTTTCGAGCCGAAAGCTCTTCTTCTTGGAGCCTTCTAGCACTCAAGGACTTTCTTTTTAGCACTTGGTAAGTGCTAGGGAATGGGAGGGATGGTTTTGGAGTATTCAGAGAGAGAGAAGGGTTAAGGTGTGAAGAAATAAGGGTGCTCTAGCATCTATTTATTGCTCAACTCCTCGGACTACGCTGGGCATAGCTTCGTAGTATGCAGGACATACTCAATACGCTGCGCGTACGAGGGATATGATGCACGTATAAGGACCCGCTGTCGAGATCCGAATGCGAAATAGTGGGGAGAAAGTTAGGGCCTATTCTTGACTTCTAAATTCTGTAAATTTCAAATAAGAGCTCCATTTTTGACATTCTTTATATCCACACGTAGGTGGCGACATAATCTACAACTTTTGTTTAGACTTTGTAAGCTAATTTTGAATATATTTTTTAAGTTATATTTTAACCGGCTTAGACATATAAAGTTTGTTAAAATTTCAAAACTTTGTCATCTGACGTCCGTGTTCGTCTGTCTTTATATCTTTGTGTTCGTATTAACGAGATCTTCGATTCTCGTTTAGATTGTGTAGGTTAAAAATCAATCGATCTAAAATTCAATTTTTGGGTTGTGCACTCCTAGACTAAATCTTTGAAAAATCATAACTTCCTCATACAAAGTCAGCTTCGGATGTTCTTTTATTTACTTTATCAGTTTAACATATAATATAACTTTCGTTTAGACCCATAAGGCTAAAAAGTAATTTATTAAAACTTCACTTTTTACGTTAAGCGGTGTTGTGTTGTTTAGCCGCAAAACTTCGACAGGTCATAACTTCTTCGTTATAACTCGAATTTTATTGTTCTTCTTATGTACAGAACACTTGTTACATGTACTATAACGTGGTTAAGATTGTTTATTCTAAATAATATTCTATCAAAAAGTCGTTTTTAACGCTTATTGTCTTTAAATAGCCTTTCCTGAATCTGCGGGCGTTACAAACACCGCTAGTAGGGTAGGAGCAACAGTGAGTAGGTTTCGATCTTGGTCGCAAGGGTTCATTCAGACTCTAGGATTGTCAAACAAATTTCAAATTGTATTAGTCAAAGAAGTTTTGTATGCATAAATCCTTTGGGAAGTGGGATGTTGGGTTGGTGATCCGTCAGTTCCGATAAAGGTATTCATTATTCGTTGTCTTTAGTATGGTTGGAAAAGTATAGTTAAATTCAAGTGACGAAGAACCGTTGTGATTCCCTAGGACAAAATCAGGCATGGAACATGGAGGACTTACACATCCTAGTCGAGATGGAAGCCAGTTAAGGTGACAGTCTGGTTAGTGGATGCACAAGGTTGGGGGTTCAAAAACTTTCAACAGGGTGGCACGTTCGTAGTGATGCATGGCAGATATACTCTTGGATCCAGGTTAAGGGTTGTGCTAGATCTTCTTTGCCTGTTCTTGTCTGATGAAGGATTTGGGGTTCGAAGAATGACCCACACACATGATTGGGATATAGTTAACGTAGTTTCGACTCATGATTGGTTGGGGATGGTAAGATATATTGAGAGCTAGACCATGAGTTGGTCTTGTGGCTGATATGGGAGTGTTGTAAGAATATGGGGTAGCCATAGCATACACAAGGATGATAGGATCATAGGGAAGTGTTGTAATTTTTCATGGAGTCATAGAATACACCATGATGAGATTGGCCATTGTGGGAGTGGTGGTTGGAATAATGAAGGATCAACACATGCTTTCGTTAAGGCGGATGGTGTTGTTAGTATACCACTCATGTTGGAATGAGGATCGGTTGATCTGAGGTGATGTTGGGCCTATATAACACTCATGTGGGTGAGACCCATGGGAGAGGTGCATTCGAATGTGCAGATTAGGTTAGAATCATGGGTGTGGCTCGTTTGATTATGAAGGTAAGGGTGAGACCTGATGGAAATTGGCTTGAGTAAGGTACTAGATCACGTATATAATAAGATGACTCTGTGATCAACGAATGACATACGTGCGAACTTTAGGCTCAAGTAGCCTATCACAGTTAGACTCTTGGGCGGAGTCTCATCGATGAGAATGGGTGAGGTTGCCCGATGATTGGGGATTCTAAATATCAATTTAGTAAAAGGTCATCATGGAATTAGAAGATTTTAGATAGATGCAAGTGGGAGTCTTTGGATTTCGGGATGTGAGTTATGTTTCGGGTAGGCACAAATGGACGAGTCTCACGTAGGGAGTTGCATTTTTTATATAAAAGGTCTTCTTAGCCGTTGTTTATGGTCAAGGAATCTGTCTCACATAGGTATCAGCTAGATAATTTTGGACCATAAGAATTTCTTTTAGTTTAGATTGTAAAGTGAGGCCTTGATGGGTGTGTTTGGAATGGTCCTGTCTATCTGGAGGTTAGGCAAGATTTTGGATTTTTGGGTCCTAGTAGGAAATGATGGTTACCCTTCCTTATTTGAAATTAGTTGAGCGATTATTCGTTCTCCAGTAAGATGTGTGAGTCCTGCTATCATTTGGTTTTTATTGTAGCATTGGAATATCTCCATGTGTACGAATCATCATTTGGTTGAAGTGGTGTTTGGGGAGATTCGGTCGGTCTGTCTAGGTGCTAGGTTAGTACCAAGAGGTGATTTTAAGAATGAAATCCAATTTAAGTGTGGAAGAGTTGCAACATCTGATGATTTTAAGTTGAAGGAGATTTAGTGAGATTATAGGGTTTCTCACTACCTTTTTGATCATATTATGAATATCAAAAATAGATTATGGACGCGGAAGTTATGACCATTACAAGTAAAGAAGATTTTGGGTTGAATTGAGTAGACTAGGCGTACATAGCATACTGGGTAGGACTGATCGCAAAGGGCAACCTGGTACGTTGGACATACCGGGAGTATGTTAGAAATACGCTACCCAGACTCAAACCAAAATATTGAGATTTTAAATATTATTTAAGCAACTTAACTTTGGGAAACTCTCTCTATATTCAGCCTCCATCTCCCTAAAACAATTATCTTGAAACCATAGCCCAATTGTGAATATTTTGATCCTCTTATGTGTTTTGGATTGTTTTAGGTGCACCTTGGAGAAGAAGGAACTCATTGGATTAGTGTTGGTTGTCGTGAAGCTTTTAGATATAGGCCTTGTTCAACTTGATGTATATTCTGGAGGTATAAAGTTTCAAACTTGATAACTATTTGATGTACATCTAGCCTTTAGTCATGATATTAGCATGTTTTGGTGCCATGGTTTGGATCTGGTAAGTAGAAGCTACTCCAGAACCTTTGAGCCCATTCTTAGTCATTTTAGGTCAGTAAGCTATAAAAATTGGATCTTGATGAGTATAATCCTTCCATGCATGAGTTGGTGGTCTTTTGTTGAAGTTGGAGATTAGGGCTTTCATTTCAACACCATTAACCCATGCAATGTCATAAAGTGAGGAAGTTTATTACTTAGGACATCATATAAGAATCAAATCTGGAAGTATGCATGTTGTCTTAAAACTTAAGAGGTTTGGAGTTTCCTTTGGCCCTCAGCATCGTATGTAGAGTGTCCTAGGTTGGTACAATGGGCATAAACATATGAATGGCTCTTGGGCCATTTTTGGGACTTGATTCATTTTGGATTTGGGTCTTGCATTGTTGGGCCAATTATAAGAAGTTTAAATTAGTGTTTTACCCATTAGTATGATAGAATATGAATAGGACCTTGGATTACCGAAGTTGACTTAAGCATTGATTAGGGATATTTTAAATGTGATCAGTGTGAGGATCCCAGTTGTAGCAATGCGTGTGTATTTCAGTTATCTCGTAATGAGGTGAGTATCCTCATTGTACACATGAATCTAAGCCACTAATGTCGACGCATTAGTATATGTTATATGCTAGGTGTCTTTGTGACTCTTGCATTATATGTTGGGCTAGGCCCATGGTTTTCTGGGATAGGCCCATCTGTATGACAGGCGAGGCCTAAGGTATGTTGGGCTACAGCCAAGGTATGACGACCTGGGTCCATTTATATGTTGGGCTTGTCCTATTGATTAGGAAGGGCTAGGACCATTGTTATGGGTTGGGCCCAAAGTGAGGGATATGCCCAAGTATATGTATGGTGTGTAGTATTTCAAGGAACTCACTAAGCTTTGTGCTTACAATTTTATGGTTACAGTTTGAGTTACTTTAAGTTCGAAAGGGAAGGGCCCGACTTGATCGTAGCGCATCCACCCATGTTTCTACACTTTATGATTTTGGGATTGTACTATGATGACTATTTTTACTCTGGCATACCTTTGAATGCTTGATAAGAATAAATGATGTTTATGTGTTGTAAGCTTTCGATATATACCACCTTGTTCACTATATACTTCCCATTCAATACTTTTCCATAACCTTTCACTTTGCACTTTTGATTATTTCCAAACTTCAGAACTCTAGCATTATCCAAACTTCGAAAGTCTCGTAGATTCTCCTTTCGACTTGTCATATGATGAGAGAAACCACTATTGATATACCAATGTTCACTAGAACCTGCGATCAATTAAAAGAATTTAGGTCCCCAAGGCTTTTTGGGACCTTGGATATTAGTTTGAAATGCATTATGAAATGATGAAACTAGCACCTAATTTCGAACTTTTGAGTTTAAGTTATCTATTAAGTCAACCTCGACAGAGTTCTGCATTGAAATGTAATCATTCAATGGTTTAGGTTCAGCACTAACTTTCCTTTTTCCATCAACAGTTCATTGTGTTTCAACCATTGTCTTGGGAATTTCTTTCCACCGTTTCAAGGTTGGATTCGATTTCTATGATGATGAACTACCAATTTGTGACTCATTTAAGTAGCTTTCGTAAGCATACTTAATTTGTTCTTCAGAAAACTTTCGTGATTGGTATTTCTTCCCTTTTCCTTCGAGCCAATGGTTGATATTCTTCACATCAATTTTCCCTTTCACAAACAATGCATTGAATTTTTTTGTCGACTATGGATTTGGAAAGTGAGGTTTGTCGGCATAAATGGTTCATTTTTCTTCCCTTTTACTTCCACTTTTTCAAAATGTTGTTTTGGAAAAGATGGATTTGGAGAATTTTGAAACTGATTTTAAAATTGCTTATTATAACCAACCGATGTTGGATTAAAAACCTTTTGTGCTTATGGAAAACTTATTTGTCCTTGTAATTGATTGAAATTTCTTTGTACATTGTGTTGTCTAACATTTCTTTGAATTTTGTTTTGCGAGAAGCTTTCATTTATATGATTTGAAACAAAAGTCCATAGACGTTGATTTTGAACAAAATTCCCATTTCCGGGATTCGACTGTAGCAGTTTCACTAATAAGGATAGCCCCTAAATCCCAAAAAGCCTTGGCGTGTGCCCTTTTTAACAAAATCGTCAAATATTTGGAAGTCAACTTTGATATGACTGTTAGATAGAAAGCAACTTTTGAGTGTCTTCAGGAACCTCATGCTCGAGATTTTCTGCAAACTATCCCTATTTATGGCCTCGGATAGTATATGTCTCTTGTGGAGTACTGAATTATCGTTCGTTGCCGCCTAATGATTCCTTTATTCCCAATTGACTAGATATGCCCAGTTTTCCGTAAGGAATGTTTTGACACTTTTGGGGAACTTGTTGTTCATTGTAGAGAGTTCCCTAGTTTCAAGTACAGATATGATGTGGTTAGGGATGTTCTCTTTGATGCTTGTTGGCATGCTGGTATTTCTACGAAGAACAATGTGTCAGTGAACTTTTTGATGGACCTGCAGGGTAGAAGATCCACGCTTAGATCGGCTGACATTTGGGCCTTTGGATGGGTAGGAGGGAAGCACGCATGTGTGGATCTTACAGGAGTGTCTACTCTTGTCGGTTTGAGGAGTGGGGGTTTCACAGTAGGGCATGTCGCTTTGAAAGCCGATGTGTGCAAAGTGGCAAAGCACTAGAATGCATGTATAGAAAATAAACATGTGTTTGTACTTTTTACATTGGATACATATGGTTTTCTCGCACCAGAGGCAGTGGAGCTCATCAAGAGATTCCAATAGGTCATGCATTCTAATGTCATCTGTCCTAGATCCATAGATGTTTTCAAAAGAATTAGTTTTGCCATCCAGAAAGGGCTAGTGGCACAGCTTGTTGGCCGTTTTCCTTCCATCGATATATGTTTAACTACACTATTATATGAAAATTATTATTTCTTTATATATTAAACTTTTGAAAAATCATTTTGCTTTTAAGTGGACTTATTTTGATCTAATGTCTTACTTTGAGAAAACGTCTTAGCTTGTTTGATGATTTCTGATTGAAAATTTTTTGTTTCTGGAAAGCTTTAACTCCAAACCTCTGTTTCAAATTTTTGAATATTCTCATTGAAAATTTGTGCTTTTGTCTTTTCATTTTTCGAAACTGGTTCATTTGTTTGTTTATCATCTTTTGATTTTTCTGATTTTACTTCCCAAACTCGTTTTGGTTTTTGCCTTTCAGAATCAGTTGAGTTCTTGTTTAGAGTATTTTCAACCTTGATTTGATTAGAAAAGAAACCTTTTTGTTTGCAGCTTTGTTGTCTTCCTCAACTATTTTGTTGATTTCAGGATTCACTTTGCTCGTATTTCTAGTGGTAACAAACACTTGATTTTGGAACACAACATCATCGGTGCATTTGAAATTTGCACAGACGTCTGAGTTGGATTCAAGATAATGAGAACCTTTATCTCTCATCACCTTTTCAAACTTCTCTGTTTCTATATAAGCCTTTTCACCAACAACTCAGGCAATAGTTTTTTCAATCGAAACGTCATCCTCATCACTATCAGTGTCACACTCTTCAACAACCACATGGTTTTATTCATAAACTTTCGATATAGAGGGTTGGTAGCGTTAACCTTCTCCATTGAATCATGACAAATTTCTCTTCCATTGGCCATCAAAGTGACATAAATGACAGATAATTGAGAACAATCAACAATTTCCTCTTCCTCAATTTCACTGATATTGTTAGAATCATTTTCGATATCAACAATATTTTATTGAGAGTCTAAAGTCGAAGTATCAATATTCTTCAAAATTTTGATTTTTTCAGTTTTAGTAAGAGTCTCATTCATAATATGCACTAATTCATTAGCATTCAAGCATTCATCAATTCTAACAATTCTATAAGCATAAGAATTGTTAGGCAGTTTCTCAAATTCTGATATTTTCTTTTCGCAATCATAGGAAGCTGCATTGATTTTCTCTCTTTCGTATACCAAGAAAGACCATAACTTCCTATGTTGCTCTTTGCATATATACGAAGAATGATGAAGCTTATTTAGTTTTGCATACAAACTTTTAGCAATGTTACAGTAAATATTACGTTCTTTCATTAAAACAATATTGTCTGCCCTAACCGAATCCATATCTAGAGTAATATTATGCAGTTATAGCTACAGACTATCTATTCGACTCTTCTTAGACTCCAAATGTTTTTAAATATCTAGCAACAAATTTTTTGATCGCTCGGATTTGCAACTAACAAAGATTAGCATATCATTAACATGAGAGAGAATATCATCAAAATCAGATAAAACTGTGAGACAAGATCTTGAAGGAATGTTAATAGATTCAAGAGGAGAATGTACCTTCGAAGTCATAGGAGACATATATGCTCCAGCTGACACAAAACATCTCCCAATAATGTTTTCATCTTCTAAACAACCCTCTTCGAATCGTGCATACATCGCACCATGGGTAGGGATTCTCATTTCTTCATCGTCGGAACCAAATGACAATAACATGTAGGTTCTATCCCCTTCAACTCATCTCTTCGCAACCAATGACAATCCTTTAGTCTTCGCTCTCACTTCTTCCAACCTTTCAACATAATACGCCTCGTCTTTAACTCTCTCCTTCTTCTCCTCTCTCTTTCATAGCATGCAATCTACTGCAAGATGGTTTGCACCATTATAGTAATTATGGTCGAACACTAAATCTCCCTTCAGCTTCTTCCCAACCTTCTCAACAACACTTTTTCTTTCTTTCTTCTCTTCCTCCGAATCCACTCTTGTTCCATTCACATATGAAGTATTAGCCTTAAATTCATTGTTGCTCTTGTATTTTGGATTGAATGGCTTCTTAAAGAAAATTTTCACTTTATTGTTAGAATAGTAAGCCACAGCCTCATCCTCCCAATTCATGAACAATCCCTCATCTTCACAACCAACTTGCTCAGCAACTTCCATCTTAGATTCCCATTTTGAAACCTTCGACATCAAATCCAGTGGACCTTCTAGACTCATCTTCCCTTCTTCTGCAATCTCATTGATTTCGCTCTCATTAGCTTTAAGGAAATTATACAGGTCTCCCAATGAATAGCCATCGAAGATTTTTTGAGTTTTTATTATCAAGCTAATATTCCTCAACTCTTTTCGCAGTCCCACCATAGATGTGAGATTGTATTCAAGAGTTGAGTGTGTAACTCCACAACGGTTACACTTAAATATCAACTCATTCAAGCGATTGTAGTAGAGTTCGATGGTTTCACTTTCCTTTTGCTTGAATTCTCCAAGTTCTAGTAAACACTGCTTCACATATCTACTTTTCCTTCAAAGTATCCTAGATCTCTTTAGCAGTCTTGGAACCACAAACAAAATTGTATACAACTGGTGGAAGAGCACCACGAAGTTCATGAAGACACTTATTATCATTTGCTTCACACTTGTCCTTTTGAGGTGCCATACCAGAAGTCAAACTTGAAATTCTGACATGATCAAACATATGTGGACAGTAATTCCCACGAGTAACACATCTCCATAGATCCTCATCGATCCCATTAAGTTAATCCTCCAAACGATCTACCAATTGCTCATAGTACTCTGGAATAAGCATTGGAATCTTAGTGGTAGATCGAAGCAGATGAGTAAAGCTTGACATTGTGTTCATGTTGAAATTCACCATTGTTGTACGGACAAAAACGACGATAAGATTCAGAATAAGAGATTTATCAAATGAATCTATCATAAATTATTTAGAAAACACTTGATCTATCAAATGATACCAGAATCTAAAAAAACCAATCAATAGGAACATGTTTTCTTAATCAAAAGTGTGGAAATCTTTTGAATCAGAAAGAGTGATTCAAAAACTTTTGAAAAGACGTGAAAACCATAAATGATTAAATGTATCTTGCTCTGATACTAAATGTAGTGTGTTTTAATCTAGTATAAAGAACGAAATCAAGAACATAAAGCATTAAGAGCATAGATGTAAATAAATTTTGTTTGGCTCGTTGATTAGGTCTAAACAAGTACAAAAGAACACAAGAGAGTAAACGCACAAAAGCTTAAAGCTAACTCTCGACTCCTCTACTTACCCTATTCTTAGGGTGAC
This sequence comes from Lactuca serriola, assembly GCF_051521515.1. Taxonomy (NCBI): domain Eukaryota; kingdom Viridiplantae; phylum Streptophyta; class Magnoliopsida; order Asterales; family Asteraceae; genus Lactuca; species Lactuca serriola. The sequence continues at coordinate 135,078,496 of NC_136410.1, forward strand.
ACAAACGCATACAAAAAATACATAAGGCTAAACATTTGAGCTTCGACCTTTAAAACTTCCTTTAATAATACATACATTCGAATTGCTTGTCTTCGACATCGACATCGTACTTCAACACCACACTAAATATTTTGAACCTTACACAACATTCCAGGAACAGTTTATGTTTTATATTATTAGAATTAAATTTCATGAAAATCAAATAACATTAATTTTCAAACTATTTTAAAATTTTGTTCAACACATAAAAAATAATTATATTTGCATCTTATTAGTATGTCATTTTCCATAATCCAATGTCTACAAGTACATGTAAATTTATTTTGAACATTATATTTTTATAAATGTTAAAAAATGAACTTTTATATAAACATCAAGATTTAGGATTATATACTAAAACCCATTAAATATATTTAACACGAGGGGGAAAAGAATTTTTTTTCTTAAGGCATGGAGGTTAAAAAAAAGAATTCGAAAGTTTATGATGATAGCATTTTCATTAAATAGTTTTGTTTTAATATCAATGTTTTATATTATATCAATATGGGACATCATAAAAGGTCGAAAATATGAGAATTCACCCAGAAAAGCTTACATGGTCGACTACATGGTTCCTGGAGTGTTGTAGTTGATGGTTAAACAAGTCAAAATCAAGAACATAAGAGAACAAAGATATAAGAGAAAGGTTTTAGCCTCTTTCCTTATAGATGTGTGTTTCCCATGATTTTTGTTTCTTAAGCAGTGTAGTATAAGAATATTGTTAGCCTCCTTACTTATAGTTGATTTTTTTTCCCTTCAACTTTTTTCTTGAGTGATGTAGGATAAAAAAACATGACACAAAAAGACACATGATAAAAAAAAAACATGACACAAAAAGAGACATGATAAACACGAATTTGATCCCATTCTATTATTTGATTATAACGATCTAGGATAAACAAACTTAATAAACTCTTTTATTCTATAAATAAAGGAAACATTATGAAGTTAAAATAAGTGGATGGGTCATTAATCATTTTTTATCCTTAGAAACTTTTTCGAATATTAAATTTCAAGAAAAAAAATATAATTAAACATTTTAGTATTTCATTATAACGATGTTAAGTTTACACAATAAGTCGTTTTCGGGTATAAGGTGTCCATTTTCAGCAAAATAGTTGGAAAATTAAAGATACTTGATTTTCATGCAATTTTCTTCTAATAAACCAAAACTTAAATGATTCATAGATTGTTGCAGTTGATGCCTAAGCTAGTCAAAATTAAGAACATAAGAGAACAAAGATATAACAAAAGAGGTTTTAGCCTCTTTATTTATATATTTGTGTTTTCCCATGAGTTTTGTTTCTTAAGCAACATGGGATAAGAAATTTATTAGCATCTTTACTTATAGTTGATTGTTTTCGCTTCAGTTTTTTTTTTTTTTTCATATGTAATGTGAGATAAAAAAAAAACACTACACAAAGAAGACACATGATAAAGACGAATTTGATCCCACATGATCATGGTAAACAAGCCTAGTAAGCTCTTTTATTCTATAAATAAATATCTCCATTAAAAGTTAAAATAATTATGCAATTTATTTATTAATTTTACCCTTGGGAAGTTTTCTGAATATTAAAGTTGGAGTTGGATTTTATATATCAACTTGGTGCATAAATAATTATTGAATTTAATGTCAATGCTTAATAATAGTATTTTAAGATCATTATGATGAGTTTTTCTTGATTTGTTTTACAGTGATATTCTATTGAAAAAAATAACTTAAAATATGTAAATTCTTCATTTTTAACATTATTTACATATTTACATTAAAAAAACAGATAAATGTGCACCATATGCACATCACTTGAAAAATATTGTTTTAGAGTTTATCTTCTATGAAAATTAATAAATAAATGTCACACCCCCAAACCGGAACGGCGGAAACGTTTGGGGGCGGAGGACGTCATGTACAGTATCACAACAATTGTATAATAGTAATCAAAACAAAGACAACCATTACATTGATAAAATATAGTATATACATTTGTTCAATACATAGTTTGTAGACATCAAAATGTATAACAAAAGTATAAAAGATGCGACTCTAAAATCTCAGTCTTCTCAAAACCTGTGGGTATACCTGTCTACCGGTTCCCTGAGAATACAATTGTTTTTGAAAGTGTATCAACATTTAAGTTGGTGAATTCATAAGTATGTAATTGAGATTGAAAGCTTGTCTTTGTTCTTTGAAAATGTTATAGTGTACTTCCAGAAAATCCAATATTTTCTTCAGTGAATAAAATGTAGTCTTAGACCTGATGACCGAACTATATGTAGTTACTGTATTCTAAAATAGTGAACTGTCCTTTGAAATAGTGAGTTGTACTTTGTAATTCTAAACCATAGTCTATATTAGTAAACTGTAGTCTGATTATTAAATAAAACTATGTCATGAATATTTCTTAAAATATTATGTTGAACTAGTGTACTAGTGTACTCTATACTAGAAAGTAGTGAAATGCAGTAGTGATAGTAGTAATGTTGTATGAAAACCTTATTGTATGAGTACTTGAAATCCACCAGTTGTAGTGTAAAGTAGTGTACTATAGTTTCATTATTTAAAATGAAACCATTTGAAGTAGTGTTAATCATGTAAACAAATGTTTTACTTGATATTATTGTGAATTTCATATAACCATGCTTGATATGACTAGTGGCCTCTACAACGTTCTTCAGCCGTCGGAGTGTTATGACATCTGTCACCCCAGGCCTACCGGCCTAGCTGTTGCATGCAGCTCGGGTGCGGGATTGTCAGTCCTGTGTAGATCTATACACAAATTCACGCTCTCCTTCCAGGAGACTCTGGTTATAATTTATCGGACTTAGTATTGTACCTTGATAGGTACCCAAAAGTAGTGTGTCACAACCCTGTGTTAAGTAGTTTACGTGTAGTGTAGTAGTGTTCTCTTGTACTAAAAACTATAGATATTACTTTGTAGTAGTGTACTTTGTAATGTAAATAATTATACTTAGATAATTATTTCGTAGTGTATCCTTAAATTAGTGAAATAGTGTAGTGTTCTATAAACTATGCATGTTATAGTTTATATATTTGTTTCTGTATAGTATTCTTTGAGCATGTAAATAGTGCGATGTCTCCCAAACTATACCTATTATAGATTGAATGTATGTTCTTGTAATGTTAACTGAACATAGAAAAATAGTGTAGTGGTTCATAAAGTATACCAATTATAGTTTTAAACGTATACCCTCAAATGAACTGAAGCATTTGCAATATATTAGTGGATATAGAGTTGTAGTAAGAGATTTATGAAATTACCCTTTTGCTCGACATGCTACAAGAGGGTTAAGAATATACAAAAATATATTTGATGGTAATCTCAGCGATAAATCTAGTTGGAACATTTGCAAATAGTTTGAAATAGTCTGAAATCATTTGAATGATAACACAAGAGTCCTTGTGTTTTACTTGTATCCCCCCCCCCCCTAAAAACATTGAAAATTAATGAAAACGTAGGGGGTATGAACTCACCTCGAATGTGCGTTCGTGTTTGAATAGCGAGTTTTAGAGACGATCCTCGGGTAAGCGTACGTGTGAATAACGTTATCCTAGAATAATCATATATGAATTCGTATTTAAATTAATAAGATATTTATTTAAATAATAGATTAAATAATGATTTGAATAATAATTAAAGTGTTAGACAACAATTTCATTATGTAAGGAATACTTACAAAATTATTTGGAATTATTGGAAGTGTTGAAAGGAGTTTTCGGTGGACAAATGGGGTTTTCAGTGTGTTCTTGGGTGTTTTCTATTGAAGCTTGAAGATTGGAAGATACTGATGAATGTTCTTGGTGTTCTTGGTGAAAATAAGAAGATCTGGGTAGAAATCTTTTTGAATATACGTTGTTTACAGATGATACTTGAGAGCAAAATGGGAAGTGTTTATGGTTGGAAAATTGAGAAATGAATTAGGTTCACGCTTGAAACTAAATATATAGGGGTGGTTTCGGGTTCATATTGGGCCTTACGCATTGGCCTTTTGGTCCACTAATGGACATTTGGTTGACTTTTCAGCCCATTAAAGGGTGTTTTCGTTCATGCTGGACCGAAAACTCTTGTTCTTGATTTATTCCAACCGTAAATTTAATTTGAATTGGATTACATGGCCGAAAACTACTCGGTTCTTGATTTCCTTGGACCGAAATTTATTTTATGGTGGTTATTCTATAGTTTAAACCATAATCTTTTATCTTTTGTTAATTTATACTAACCATAATCAATCTTAGGTTTCAAACTATAATTAGTTATTAGCTTATAAGCATGCCATTATGGCAATAGAAAATAAAATACAACAAGGATTGAAATGTTTTTTACATTCTTATTGATTTGAAAATGATGGCTTGTTACACTAAAAGTATGTATATCCGTTGTTTATTAACCTGTTTCCATATTGATATTTGAAAAAAAATTAAATATAAGGTGAATGTGCACCATATGCACATCAGTAGACAAACGTTGTTTTTCAATGAATCACCTTTACAGCAACATTTTAACTTATTAAGATATCCTTCATGTATATATATATATATATATATATATATATATATATATATATATATATATATATATATATATATATATATATATATATATATATAAATTGTTTTTTTGGTGATATTCTATATGCTTAGAATAGCTTGTTGATGTTATTGTTGTTATATGTATAACTAATATTTTGCATATGTGCACATCATAAAATTTACACATGCACATTTGTGTATGTGAATTTACATATCTTTCGTGACTTTTTATTTATAAAAGATAAACTCTATAACATGGATTGTAAAATGATCCTACTAATCCTAAAGTACGAATTGATTATAGTTTATATTACTGCAGATTATAGTCACATTACGACCACTAACTTTTTTAGGATCATCTTAGTCAATGAAGACATTTTTAGAAAAAAAAAACTATAAAAAGTTTAAAAATAGTATACATATATTTCCAAACTCAAACGTGCATTATTTTTGAACCCTTGATTTGGAACTTCTCTTAAATTAAAAAAAAAAATACTAAAAACTGTAAATTTATCACTTTTAAACCTCTTGTCGTATTAATATTGAATAAAAAATAGGTAAAATGTGCAACATTTACACACACATACACACACAAATATAATATATATATATATATATATATATATATATATATATATATATATATATATATATATATCTATATCTATATATCTATATATATATATATATATATATATATATATATATATATATATATATATATATATATATATATATATATATATAAAGAGAGAGTGAGTGAGTGAGGTTCATTTGTTCTCTACAAGTATTCTGTCGACGTGAGGACAATGATATTTTGTCAAAATAACTAAGAGAATAGATTTTTTAGTATTGTGAATACATTCACCCTTACGTCACTATTGTTATTATCAAATATTTTCACTAATTAAATCGTCTACAAGGGTAACATGTACATTTTCTATGATTGTTATTCTGTCAGAATGTGTACAAAAATAAAAGTATCAAGAACACATTTTGACATAATGATAATCATATAAAAAAGGTCAATGCTAACCTTATAGGGGATTTAATTAGGAAAAGTTCATAATAATTACAATAGTTATATGTATTTATTGGGGTGCAACGTTCTCCATATGATATTTATTCAGCTTACCTTCTTTAGATGTGTATTGGGTTGAGATTACCTATAAATACTAGTCTTAGAATTCATGTATAGGTAGAGAGATAGCCTCCATTTTATGTAAGTGTGAGATTTAGTCTAGTGAGAGAATTATTACAAGACCTACTTTGTAAAATCTTTCAAGACTAATTGACCTTAAGTAGATAATTATTTATGTTGTGTGTTTTTCCATTATGTTTGATTAACATTGACCATTACTATTCCATATTCGTCATCTAACCTAGGATCATTCATTTGGTATCAGAGCGGGTTCTTGAAGGTTTAACAACTTTTTCAAGAAATTGATCAAAGATGACAATCTGATTTGGTGAATCATACATCAAGCTTCAATGCTGTAAGTTTTCTGTTTTTGATAAAGTTTTTATTATAGAAATCAGATTTCGTTCTTTGTTTTCATTCAAATTACATTTTCCCTCTCTAGAATGTGCTTCGTATTGGTTTACTCTCTCTGGAACTTGTTTCAGATTACTTTTCTCTCTCAAAAGTTCTTTTCAGATTTGTATTCTCTCTCTAGAACTCATTTTTAGATCTGTTTTCTCTCTCTTGAAATATCTGAGATCTATTGAAATTTTTGCTAATTGATTAAATATGGTGAATTTGGAGTATGATTCTTGGATAATAATGATTAAAAATATTGAGTACAAAGTCAATAAGGAGAAATCTTATGGGTTTATGCTCAAATATTCGAAATATGGATCTTACAAGGGTTTATAATAAAGAACCTAATATATATATATATATATATATATATATATATATATATATATATATATATATAGGGAATAGTGAATATACCCTTAAGGGTATATAAGCTTAGGTACCCAAACTCACCATAATACGTCGTTTTGTTTGATATATTCATTATAATGTTCTTAAACTTCAATCCTTAACTTGATTTATTTTCAAAATTTTCAAATTTTCAATATTATCTTCCTCTTACATCACATTTTTTGACGAACACCTACTAAGTTATATATATATTATAGTTGAAAATGAAAATTATGTAAAAGGAAGATAAATGCGAAATTTTTAAAAATATTTGAAATAAATCAAGTTAGAAGTTGAATTATAAGAACATTAGACAATTACAATGTATATAAATGATACAAAACGACATAGTATGGTGAGTTTGGGTATCTAAGCTTATATACCCTTAAGGGTATATTCACTTTTCCCATATATATATATATATATATATATATATATATATATATATATATATATATATATATACATATATATATATATATATATATATATATGAGTAAATATGATTCTTTAATTAAAGACCATAATGTTCTTCGTGATCCAAAATTTCTTGAAGATGTTCTTGAAGTTCATAAAGATGTTCTTGAAGATGTTCCTCGTGTTCTTGATGTTCCAGAAAAGGAGAAAGCTTAAAATGTTCATGTTGATTTTCATGGTTTTGCTTATGTTGAAGAAATCACAAATAATGAATGTGATTGTGAATGTGATTCTAGTGAATCTATTGTTGTGAAAAGATTTTTCTCTATTAGGACTCATGCTAAATAATCATCACGTTTATGTGACTTGGTTGAAGGTATGATACCTTATAGAAAACCCAAAGTTCAAGAATTTCAGATGGATCAAACTCCCAAAGTATTTGATTCAAAAGAATAAAGTTGAAATTGTTAAGGATGTTATGTCTTTTGTTTCTGAATCTTCAAAATCAAAAATGGTGAAGAAGCAGAAGAAGAAGAAGAGTAAAACAAAGAAAACATAGGTTCCTAAGAAAAATTTTACAAAATTTGGTTTGATGTTGAAATCTGAAAAGAAAATTTGGATTCCCAAGAAAAATTCATAAAATGTTGTTGAAGTGTCGAATTTCAAAGGCAAAGATGTCAAAAGTCCTAAAATTTGACATGATGACGAATTTTGTTATTGGAGAAATGAGAAAAAGTCTCATGGTTCGTACAATGTGAAGTTTGGATATTTCTTGATTCCCACCAAAGATTTAAGAATTTCATCATATTCTCAACAAAATGATGTTAGATCTTCTTCATTTTGATCTTATTTGTTGGATGGAAGAAGACTTATTAATGACGTTTCTCAAGTTTTGAAATTCAAGTGCGTTCCCAAAATTCTCGAAAATTGATAAAATTGGTGCTTCTTGGGAGGAAACAATTGTCATGGGAAGAGGAGTCAGTCAAAAAGATGACGGGACAATATTTCTTTAATCAGAAAAGTTGTTTGTCGTTTATTGGTTGTATTAGTCAAACATCAATGTCAAAATTGGTTATATCGACATTCATTAAATTCAAAATCTATGAACTTGAGATTTCATTTGGGGTTCAAGCGTGATCGATAGCATCATCATCAGTTTCCGGTGACTGGGAGAGAGTTTCTCACAGGTTATATGATCGGAATTGGTTTATACATGAAATATTGATCTCGTTATCTCATTGATTTCAATTCCTATTAAATTAACAATTATGATAAAGGATTCGATTATTTGTTAAAATTTCTGGAAATTGACATTGAAACTCGATGTCAATTATGGGAAGAAGAAATTGTATCGAGTCAAGAATCGAAAGGTTACTGGGCTATTAACAAAATCGTTGTTGATATTAATTTTCGAGACTCTTATTCATTGTCTAGCTGAGATACTAGTATCGAGAGGCTGAAAAGTATTAGATGTTGAGTGGATGATTCTTTCAACTGGAATGATTTGATATCGATTTTAATAATCGATGTTGGATTTCAATTTTGATTTGTAAATGGTGGACAAATGAGAATCTGATTTTGATTTTGGACTCGAGTGGTTGAAGTGTTCGATTTTGAACTCGTAATTGACTCGAATGTCAAGTATCGATAGTTCATTTAAAAGTGGATTAATATCAATATTGATTTTGGATTTTAAGTGGTTCCATTTTCAATTCGAATGATTGATTTTCGTTGAAAAATTCTAGAATGGGTTTGAGAATCAAAAGTTTATGACTATGATTCGAAAGTGTTGGTTGTTGATGAAGAAAACAATCAAAAGTTTGAAGTTGATTGTTAATGGTCAAACGTCTGGAACAAAAGCTTGGGAATGAAAGTTCAAACGATTCTATCGAAAGTTCACTTTTGATGGTTAAGTTGTATGTTTTGAGTCGAAAGTTGGACATATGTTTTGAATCGAGAGTTTGGAGTTTTGTCTATTGATGTTTGTTGCATGGATCGGAGAAGGAGACAATGTTTTTCATTTTCATGTCCCTATAGTTTCTCTGAAATCGATGGCTTCTACCCAATGTCATAATTTTTTGGAACCGAAAAAATTGAAAAAAAAATTGAAAAAAAAAATCTACAAAAAATAATATTTTCCCGTGAGGACTCGTGAGCACAACTTTAAATAAGTGAAAAAAAAAATTAAAAATACAAATCATAAAATCGAGCATAATACTATATCCGGGAAAAAAAGTTAGAAATTTTTTTTTAAAACTTTACACATGGCTTCTCGAAGGTATAATTTAGAAAGTTTTTTGTATAAATCAATTATGCATAAATAATTAATTAACACTTACTAAAAGTTAAAATACTTAAATTAAGGAAAGTCGTTAAGAAATTCAATTCGGAGCAAAATAAAAATTTTAAAATATTAAATTTATGTATATAAAGTAATTTACATTTCTTAAAATAAAAACCAATATTAATTAATTTACATTAATAGAATAAACAGACAATATAAACATAAGTATTTTATTTAACAAGGGTAATTATTTATTATATAATAGTTAACAATAAAATCTAATAATTGTTACCACGTACGAAACTATTTTCCAAAAAAGTTATTTAACATCACTGTTTTATGCAGACACACATCTAATGTGTGTGTGTGTGTGTATGTGTATATATATATATATACACACACACACACACAAATCTAGTGAAAAATCCTATTATTTAGGCCTTATAATTGATTTTTTCATAATTTTTTGTTTAGTCAATTAAGTTCTAAATACCAGAAATTGTATCCATTTTAACGTTTTTACACGGTTAATAGCTAATCCAAATTTAAAAATTACACTTTTTGCCAAAATTAAAATTTTACTACAAATCTATTCCAACGTTTACACTTTTGGCCTAGATTTTAAATTTTATTACAAATTTTGTCGAAAATTTAAAATTTTGGCCTTGATTTCAAAATTTTATTGCAAATTCATCATAAATTTAGTTTTTTTAAATCAAATTTTTCTATGTTTTGTTTGAAATATGTTTTTTTCTTTATAAAATCATATTTATACAAACATCTATTTTATAATAAATGCATATACATACAACCACGTTCTTTTATAAAAAAAAATTACAAACATGTATTTTCTAGAAATTTATACAAACATATTTTTATGAAAAAAAAATGCATAAAAACACCTATTTGGTAAAATGTCTTACAAAAAGATGATACATTTGGCAAAATGTTATCAAACCCAATTTTTCTTAAAGATTCCAATGAGTCTAGTGTCCTTTTAAACATCGAAGCTCCTTCTAAAATGTTTAGATCTTTTTTTGAAGTTGCTTTGACAATGTACCTGTGAGGCATAAAATATCATAGATCATATATAAGTACAACACAAACTAATATGATTTAAAATATGCTAAGATCCGAGACACTTGTTGAAGGTTTCCCGATGACCCTCCATCCTTTGTCACAAAATCTAAAACTACAAGAATGTCCGCAAACAACTTCATCAAACTTTTGAGTGTGTTGAAATGTTACCCCCATCCTGTATCTCTCACTCGAACAAGTGTAGTCTCTTGATTTAACCCTCTTCCAATTTTAATTTCACCACTACACGAGCCTCTTCACACCCTTTTTATTGCTTGTTCACATAGTAAATTTTTTCTTTTACACGAGGCACAAACAACATTAACCACCAACTAAAATTACTTAAAAAATTCACTAACACCATCATGCTTTTTTGCTAAAGCCATAACCATTAATTGAAGTTTTGAGCAAAGCAATATACATAAAAAGTTGTGTCATTCTGTTCTAATATCAAAGGTTTCAAAACATTGAATTCCCCTCTCATATTGTTAGCCCCATCGTAACCTTTTCCTATTACATATTAAAATACACACACACACACTCACTTATATATATATATATAATATTACACATAAAGCGAATTAAATTAAATTCAACTAGCAATAAAGTAAAGAATAAATGACTTGACTACAACACAACATACTAATAAGTACTTTATTTATGGTGTTTTTGAGTGTCAAGGAGGATGTATCCTTCAGTGCACAATTCCAATGAATCTTTCATTCACAAATCCAAGCCTTTTGACATATCACAAAACAATAGACATCTGTTCCTTTTTCGAGATATCACTAGATTCATCAACTAATAAAGCAAATACGTCTTGACCAATCTCTTGGTGAATACTCAAAAGAATCTCTTATGCAAAACATTATACATGTTCTTTTTGAGCTTCAGGGAAAATCACTTGATTGTTTTTAGGAACCTTTTCCAAAGTATTGTTGAAAATTTCTTTATTTTTCTATGGAATAGTTTTTAACATTTCAATGTAAACCCCTCTATTTTCCGAGTTAATGACTCATCTTGACCACTAAAAGGTAAATTGGTTTTCAATAAAAGTCTACGAACACTAATAGAAACACGTAATCAAGCTTTATATTTATAGTCATCCGCTTCGGTTTGCCTACTCAAAACTACATTAATAGCTTGTTTTTCTCTTATTAAGAATTCACTTTTTTCTCTTGCTTTGTTGTGAAAACTATCAACACTACCCATATGAGTCTGAAATGTACCTTTTTTATTCTAAGTATCAAAACCTTGGGAAAAAAATGCAACTCTCCATCCTCTTTGATATATGGGATCTCCACAAACATAACAATAAAAAAATATGTTTTATTCTTTTTCACACTATATTCCAACAAATCAAAATCATCAAACCAAAAAGGAATGAATCTTCTTAATCTATCATCTATTTTATTCTTTGGAAACTAATGTACCCTATTTAACATGGTCCTTGAGTAAATACACTCTTTTACATTATGTATTACATTTGATTTGTAACTTGTAATATTTGGACTATCCATTGGGTGCTTTGGAAGATCTTTTAAATCTATACTATCATTAGGTTCATTAGAGCATGGTGTTTGTGGAGTTGCATTAGACCCCGGAGGGATTGATTGACTGGTGATGGTATTTATAGAGTTGCATTAGAATTAGAAACTGAAGGGATTGATTGATTGTTGATTGGTGTTTGGGAGCATCATTCACCACTTTCATTAGCATTTTGTCTAGGTCTATTAGTAAGAAAACAACTTAGTTTAACCTATAAAAATATAGCAATTTCACCTAATCAAACAATAACTTCAATAAAAGCATAGAAATTTTATCAAATTAAATAACCACTTCAATAAAAACATAACAATTTCACCTAATCAAACTATAACTTCAATAAAAACATATCAGTTTCCCTCAAGTCAAGCAATAACTTCAATAAAAGCATACCCATTTTGAATACCTAAAAGAATTGGTAAAATTTCAAAGTATAAATAATACTTACGTGCTTCATTCTAGGGCTTGGACCTTAGTGTAAATGATGGAGACTTAGTTTTGTGATCAAGAAATGTAACCTTGCCCTTTAGGTTTGTCGGTTGTCGAATGTCAGTGCAGGAGCCGGGATGGGAAGAAACAAGAAGGAACGAACATAAGGGAAGAAACAGTGAGGTCGTGACTCATGAGGAGTCTACCTTGTGATTTTTTTTCTTTCTTCTAATTGTCGGCCAAAATCTTTTACACAATTGAGGATTGGACTCTTTTGTCTAATTCATTTTTTGTTTCGTGCTTTGGGATACAAATACAATTAATAGTAGATTAAAACATTGGTCTCTTAATTGGCAAATTATATGTTGTAAACTTCAAATTAAATTTTTATGCTTGGTAATCCCCGATAAAGTGACACATTTTTTTACGTAGTTGCACAATTTTTTTTAAGTAGTGGCACACAGGTAAAAATTAAAAAATTGAAGAGTAAATTACACGAATGGTCCCTATGCCTTGAGTAATTTATGCGCTTGGTCCCTAACATACTTTTTTTTTTAACTCGGGGGTCCTTACTATTTGTTTTTCTTATGCGTGTGGTCTCTACTGTTTGTTTTTATTACGCGTTTGGTCTCTGTTTTACCTAAAGAGACTACTATTTAAATAGGGAAAATATTAGGGTAGGTAGGGTAAGGTGAGGGGATATGATTGAGAGAGTGTTTATTTAAATAAATTAAAAAATGAAGGGCAAAATAGTCTTTTTAGGTAAGACATGGACCGAGCTGATAATAAAAACAAATATTAGCAACCTTTCGAGTTAAAAATAAGTTAACGATGAAACGTGCAAAATGCCTTAAACCATAGGGACCATTCGTGTAATTTACTCAAAATTGAAATCTTTTCCACTGCATACGAGGAAAGTAAGTGTTGTGGGTGCTACACTGCACACCTCACTAAAATTGCCCTTGCAACAATTGTGATACAAAGACGTGTATAACAATGTTAGTTAGGAGTCATAATTTCCAAAGCAACCGGTAGTATGAAGTTAAATGAGTTTAAGTTTACTTTTTGTGACCTTTCAACCCACAAGCCCGTTTATTATTTGCAAATAATTTTCCATCTTAACGCGCAAAACCATTTAATTTATTAGATTTAAAAAATTAAAACATATATTCACAAATAAATGAGAGAGTACTTAGTAATAAGTACTTATGTGATACTTTTCTTCTGTGATATAAGAACCCGATTCTAACCCACGAACCCGAATGTGACTGAAGAACTTGAATCTAATTCACGAACATATTTATATGTAAAATTAAACGGGTTAACTGGTTTATGTTTATCTTTTTTTTCCATCAATTCGAACACAACATTATTGGCAACCCTCAGTTTAAATGCATTCGTGTTTTCACTATTCTTACATATGTATATATTAAAACAAAAACCATTTGGGTTGTTCTGACTTGGTAAAACATATGGAAAATATGGTGGATAACCTATTATTCACCCGTGTTCAAATCCTTACACTACCTAGCCCTTGTGGCTATGTAGGTTCACCTGCAGTGACTTCAGGACATGAGGCATAACCTCATGTTCGCAGCGGATGATTATTCAGTGCGCGAAAGTTGGATCGAAAACTCTCGTTAAGGAAGTTTCCTTTCAAATATATATATATATATATATATATATATATATATATATATGTTAAACCATAGATACTTTTTAAAATTGTATTGTGTAAATAATATCGTAATGTGTATATAAAAGCATCTATCATAGACATGTCAGGACCCTTGAGCCTATAAGGTCTTTTATTTTACTTATTCGAATGATTATAAACGTAAATTTGATAAAAAGACAAATTTTGATGAAAACCGACAATATCTCAAGATCATATTATTGAAATATCCACCTTTCCCCCACCTCAAATTGCGTCTCGGAGGTTAATGGTGGGTGGTGGTGCATTATATGAAAGTTGGTGAGTCATGGAGTGGGTGGGTAAGTAGAAGATGGATGATGATAGTTATGGTTCCCATGATACATCATATTTTTCGTCTACTCTATCTTCTATTGTTTTTACATATATCAAAGACCCTTTTGATTTTTATTATTATTATTATTATTATTATTATTATTATTTAGTAATAAAATTTAAGAACATCAAATTCCATTTATAACTCAATTTTTTTTGGTTATTCTAAACAAATTCAAATAGAAAAAGCGTCGGTTATGAGTTGTAACTTGAAATATGTCCACAAAATTGATCATAGAAAATATAAGACATGTTAAACCGTCCTACAACTCACATAGAAATGCAATCGAATAACGTTAACAATATTTTATGCATGTTAGTTTTGAACTTTAGATATTCTATGTGGAATTCTTCATTTCAGTCGATAAGATTTTATTGTGGTGCAATTTACTAGAGCATGTAGTTTGCATGAATGCACTACAAGAATTCCATCCTGTGCAGACGACACCTATCCAGACGACACATGTCGTCGGCAAAAGTCGCCCTATACCGACGACATGTCGTCGGTACAAAGAGAAAAAATGTTGACCATTAAACTTTGACCAGAAGGGCTATACCGACGACATGTCGTCGGTACAGACTCGGCGGGAAAACATGAAAAATTGGCGGTATATCGAAAAGCTTTACAGAAGACTTGTCGTCTGGAAAATGTTCTAAAAAAATACGTACTCTTCAGATAATGATGACGATTTCATAAACGATGACGAATTTATTAATGATGATGTTGTACATGTATATTGTTCTAGTGATGATTCTGATTGATGGTATGTTACGGTTGTTATACATTTTGATTGCTTAAAATTGTTTAGGGAGAATTTCATATATGCCCCTCTTAAACCTCAAAATATCATATTTGCCCATCTTAATTTCTTAATATCATATTTACCCTTCATAAACCCTCAAAATATCATATTTGCCCAAATCCTTTTTTATAATGTTTTTAATATTTTATAATCATTTTTTATAACTTAAAATTACTATAATAATTAAAAAATTTAACGATATTATCCTTACGTCTATGATAATGGAATGTGAACTTCTAAATTGTTGAATGTCGTCCTCTTGACAAACAAAAATATTCATCTTCAATCATCTCTATGGAATCTATATTTTGATTGTTTAGTTTTTTTTGTTGTAGATGAAGGATATTTTAGATATTACCATTGATATTTGATGTTTAAAAAGTGCATATACGATATTTTGATATTTAAGAAGGGCATATATGATATTTTGATGTTTAAAAAGGACATATATGATATTTTGAAATTTTATGAATGGTAAATATGATATTTAAAAATTTTATGAAGGGTAAATATGATATTTAGAAATTAAGTTGGGTAAATATGATATTTTGATGTTTAAGAAGGGCATATATGAAATTCTCCCAATTGTTTATTATTTTTTTTAAAAGTACGTTTAGTATATTTTCTAATATTTATTAAATAGATGGCTACACATGTTGCGAGGGAGCATGGAGGAGACGGCGGGGAACGACCTCCACATGAGCGTGCAGGCAAGATACCGACGGGTTGTCAATCTTGTAAGTTACATCAATTTCTTAAATATATTGGATCTATTTTTGAAGTTTTAAATTTCTAAATTTTTAGTTCTATGTGTCAATGTAGCAAACTCGACGCGTCAGCGTGGAAAAGGAAGATGCTTAAATATGCGAAAAAAGTTCAAGCACAGCGGTCAACCTTTACTTGTGGAAATTGATAGCATTGGGGGACCTATAGATTCATAAATGCAATTGGAAAAATGTTGACAAGGTTTATCTCAAACTTTGTGGCAAATCATGTACCACTCCATTATAGGAATTGGAGACGTGTTCCTTTCCATTATTATGAAGCTATGTATCCTGAAATTGAAGTAAGTACAAAATACTTTTTATATGTGAAAATTTTTATACTTTTTAAATGTTTTTTTATTAATTAAATTTGTTTTTTTATTGCAGACATATTTTGATCTTGATATGTATCGGGGTACAAATCTGTGGGAAGCCGTTCGAGCGACTGTACAGGGCGACTGCCAAAGAGCTTATAAACATCACAAACATGACGTGAAATATTATTTTGATAGTGTTGGTGGATATGATGATGTGGAAGGTGCAAGACAAAATCCACCGGATGATATGGATGAGGAAGCTTGGAATAACATGATCGATCTTCTTTTTTTGGATGAGGGTTATAGGAAGCAGTGCAAAGAAGGTAAAGAAAGCAGGTCCAAACTTCAAATTACGAGTTCTCATGGAAGTAGAACATATGCAGACAGACGACGTGAGGAGGTAACTAAATTTATTTGTATTTTATAAAAAAAGTATTAACATTTATGTAAATATATTAATTGTTTTTGGCTTATTATAGAGAGAAAGAGGAGAAGACCCGCAACATATCGACGTTTGGAGACAGATGCGATATTAAAAAGAAAGTCGGGGATGGTGTACACCACAAGCAGAAGTCGTTTGGGTAAGTAATAAAAAAAGTTAATAAGTTGTTTGATAAATATGTTATTATTATTTTAGTTAGTTTAAGGTATAATATTATTATTTTAGTGTATAAATTTAGTTTTTTTTTAATTAATATAGTTTTATTGTTTTCTTTATCTTAGGAAAACATTCAACGAGAGAAGACGGTGATGCAATCACAACCGGGGAGAAAGAAAAGTTAAATGAAGAACAATGCCTCGCTCGTGCCCTCGGTGAGAGACGTGGGCATATTCGCAGAATTGGAAGGAAACCAAGCATCAACAATAATTTATTTCCATATGAACATACCAAGCGTTTCAAAGCTTCCACATCCCAATCTTCAGATAATCCCCAAGTTGCTGTATTATCCCAACAAATCCAATTCATGCAGCAACAAATGAACCAAATGTTTAATAACACTTTCGCGTCTTTCATTCCAAACTTCCAACCACAACCAATGCCACAATTCTAGTTTAATCCCAATATGGTTCCACAAAATAACCCCGAAACATCAAATGAACTCGTGGAGGATGATGATGATGATGTTGATGATGGTGATGATGATGATGATGATGATGATGAGGATGAGGAGGAGGAGAACTAGAATGGTAATGACAACAATGTTTGTTAAAAACTTGATTTTTTTGTTATTTTGTTTGATGATGTTGATGATGATGAGTAGGAGGAAAACTAGAATGGTAATGACAACAATGTTTGTTAAAAACTTGTTTTTTTTTTTATTTTGTTATGTAGTAGAATTTGAATGGTATGTTATGTTTATTAAGTGCTTTTGGATTTTAATCATATATTACCTTATGTTTATATTATTCTGAAAATATTCCTTGTGGATTTGTTTTAAATGGTATACATAACAAAACTGGTGGATGATATACAAAAAAATGGCTATAGAGACGACATGTCGTCGGTATAGCTTACCAACTGTAAAAACGGTTTTCATTTTTCAAAACGACAAGTCATCTCTATAGCTCTCACTTATCCCGACGACAAGTCGTCTCTATAGCTCTCACTTATCCCGACGACAAGTCGTCTCTATACCTCTCACTTATCCAAACGACATATCGTCTCTATAGCGCCACACTTTTACCGACGACAAGTCGTCTCTATAGGGTGCGAATAAAACTTTTTCTAATTTCCTCGAAAATCAATCCCGACGACCCTTTCCAGATGACTTGTCATCTGGACAGAGTATGATATACCGATGACACCTGTACCGACGACATTTTCGACTTTTAGCGACAGACCTATACCGACGACTTTTTACAGACCAAATGTCGTCTCTATAGGCTTTACCGACGACAAGTCGTCTGGACAGAGCTCAAAATTGTCATCTACATAGTACACGATCCTTGTAGTGATGATTTGGAATGCATTACAAAAAACATATAACCATGGTATAAGAGAATTGGTTGGCTAAGTACAACTAGAGGTCGACAGCCTAAGTATATATACAATATCATACATACATACTAATATACAATCACAGTCTAAGCGGTAGGTTG
The DNA here is from genome assembly GCF_051521515.1 of Lactuca serriola. NCBI lineage: Eukaryota > Viridiplantae > Streptophyta > Magnoliopsida > Asterales > Asteraceae > Lactuca > Lactuca serriola. Next base: position 135,096,782 of record NC_136410.1, read on the forward strand.
ATGAACAATCAAACTGAATTTGAACTCGGAGTAGAGAGGACAATGTAATCCCTTTGTGAAGATGGCAGCATACTGATATCTTGAAGGAACATATAAAATACGTATATGAGCAATATCAACTTTGTCCCAAACAAAATGGATATGAAGCTCAATGTGTTATGTCCGTTGATGTTTGGACTAGGTTAGCCAACATATAGATAAGACTTACGTTATCACAATAGACCAAAGTAATGGATCGACGAGGGGAGTGTAGCTCTCGGAGAAGACTGCATAACCAAGTCGTCTCGACAACGACATTTGCATCCCCATGATATTCGACTTTGGCACTAGAACAAGAGACAGTATGTTGACATTCTGACGACCAGGATATCAAGTTGTCAACTAGAAACATAAAATATCCTAAAGTAGACCGTCGAGTGACATAACACCCCTAGTCGTTGTCTGAATCAGCCATAAGGGTTGTGGAGGGGTGGAATAAAGTTGAAGATCATAATACAGAGTGTGACGAATGTAATGGTGAATGCACTTGAGATCAGTGAGAGTAGGGCTCTCTCGGTTCATTCATATAAAGGTGCACCTACTGAACTATAAAGGAGAGGTCAGGCCGTGTGAATGCAAAATATTGTAATGCCCTGCAAGGCTACAATATAGAGTCCGATCGGATAGAGAAGGGCCAACGACACTTACCTTCGCTAATGGATCAAATGGGGTATGACTCAAAATAGGATCAGTTATGTTAGCTCTCTAGAGAATCTCTTAGGCATATTTATTATTGGATAGAAACATGCCCTTTGTAGATCATGATATAGAAATGCCAAGGAAATAACTAAGTGCCCTTAATTCGGTCATCGAGAACTACATACTGAGAGAAGAGATGATCTTTTAAAGAAGTATTATAGTGGAGGCAATGAGAATAATATCTTTTATATATAGATGTAAGTAAGAAAGATCTTCTCGATGTCCCAGAATGAAAAATAAAGAGTTTAATTGACTGTGATGGAAGCCAAGCTAAAGGACATAACTAGAAAAGTGTTGGAACCAGACTCATGGGGCTTATTTCATGTCGTATAAAGACTTTTGCAGTTGACAAACATGGAGGGGCTTAGCAGGGTCAGTAACTTGTAAAGGATGATGCATGTAGACTGTGTCTGACAAGTGATTGTGAAGGAGCATGTTTTTGATGTCAAGTTGATGTATAGGCCATATTAGTGACACAACTAGGCTCAAGATAGTACATATGGTAGCAATTTGACAACAAGACTAAAAGTATCATCACAGTAAATGCCCTTTTGTTGGCCTTTTCAATTCATGACCAGTCTTGCTTTGTACTACTAAGGGAACCATCATCTTTAATTTTATGTTTGTATATCCACATCGATTAAATGATGTTGATACCTGTAGGGCATGGTACATGTTTCCACGTACAATTTTTAAGTAGTGAACTAAATTTATCTTGCATGGCAGAGTTTTAATTAGGGTCTTTGAGAGCATGAATATATGACTTAGGGATAGGCGAAAGAGAGGAAGTATGAAGGTATATATTATATACATGTTTGATGGCACCATAACAAGAACGTGTAATCATCGGATAATGTGAAGTAGCAACCGTTTGAGGGGCTACCAAGGCTATTGAAGCAATGGTAGAGGTGGATGGAGCGTCGGGAGGAAGGGGGAGTAGGAGCATGTTGAGTAGGGTTGGTGGTGGAGTTGGTTGACGGGGGTGTCTTAGGTAAGGGAAGTTTAATGGAAATGAAGTAAGGAGATGAAATGGAGTCTAGGAAATCATAGGATGGAGGTTTGGTTGGTATAATGTGTGACATCCCATATTTTCTAGAACCGAAAAAAAACTTTTCTTTATGCCTTGAAAATCATGTTTTCTTTGGTTTGGAAAATCCCAGTTTATTAAAATTTTCTGAGTACAAATGTTGTTTTAAAATTACAAAACCCTAAGGCTTTCATAATCATTAAACAACATGATTTACAACGTAAAGACCTATCATTCCTTAAAACTATAGTAGGTTTGAATATTTAATCACTCGACATCTTATTCAAGTTCCAGCAGCCTTAGTACAGCTACCTGTGATGCATATAACTTAAGTGTGTCATGTTTCGGAGCCTGGTGAGGCACATGGTTTTTAATACCATAATATTTTAATGATAATAAATTATATAGATATACCATATGCCATATATATCTCTTCTCCATCCTACCGATCCTCACATATTGATCCTATAAAAATGATGTTATGAGATTTATCATAATGCATCACTATAATCAACGAGTTGACTATACTATTTTGGGGATTCCTTAGCAGCATGTGTAAGTCAATAAAGGCAACCATGGGGGTAGAGTACCCAAATGAACACATAATACTTTTCCCTAGATACATATGATTCATTAACACATAAAAACTTTGAGTCTACTAGCGTTACAAGAGAGTTACTCAATAGTCATCATATTACTCCGACAGATGAACAGACATACCCACCGGTTGTTTGAAATTGACACACCATTTATGGATGCCTACAAAAGGAAGAATAATAGTAGAGTATGCTGGTATACAACCCGTACCTCAACAAAAAATGATGTCATAGAACAACAAATTATGTCATAGAACAAAGCTCTACTCTCCGTTCCAATCTCTCACACACCCTGTCTAAAAACTACCTATTCATTCAACTTACTTTGAACTAAGAATTATTTATATGTCTTTGTTTCTGACTAAACAAGACTACAATCCCTGAAATCATCTTCTAATTCAATTTCTTGCTTATGCAATACTATCATAATATAGGTATACATTTAACATAGAATAGTAAGTATTCAATATACATTCAGTCTTTTTAAGTAATAATACTTATGCTAAATTGTCATGACCTATTACCAAATATACATTTGATACATATATAACCATATCTGGCTTGCGAAGTGTATGTTATGTAATATTACCAAATATACATTTAACATATATTCCAGAGAATAAGCATTTAATTTACATATAAGCTTTCAACATATATTCAATCTTTTAAGTAATAGATACTTGTATTAAAATCATGCTCATGAAAGTGTCCATGTACTCGCCTGATTGAGGTGGAAGATTTGCCATTAGGTTAGCTCTGTAAGGTCACATCTTATGATCTGATGAGTCAAATACTCCACACACTATCTGTCAGGGTTAGCGTCTGCAACATTGACAACACCAGTGTATCAAGCTTATCAACGTCATCGCATAGCGTAGTTATTCTAATGTAATTAGGCAATGAAATAGATAAATATAGAATAGACCACATATTCGGTATCTTGGTGATAAGATCGATGCTTAGTATATATACGTAATCCCTTGATTGAAGCGATATACTTGTATAGATTAGTGTATATAGAAAATTAGGAAAAACCCTAATTTTGTGAACATAATTTGGTGTTGTAATTGTCTTTGTGACAACCCGTCTTCTTGGTGAATAGAAAACTCTTTCTTGCTGAAAGAACAATTTGGAGAACTCCCTATGTTATTTAATTTTTGTTCCTTTTTTCCTTAGGTTAGTTTATATTTTTTATCAATATTTGAAGTGTATCTAATCGATACAAACCTTCAATTTGTATCATAGCGGGTTTGTGATACAATCATGTAATCATGTCGAATCCTAAACCCTTTGGTCTCAACAAAATTACTCCTATTGATGAACACAATTTCATTATGTTGAAAACAAAGGATATGGTTTTACTTGAAACCATTAACTATGAGATGAGAAATATCGTTGAAAAAGGTCCCCATTTTCATATATACCAACCAATGGCCAACAACGCTCCTGTTCCCCCCTGAAGCAAAATCCAGAAATGAGTTATGATGACAATGACAAAAGGCTGCTTAGTCTTGATGTGAAATCCATAACTGCTATTGGAAATTCTCTTCCTTACCATGTGTATCATCTCGTATGGAATTGTGAGTTAGCTCAAGAGATGATAGATACACTGACAGTGGCTTATGAAGGCACTGTGTAAGTCCAGGCCACAATCAACAACCGTAATTAGAGATATGAGCATTTCTTTGCTCAACAAGGTGAGTCACTTTCCCATACCTTCAATAGGTTTAACTACTTGGTTAACGATATACGTAGGCTGGGAATCGTCAAGAATTCATATCAGTTGGTTCTGAAGTTTCTCGACTCTCTTGGAAAAAGTTGGGAACATCACGCTGATGTTCTTAAGAATAGTGAAAAGATCAACACCATGGATCTGAACTCCTTTGTCCAGTAATTTTTGAAACTATGAAGAGCCCAAAGCTCTTCGTAATGAAATCATGAAGTAATGAAGCAAGGAAAAGTATGTTGCTCTAGTGTCTATAAAATAAGCAATGCAACATATCAGCGAATCCGACAACTCTGTTCAAGTAGAATAGGGTGATGAAGATCTCACTGATGAAATTGCTGCGAACACTGCTCATATTGTAAAATGTTATGAAGAACGCAAATCAAATGGGGCTCGAAGAACTCAGATGAGAGGAAGAAATTTAGTAGCAGATCCTCTTCAGAAAAGAGAAACTAGGTAATTGTTTTAACTATGGTATCCCTGACCATTTTTTCAGGGACTGAAATGAGAAGAAAGAAGCTTAGAGTCCTAAGAACTATGAAGCCTTATACAAGAAGCTGGTGGCTAATATGAAGAAGAAAAACATCTCTCTGCCGAAAGATTTCATTTCAAAACAAGAGGATCATGAAGAATGGGTAGAAAAAAGAGGAGACATTTAAAGACGAGGGGTTAAATGTTAAAGGTCTCATGTCACTTTTTAATGATTCCCCTGATGGCATATGTGATACTGATAGTTCTCACGCTATCAAAGAATCAAGTCCTAATCTAGGACAAACTTGGTACATTGATAGTGGAAGAGTTGTTACAAGTGTTGGAACTATTGAATGCAGGACGACTAAGCCGGAGGATCTTTTTTATGTCGATGGTCTAAAAGTATCACACCCCAAAACCTGAACGGCGGAAACGTTCGGGGGCGGAGGACGTCATGTATAGTATTACAACAACGCATAATAGTAAACAAGCAACAACATCATCCATTGCATTAATAATATAATTTTAATACAAGTGTGTTCTGTATAGTTCATAAGACACCAACAATATGAATCAAAATAAGAAATGAGCCTCGAACCTGCTCTATCTTCTCAAAACCTGGCATCGATACCTATCTACTGATGACCTGAGAATACAAGTTATTTTGAAAGCGTAGATCAGCATTTAAGCTGGTGAGTTCATAAGTATTTTAGTGTCATTGCTTGTATGGAAGTGTTTGTTGTAAATGTTTGTAAATGTATGTAACTATTTGTAAATGTTTGTATCTCCTAGAAAATCCTATATTTTCTACTAAATAGGAGCCTTCTACCAAGGCCCAAATGTTATGTGTGTTGTGTTTTTTGTAAAAGTTTATCTTTCACAAGTATGACTATCATTACAAAAATATACTTTACATTACCATTTTATGAGAAGATCACAATGTGAATGCAATGGGAAAATAACAGGGTACAGTAGTATTGTATGTAAGTAACTACCAATGTATTAACTACCTTAAACCAATTTGTTAATTAAGGTAAAATGGGATATGATTGTAACCATACTTGTTAGATTTAGTATAACACGACACTCTAAGGCCTCAAAATGGTATGACATTAGTCACCCGTAGACCTGCAGGTCCCACTGTAGCTAGCAGCAAGGTGTAGGATAGTCAATCCCATATAGATCTATAAACCAACTCACACTCTCACTCTAGGAGACTCTAGTTGCAAAACGCGACACAACAATTGCTTGCCATGTCATGAAGTAGCAGTTCACATTAATGTTATAGTGTTCTAGTGTTTTTATAGTATGTTCTAGTGTATTGTATGTTCTCTTTGTACTAATGTATTGTATGTTCTTTTTGTATAGTGTAGTGTATGTTCTCTTTGTTTCTCATAATAATATATTCTCTCTGATTCTCATAATAGTATATTCTCTCTGATTCTCATAATAGTATATTTGTATTGACTCATGAACAAACTAACTCTAGTATGTTTCATTGTTTTAGTAATAGTGAGTAGTGACTTCCTAAACTATACCTATTATAGTTTACTAGTAAAGTTGTTTGTATAAATGAACATGTTTGTACACCTTTGCTAACAAAAGGTATTGAACTGAACATAGAACTTTAATATACATATACATACACATAATATATAATGAAGATTCAAACGACCGTCAGACAAACAACCGAATACCTTAAGTCCACAACCAAACAAGGAACATGAAACAAGGTGAGTTATTAGTCCTAAGTCCTTTCAATCCTACTTATATAACTATATCTGTATAGACATGATTTTGACAAAATATAAATTTGAAAGAGTTTAATGAGGATTTTTGCATATAAAAAGTTTGTATAACGATTGAAGTGGTTTGTTTGATAACACAGTTTAAGGTGTAGTAAATCCATCTGTTTGATAGTTATTAATCACATGTGCTTGATATAATAACTGTAATGTTTCAACTTGTATCCCCCCCTAAAAGCATTAAAAATCATTTAAAGGGTAAGTTAAGGGGTATGAACTCACATGTAGTGAGTGGTTTTGATGAAAGAGTGGTATTGGATGCTAAGTGTCAAGTGAAGACTTGAGCACACACACATATCCTATTAAGCATATAATGACACATATACGTGTAAAATTAGTGTATAAACAACTAATAATGTAAAGAAAGACACACTAGGACTTAGGAAACACTTAGATTGAAGTGCGAGAAGTACAAAGGGATGTATGGCCACACTATGGTGTTTACAGCCAAGGAGTTCATGGTCTTCGGAGTTCACAGCCATAGAGTTTACGGCCGTAAACTCATGATGATTCGTGCTAAATGGTGTTTTAAGGTCTTACAAACAACAAGGAAGTGCTCTAGCCTTATATCCAAGCCTAAGGAATGAGTTATGGTTCGTATGCACCTCTAACTAGGGTTTACGGCCAAGGGAGATGCTCTTGGCCGTAAACACCTCTTGTTCTTGGGAAATAGCTGATTTCAAGGTGCTTTATATGTGTTTCAACTAGATATTGAGTATAGGGATGTAATACTTACGATATAGAAGCTAAAAAGGTTGATTTTGGACCAAAACACTAGTGTGTGTTCTTGGTGAAATGAAGAACACTTGAAGATCTAACCAAAAGAATTGATTTCATGGATAAAATCATGTATCTTAACTAGATATAGAAGGATCTCAACTTGAAAATGGAAAGATTACTTACTAGATTGAAGATCAAGATGAAATTTTGGGATGATACTTGAGAGAGAAGTCGAGTTCATGTGGTGCAAAGGTGAATAATGAACAAAATAGATGGAATATCATTTTTTAGGACATGAGTTTACGGCCACCTTGAGTTTACCGCCGTAAACTCATATGGTGTGGTCGTAAACTGCACATGATGAAGTTTATGGCTTGCTTGATGCACAATGGACTCAAGCAGATACTTCCTAATACTCATTTCTTGGATGTGCTAAGCTTAAAACGCTCTAATTGTCTCTAACCAATGCTAGAAGATAGCAAATTGAGTCCAACTTTGATTTATTTGAGCAGCTATTCAAGATAGAAATTTTAGGTTGTCACATCATCCCCCCGTTAATGATAATTTTGTCCCAAAATTTGAGTTTAAGCAATTAATTAGTTACAAATAACTTAGCGAAAAGTTGAGGATATTTCAATTTCATTTGATCCTCGCGCTCCCAAGTGAATTCAGGTCCTCACTTCGCATTCCAACGAACCTTCACTATCGGGATACGGCTTTGCTTCGTTCGCTTGACCTCTCGTTGATCTCGATCTCGTCGAGTGGGATAATAAGAGTCTCGTCAGACAGACAATTTTTCAAGTTCGAGACGTGGAAAGTAGAATGTACTCTTACTGAGTTCGCGAGGTACATTGAGTTTGTAAGCTATTGGGCTGATTCTAGAAAGAATCTCAAAAGGCCCTATGTATCTTGGATTTAGCTTTGCACGCTTTCCAAAGCATATCAAGCCCTTCCAGGGTGAGACCTTCCATAAAACACGGTCGCCAACCTGGAATTCCAAAGGTTTCCTTCTCTTGTCTGCGTAGCTTTTCTGTCGGTCTCTAGAGGTTTTCAATCATTCACTGTGACAACCCGAAATTTATATTCTTTACAACCCTTCAATGCAATAGAAGCCATAAAAGTTGGTGCTAAATTTCAAACTTTTTGGAACAAGTTTGAGTATTTTAGGATTTACACTTCAGGCGATATCAGGAGAGAGGATGCCCTAGGATTATTGTGTAGCACTTTTATTCCAAAACTCTAAGAAATTAGAGTTTACTGCCCGAATAAAATATTTTCTTCCAAAACCCTAAATTTGGGAGTATATATATGAGTGTTAGTCATTATTTACACTTTTTCCAAAAATCTCAAGATCCAAATCCATTTCTCTTTCAAGTATCATCCAAAAGTTTTCAAGATCATCAATCTAGTAAGTGTTTCTAGCCTTCTTAATTTATTAAATGACTTAATCTAGTGTTTTAACACATTTCTAACCGTGAAATCATTCCAAAAGGTTGATTCTTCATTTTCACCATGAACATTCACTATTGTTCTTGGACTTTTAGCTCATTTCAAGCTTCCACGTAGTAAGTACTTCTATCCTAGAGTCTTATAAAGCTTGCTATACATCCTTACATCAAAGAAATGCCCCTAGAACACCAAGAACCAGGTGTTCACGGTTCAAGGGTGCTTTTGGGTTCCTTAGTACTTCACAATGCCTTAGGGACTTGTCTAGATCCTTCCTTGATGTGTTTATCACATAAAAAGCACAAAAATCACTCATTTATATGTGTTTACGGTTTGGGGATCTCCCAAAACCGTAAACACCCCAAAGAGTGTATAAATGTCCCATATTTGTTCCTCATGCCTAGAATCTAACCTAGACTATTACCTTGATGAGCTAAGAACTCCCCCACCCCCCCCCCCCCGCCCCCGCAATACCATAAACCTTATGGCTTAGGGACCGTAAACTCCATTTAGGAGTGAAATGGTGCCCTAGTACCTTCCATGGTCACATACATCAAGTAGAAAAGCTTCTAGGGACTCTTAAGGCTTCAAACATCAAATGGTCAACAAGTGGGTGAGCTTAGGACCGTAAAATCAAGGGTTTATGACCGTAAACTCTTTTGGCAATAACCACAAAACCATAAACTCCCTAATGGAGTTTTCCTTGAACCCCAAACACACTAGCCTTTCCCTACAACACTTAGATGCAATCCTTGGGACTTATAACACTTGCATAAGGTGTTTAGCATGTCTTAGGATGTCTTAACTTTGTTATTTAGTTGTTTAAAGGCTAATTGGTTACATATATTGGATATTATATGTTAACTAGGATCATAGAGTGTGTGCAAGTCTTCACTTGACACTTGGCATCCTATACAGTCCGTTCATCCCAACCACTTGCTACAGGTGAGTTCATACCCCCTTAATCAATGATTTAAATGTTTTCAAATGCTTTTATGGGGGGAGGGATACAAGTTGAATCATGCTAATTATTATATTAATCACATGTGATTAATAAATAGCATATAAAAGGATTTACTACTCTTTTAGCTGTTTTACTAAACAGTTTACTTCAAATGGCTTTCCAAAACATTTTTACTCAGTTAAAACTCTTTGTTAAACTGTCTTGCATACTGAGTTTATCTTTTCAAACCCTTTCACAGTTGTTATTCAAAACAAATGTTTTCCTTATACTTTACACTGTTCTTATCAAACAAACTGCTTCAAATCGTTTTACAATTTGACATCAAGTCATCCTTTCTTAGATACTAAACTTTTCAATGGTCTTACAAAACTTATTTTATTCTTTTATATTGTCAACTGCATGCCTAGATATGTATAGTTATATAAGAAATGTTTAAAGGACTTAGGAAGGCTAGCCCGCCTTATTTCCTTTTCCCCGTTGGGATGTGGTCTGGTAGGGTATCGGGTATCCATCTGAAGGTCGTTTAAATATCAGTTATATATCATGTGTACATATATAGTCATAAAGATTCTTCCAGTCAGTTCAATACCCTTGGGTAGCAAGGGTATACTTCCATGTTCATAAGTACCAGTTACATTACTAGTAAGCTACCATATGCGACTTGCAATCATGCAACGGCCGTGTATGGGACCCAAAATCTCTTTGACAAGGGAGCGTTTAGCTTGGGATCTAGCCATCACATTATACCTTATCCCTCAAATAAGGCAAAATAGTACAGAAGTAGTCAATTCTTACAAATACTACAGTACTTATGAAATTACAATAGACTTAAGGTAGTTAGTACGGTGGTAGTTATTTGATACTACACCATAGTACTATTTCATTTTCCCATTACATTCACTTCGTGAACATTCACCCGATGCATGGTAATGTAGAAACTATATTTTGGTTAATGATAGTTAGATTTGGGAAAATACACACTCTTACAAGAGACACACACACGGATACTAGATGCCTTGGTAGAAGGCTACTTTCAGTAGGAAGAATAGGGCGTTCTAGGATGTTCAAAACATTTTCATACTTACATTTCATATACGTTCAAATACTTACTTTTCATATACGTACAAACACATTCTTACAAATTAAGACACTAAAATACTTATGTTCTCACTAGCTTTAAAGCTGATACTCTCTTTCAAAATTCTTGTATCCTCAGGTCAACAGTAGACAGGTACCGATGCAAGGTTTAGAGAAGATGGAGTTCGTTCAAGACTCATCTTTCATTTTGATTTATACTTTAGTGTCTATTAGACATATCAGAACATTTGTATTAAAATTATATTATTAATGCGATGGATGATGTTATTGCTTGTTTACTATTACTCATTATTGTGATACTGTACATGACGTCCTCTGCCCCAAAACGTTTCCTCCGTTCATGGTTTTGGGGTGTGATGGATTGGTATCAGAGCATTGTTTATAGTGAATTAAGTATATCAACCCATAAAAGATATACAGACTATAAATACAACGGGATTAAAATACTCTGACCAAGAGTTTACACTTTAAATAATAAAATATTTAATTAAGTATACGTGCCTGCATTCATATTAAAATCAGTGTCACTAGGACAGTACAAAAGAATTACGATTGTTGGGCAACACAAGTGGACTTAGAGACATATAGTCAAAACAGGGAAGATATAGTCTGATCAACTATATTATCCGAGGGTTGACTAGCATGTGTCTAAGTGTAGTTATGTGGTTGCAACAAGTCCAAAATCTTACCAACAATACCACAATGAGAACAATATAACATAAACCTAAAATACTATAGGGGTATTTGATGTTAATATAAGTACTTCATACTTGAGAACCAAAAAGGATCTTCATTACTAAGTTAATAGTTGCTAAGTAGATACACTAAGGCTATATGTAACTAGGATGTTATAGACTTAGAATCTGTGAAAATTTTGCTTTACCCCTATTCTTTGTGAATTTGGAGTTAAGGTCACTTATTCGAAGCCCTATCCTGTTGTGATTACATATAACTGGTATGCACATCACAAATAGTGATGTAACTAATGAAGATTTTCTAAATATTTATCTAGATAATTTGTCTAATAATGATTTTTTTACCCCAATTCTTGCGTAGATAACATGGCTGGACTCCATCCCCACGGCAACCTGTACCTTCCGAACGAAGTCATTGCTGGATGGTTTGGAGAGGAACCAGAGAATGATCATCCGATCCGTGTGAAAGATCACCATGGTGTAGACCTTTCAGATGATGCTAACTTCGAACCCGATGTTGAGAACCTACCCCAGGCAGCTCCCTTTCCAAATCCTAACCCTCGTCCGGCTTTTCATGGCCCGACACCTACGTGGGTAGAATGCTTGGAAAGATGGAGCCAAGGACAAGATCAGCCCATGCCATTTAATGGTGACTAAAGCTTTTATGACCTAGGCAACGGGGGCTCAGCAGACAGAATCTTGCCAATCCTGATCCGCAGAGTGGCTCGAAATGAGATTCAAGGCATGACAGCCCTACATCAGATCACAGAGATTTTCGCCAATGCGAGAATGCATATCCTCCATACCATTCGCCTGGAAGATGCTCGTGAGAGAACTGAGAGAGACCATGAAAACCTACTTCTAGCACTGGCTGAATCACGAGCCGAAGACATAGAGCTCCTAGTACGCCAGAGGGTGTACGAAAGACACCTACTTGATGTGGAACGCCAACTGGCTGAACTGAGAGTTCACTAGAGGGATGACCGTTGCCAGTAGTAGATGCTTTACTTTATATTTTTCCTTGTTAAAAGAATCGTTTTTTCTGTTTATGACCGGTGTGGCATTTTCTATGAAACTATCTTGTACTGTAAGTACTTTAGTTAGGTCTTATATTGTCAAAGACTTTCTACTCTGGGTATGATGTAAGACCTTTTGCAAGGTCATTTTTCCTGAACTTTTACATCATGAATATCAAAGATATAGACAGTCGGCTAACTTCTGTGTCATTCTTTATTCAAATACTTTCATCATGCTATCATGAGAGTCTGTTTGAAACCCACTCTAGTTGAGTTATTGAACTAGGGTGTTCTAGCTCAGGGATAATTCCCAATTATTCTTCAAAGATTGGATCATGTTATTTACTAGACGATGGTACCTTGTTGTAGACGTTGAGCGTCATAAGACCATACTACGAACATACTTCTATTCTTTACTAGGATTGCATCATAGGGATGTAGGTCGAACCTTTGCAAACATACTTCCAATCCGTACTAGGACTGCATCATAGGGATGTAGGTCAAACTTTCGAGAACATACTCTTACTCTTTACTTGAGCAATCGAACTACATCTACGGTCAACCAGAATCGCTCACAAAATCCTTATCTTTCGTGTTAAAGAATCATGTCGTAATCCGGAAACAGTCAGTCGAACAACGAGACCTCCGCTTTTCCTATGGACGCCGCTACTTTTCACACAGCAGTTACAACTGCCGTGATGGCTGCCATGATAGCTGTCCTTGCGCATCATAGCGCTATCTGTGAAATCAATGCTGCCAAAGGGGTTGAAAATTTTGATCGTGGTACCGATCCAGGAAGTCATCAAACGATAACAGTCGCAGGCTCGCGAAGCCACAACTCAGAGTTCAAGAAACGGAAACATCAAGCCCAAAAGGGACGCAAGCAATATGAGGGAACACTCCCAAAGTGTAGCAAGTGTAACTATCATCATAATCGAGCCTGCCGAGTGTTGCATTGTATCAATTGCAACAGACCGGGACACATTGCTCGTTACTGTGGAACCACCGCCACTAGAGCCAGCCAGGATTGCTATTATTGTACTGAGACTGGGCACTATAAAAGAAATTGCCCAAAAAGGGAGAACAAGAAAAGCACCTGTGTCCCCATAACTCCTACTAAACAATTCACTTCCACTACCGATGCTGGCACTAGCCAGATGTGACAACCCAAAATTTTTATTATGTACAAACAACATCAAGTCAATAGAAGTTAGAACAGTTGCAGTAAATTTTCACACCTTTAGTATAAGTTTGAGTATTTCAGGATTTACACTTAAAGAGATATCAGGAGAGAGGATGCACTAGGGTTTTGTGGAACTCTGTTATTCCAAAAACTCGTTGATATTAGAGTTCAATGTCTGAATAAAATATTTTCTGCCAAAAACCCCAGGGGTATCTATATATGGCCCTTAGCGATATTTATTCATTTGTTCCATTTCCAACTAGAGAAAAGCCAAATTCTCTCTCACGGATCTTCGGCCTTTCGTCCCAAATCGTGAGTACTTCTATCTAAGTGTGTTATAGAGCTTGATATGTGTCTAATACACTAGAAATCGTATGAAATCAACAAGATCAAAGAGTTTATGGCCCAAGAACATCTTGGACCGTAAACCCTTTTTAAGGGGCAAAGAGTTCCCTAGTCCCTTCCTTTTTCAATGAAACTAGCCTAGACTCGTATCCTAATGTATGTAGGACCAGAAAACACACCAAGAACACCAAGAGTAAGGTGTTCACGGCCCAATAAGTTCTTGGACCGTGAACTCCAAACAAAAGGGCCAAAGTGTGCTTTAAACTCTCCATAAGCCTTAGACACTAGCCTAGATTCATTCCTAGTTAAATTAGGGACTTGAAAACACAAAAAATACCCTTTCCATGAGAGATTAAGACCGTAATCTCTAAGGGAATTGGTTACAGGGCCGTGAACTCCCCAAAGGAGTTGAAAGGTGCCCTAATCTCTTCCAAAGACTTGGCCATTAAGTGGAAATGCTTCTTAGGGTCTTGTAAAGCCTCAAAACATCAAATTACCAAGTAAGTATGAGCTTACGGCCGTAAACCCATGAGTTTACGACCGTAAACTCATTTGTTGGTGACCTTAGGGCCGTGAACTCCATTAGGGAGTTTTCCTTGAACCCTACACACACTAGCTTTTCCCTACAACACTTAGATGCAATCCTTGAGGCTAATAACACTTGTTAAAGGTGTTTAGCATCTCCTAGGGTGTATTGAATTTTTTTATTAGTTGTTTAAAGACTAATTTGATACATATATGTGATATTATACGTTAACTAGGATCATAGAGTGTGTTCAAGACTTCACTTGACACCTAGCAATTGTACATCTTCAGTTCATCCGTACCACTCACTATAGGTGAGTTCATAACCCTTAATCCAAGAAGCCAACAAACGATAATAGTCGCAGGCTCGCAAAGCCGAAAAGCAGAGAACAGGAGACGGAAGCGTCAAGCCCAAAAGGGACGCATGCAATATAAGGGAACGCTTCCAAAGTGTAGCAAGTGTAGCTATCATCATAATGGAGCCTGTCGGGTATTGTAATGTATCAGTTGCAATAGACTGGGACACATTGCCCGTTTCTGTTGAGCCACCGCCACTAGAGCCAGCCAGGGTTGCTATTCTTGTGGTGAGATTGGGCACTATAAAAGGAATTGCCCGAAAAGGGAGATCAAGGAAAGAACCCGCATCCCCATAACTCCTACCCAACACTTCACTTCCACTACCGATGCTGGCACTAGCCAGATATGTCATTTATGTGGAGAGATGGGACATCTCAAGAAGGACTGTCCAATAGCAAACAACTCGAGCACAGACGGGAATATTCTCAGGATCACGGCTGCAGGAGAACCTACTCCGGACCCACGTTAATGTAATTAAGGCGTTTCGTTGTAACAGACTTATAAACCATCCAAAACTAGTGCAACTAGAGTCTTATCTTTTGCGAGATCCTGTCAGTATAGGGATGCTCGTGCTGCGTATACTTGTCTTTTGTAGTATACCTTATTTGCAACAATAGTCTTGTAATAAGTCTAAAGTACTGTAACTTTGTTGATGGTTGCATGGTTGTGTTTTGTCTGTAACGCCTTATGTTCAAATCTAATGTATTTAATTTTCCTTATGATTCTGACATTACCATACGACTAGACTCAATTTGATCCGCACAATACCAGCTTCATACGTACACCTCTTTCTTTGAAATCGCCTTTCCAACGAAGCCGTCATATCAGAACACCGAAGTACTCTTGCATGGAGGACCTCATAGTTCTTTTCCTTTCCGAAGAAATCCCCGAAGTACCACTCGTAAAGTACGTCAAGTTCAATCCAAAGTTCCATACGGTTGATCTGTCGCTGAAGAATGTATACATAGGGGTGATATATAATCAAGGTTCTATAGGTTTAGAATTGATGATTCCATTTTAACTTATTTTTCCTCGATGGGATGTGAGCTTAAAGAAGAATCAGTTATTCGACTATCTTTTCAATCTTAATTATATACGACTCGTATACACGAGATTGTGATTGTTGAACCATGTAGGAATTCTAATATGAACTTCAGGATGGAGACTGCCCAAGACTACGAGTAATCACATTCTCATGTGAACAAACTTAGAACCCAGTATGACTCATGTAACCAGATCGCCCTACAGTATAAACACCTACGGAGATACAATAATAGTCCCGACAGCTTAGCAAACTACTCAGCAATAGGATTGGATGACCAGGCTTCTCACCCTGGAGAGCTCCGGTCTTATTCTTCCAGAAGTTGACGGATTGCATCATATGTACCTTGGCTATCGAGGACTCCGTCATGATTTCCATTAGAAATCGTTACCTTAGCCTTGCATATATGAATCGGTTGAGAAATGCAAGGAATGAGTTACCTTTCAGAAATGGACCGAGATCCGAATATCAGCAGTTTCGAGTGTTAGGGAAGGATGTCCTGAACACTACCCTCCGAACTCGATGCGGACACTTCGAGTCCGTAGTGATACCCCTCGGATAGGACCAATACGCCAATAATATCCATGAGCTTAATGAGTAGGGTACGCCATTCTTACTTGGATCAGTTCGTCATTCTCCTTTTAATGACTTACTTATCTACCTTCGTAGTAAGAAGGAATCCACTGAAACATTACCCTCAGAGAAACTTTCGCGAAGTTCTCTAAACACGAGTTTTGGAATTGAAGAGTCAGATTCCTAAGACACACTATTAGTGATGTGGGAATTCTTGAGTACTCTTTCAATTTATCAAAACCGTTGAGAATTTGTCGACACCGAAGACGACGACAAAAATTCTCCAAATTCTAGGTCTTGCAGACCTACTATCGTAGTCCATTCAGAACTCCTCGCAAATTATAGAAACCCTTACGACTTTGACCCAACATAGGGTGGCCCTCGACTGGGAAGATAAGCAAGAAAAAGAAACCTTGGAAATTCCAAGTGAGAGACCAAGTTCTTTAGGAAAACTCACTCTGGGAATGGCTTAATACGCTTCATAACGCGTGGAAAGCTAAATCCAAGATAGTCAGGACCCCCAGGATTCTTACCGGAATTGGTCTTGTATCTCACAGACTAGACCTACTCCGCGAACTCGGTAATGTACATTTTACCCTTCACCTCTCGAACTTCAAAAAACGTACCTTTCCGTCAGGACTCTCGTAAGTTCACTCGATGAGATCGATATTAACGAGATCCTCGCCTTCGCAGAAGAACCATAGTGACCCTCGACCGAGAGGTCAAGCGGACGAAGCAACGCCGCTTCCCTTTAGTGAAGGTTCGTTGGGATACCAACCAAGGACCCGAATTCACTTATGAGTGCGAGAACCAATCGATTAGGAAGTTCCCACCTCTTGACTCGGTCATTCATACCTACTTCCTTACTTAAAATTCTAATTTCGAGACGAAATTCCCTCTAACAGGGGGATGATGTGACAACCCAAAATTTCTATTATGTACAAACAATATCAACTCAATAGAAGTTAGAACAGTTGCAGTAAATTTTTAGACCTTTAGTATAAGTTTGAGTATTTCAGGATTTACACTTAAAGAGATATCAGGAGAGAGGATGCACTAGGGTTTTGTGCAACTCTATTATTCCAAAAACTCGTTGATATTAGAGTTCAATGCCTGAATAAAATACTTTTTGCCAAAAACCCTAGGGGTATATATATATATATATATATATATATATATATATATATATATATATATATATATATATATAGTCCTTAGCCATATTTATTCATTTGTTCCATTTCCAACTAGAGAAAAGCCAAATTCTCTCTCACGGATCTTCGGCCTTTCGTCCCAAATCGTGAGTACTTCTATCTAAGTGTGTTATAGAGCTTGATATGTGTCTAATACACTAGAAATCGTATGAAATCAACAAGATCAAAGAGTTTACGGCCCAAGAACATCTTGGACTCTAAACCCTTCTTTAAGTGGCAAAGAGTTCCCTAGTCCCTTCCTTTTGCAATGAAACTAGCCTAGACTCGTATCCTAATGTATGTAGGACCAGAAAACACCCCAAGAACACCAAGAGTAAGGTGTTCACGGCCCAAGAAGTTCTTGGACCGTGAACTCCAAACAAAAGGGCCAAAGTGTGCTTTAAACTCTCCATAAGCCTTGGACACTAGCCTAGATTCATTCCTAGTTACATTAGGGACTTGAAAACACAAAACCACCCTTACCATGAGAGATTAAGGCCATAATCTCTAAGGGAATTGGTTACAGGGCTGTGAACTCCCCAAAGGAGTTAGAAGGTTCCCTAATCTCTTCCAAAGACTTTGCCATTAAGTGGAAATGCTTCTTAGGGTCTTGTAAAGCCTCGAAACATCAAATGACCAAGTAAGTTTGAGATTACGTCCATAAACCCATGAGTTTACGACCGTAAACTCATTTGTTGGTGACCTTAGGGCCGTGAACTCCATTAGGGAGTTTTCCTTGAACCCTACACACACTAGCTTTTCCCTACAACACTTAGATGCAATCCTTGAGGCTAATAACACTTGTCAAAGGTGTTTAGCATCTCCTAGGGTGTCATGACTTTGTTTATTAGTTGTTTAAAGACTAATTTGATACATATATGTGATATTATACTTTAACTAGGATCATAGAGTGTGTTCAAGACTTTACTTGACACCTAGCAATTGTACATCTTCAGTTCATCCGTACCACTCACTATAGGTGAGTTCATAACCCTTAATCAATGTTGTAAATGTTTTTAAATGTTTTTATGGGGGGATACAAGTAGAATCATGCTAGTTATTATATCAATCACATGTGATTAATAAGCAACATTCAAATAATTTACTACTCATTAGCTGTTTTACCAAACAGTTTTCTTCAGATGATTTTCATAAACGTTTTATATGTTTAGAACTCCTTATTAAACTGTTCATTATACACTATATGTTTCATTTCAAACTCATTTACAATTGTGTTTCAAACAAATGTTTCTTTATACTTAAACTGTTTTATCAAACAAATGCTTTCAACCCGTTTTATAGATTAACATCAAGTTGATCTTTTCTTAGATAGTAATCATGTTCAAAGGTTTTACGAAACTTATATTTATGATTTTATATTGTCAATTTCATGCCTATGTATGTATAGTTATATAAGGAATGTTTAAAGGACTTAGGAAGGCTACCCGCTCTATTTCCTTTTCACCGTTGGGATGTGGTCTGGTGGGTATCAGGTATCCGTCCGAAGGTCGTTTAAATATTAGTTATGTATCATGTGTACATATGTTGTCATAAAGGTTCTTCCAGTCAGTTCAATACCCATGGGTAGCAAGGGAATACTTCCATGTTCATACGTACCAGTTACATTACTAGTAAGTTACCATATGGGTAGTTTAGGAAGATGCTAATACGTTTACTAGAATGCGGAATCATACCACGAGTCAGTTCAGTCATGAGTCTATACATGCTAGATACAGAGAGAACACACATTACAGTTATTACACACAGTACATTACTATACATGCTAGATAGAGAGAGAACACACGTTACAGCTAGCACAAGCAGAACATTACAGTACACTATTATACTATTACGTGGTTACGTTTACATGATTACGTTTAGATGAGTACGCTTACATGAGTACGTTTACATAGATACATTTACATGAGTGCGTTTACATATACGATAATAGGACAGAGATCAGTAGGTGCTATAGTATGGAACGATTTCAGGATCTAACTATACCAATGAATCAGAACGCATTGTCATAGTTATATTGGGTATACATGATCATAGTAATGTGGATGTTCACGAATTGCAAACATGCAGGGGTCGTGTATGGGTCCCAAAATGTCTTTGATAGGGGAGCGTCTAGTCTAGGATCTAGCCTTCATATTATGCCTTATCCCTCAAATAAGGCAATATTAGTACAAAAGTAGTCACTTATTACAAATACTACAGTACTTACGAGATTAAAATAGGTTAAAGGTAATTACTACGGTTGTAGTTATTTGATACTACACCATAGTACTATTTCATTTTCCCATTACATTCACTTCGTGAACATTCACACGATGCACGGTAATGTAGAAACTATATTTTTGGTTAATGATAGTCAGATTTGGGAAAATACACACTCTTACAAGAGACACACACAGATACTAGATGCCTTGGTAGAAGGATACTTTTAGTAGCAAACATATGGTTTTCTAGGATGTTCAAAACGTTTTCATACTTATAGTTCATATACATACAATTACTTACACTTCATATACATATAAATACTCATTGTTCATATACATACAAGTACATTCTTACAAATTAAGACACTAAAATACTTATGATCTCACCAGCTTTTAAGCTGATACTCGCTTTCAAAATAACTTGTATCCTCAGGTCAACGATAGATAGGTGCCGATGCAAGGTTTAGAGAAGATGGAGCTCACTCTAGACTCATCTTTCATTTTGATTTATACTTTAGTGTTTATCATAATTTGACAGAACACACTTGTATTAAAATTATATTATTAATGCAATGGATGATGTTGTTGCTTGTTTACTACTTTTCATTGTTGTGATACAGTACATGACGTCCTCCGCCCCAGAACGTTTCCGCCGTTCATGGTTTTGGGGTGTTACACCAAATATGTCATTTATGTGGAGAGATGGGACATCTCAAGAAGGACTGTCCAATAACAAAGAACTCGGGCACAGACGGGAAGATTCTCAGAATCACAACTGCCAGAGAAACTACCTCGGACCTTCGTTAGAATGTGTAGTTCGTTCGTTGTAATAGACTTATAAACTATCCAAAAACTAATGTAACTAGATTCGTATTTTTTGCGAGATCCCGTCAGTGAAGGAATGCTCATGCTGCGTATACTTGTCTTTTGTGGTATACCTTGTTCGCAGCGATAGTCTTGTAGTAAGTCTAAAGTACTGTAACTCTTTTGTTGGTTGCACGGTTGTGTTTTGTCTGTAACGCCTCATGTTCAAATCTAATGTCTTTAGTTCCCATATGATTTCTACATTATCGTACAACTAGATTCAATTTGATCTGCTCAATACCAACTTCATACGTACATCTCTTTCTCAGTAAACGTCTTTTTATCGAAGCCATCATTTCAGAACTCGGAAGTACTCATGCATAGAGTACCTCATTTTTCTTTTCCTTTCTGAAGAAAACTCAGCAAACCTCCCCGAAGTACCAATCGTGCACTACGTCAAGTTTGACCCAAAGATCCATACGGTTGATCTATTGCCGAGGAATGTATACCTAGGGGTGGTATATAATCAAGGTTCTATAGATTTAGAATTGATGACTCCACTTTAACTTCTTTTCCTCGTTGGGATGTGAATGTCAAGAATAATCATTTATTCGACTATCTTTTCAATCTTAATTATATACGACTTGTATACACAAGATTGTGATCGTTGAACCATGTATGAATTCTAATATGAACTTCAGGACGGAGACTGCCCAAGACTACGAGTGTTCGCATCGCCATGTGAACAAACTTAGAATCCAGTACGACTCCTGTAACCAGATCGCCCTACAGTCTAATCACCCACATAAATACAAGAACAATCTGGGAAACTTAGCAAACTACTCAGCAATAGAATTGGAAGACCAGGCTTCTCACCCTAGAGATCTAACAAGAATGTGATGATGTTTGTGTAAGGAATCATTGATTTGAGAAAGAGGGAAGTGTAATAATCATAGAGAGGATGAATTAATAAATATGGGGCCTTATATGTTAAAATAAAGATTTGGCTGAAATCCCGCGTTAAAATAATTAAAAACCGGACTAAAATGCAAAACTACTCGAAAACCGGGAAGAAAAGGCTTTTCTGCGAGGCCTCTCGCATTAGGGACCGAGAGTGCGAGGGTTCACTCCTTTAGAGGGTGGGACCGAAGCTCGGTTGTGAGGATAGGACCGAAGGTGCATGAAGCGAAATGGCCCGAAGGCGAAATGAGGCGAAGGCGAAAGGAGCATTCGGTCCGAGAGGACCTTCGGGTTCGGTCCTATGCGAGGTTCGGGTTCGGCTCTTCCAGCTTCGGTTCTTAGCAGGTTTGGTCCCTATAGGGACGTTCGGTTCTAAGAGGCTTCGGCCCAAAAGGATGGGTTTCGAGTCCTTAAGAGGGTTCGACTCCTTAAGAGGGGTTTCGGGTGCTTAAGTCTATTTTATTCGTTTTTACCCCGTTTTAAGCGGTTTTTGACCCGGTTAAGGGTTGGAATGACCCAAATGACTTCAAAAAGTTACGGGAACTTTTGAGAGAGATTTGGGAGAGATTTCACATTCTTGGAGAGATTTCCCATACAAAGAGAGATTTGGGAGAGATTTCACATAATTAGAGAGATTTGGGAGAGATTTCACATTCTTGGAGAGATTTCTCATACAAAGAGAGATTTGGGAGAGATTTGACATACGTGGAGAGATTTGGGAGATATTTCATATTCTTGGAGAGATTTATCATACAAAGAGAGTTTTGGGAGATATTTCACATACTTGGAGAGATTTGGGAGAGATTCTCGATTAAAGTGATATAGAGTGAAAACGATTGAGAGAGGTTTCGTCTGTGACAAATGTGAGTGTATGGCATCACAATGCAAGGTCCGTAACCCTGTTAAGCCTTGTTTAAGGATCTTACACACTCCCGATGAGTATGCAACTTTGTTTTATCGGTTTGGCTCATCACTTACCGCAGTTTTAGGTTAAGGAGATCTAGATGTACGTACTTTTCGATTTATGATCTCTCATTAGAATAACGAGTTGTTTAGAGATTACATATCGTAAACTATAGTTCCCACAGGCAAGTTGAGTTGAACGGCTTGACTTGTTGACTTTAGTTGACTTTGACTTGACCAAAAATCGATGGTTGTCACAATACAAGTTATATAAGCCTCAGAGTAAACAAACAATCGATTGTGCGCATCTTCCCTAAGGCGGAAAACACACATCCCATTGTTTGTTTGATAATTATGGTATATAACCCTGGTGTATTCACTTGTTACTCATGGAGTTAAATGTAATAGTTCCTTTATATTGAATGAAAAAAATTCATGAAGAAAACCCTTATTTCTTATAATAGAATGGTGACCATAGTGATTACTTATATGATCACATAGCTTAAACTGCCTACATATAATCTAATCTCGAATACATAGTCAATCATATAAATCTACCCTAAGCCCACAACCAAACAAGGAATAGGAAGTAAGGCGGAAAGCACACATCCAACTACCTATTGGGTATTAATGATATATAACCATGATGTATAAACTAAGGTATTATAGAGTTAATCACCTAAGGTCCTTTAAGTTTATACTGGTTTAATAAAATGGATTAAACCCTTTACCGGTACGTTTCTAGTTTTGTATACCAAGAGTTCTGATTTGAAAAGTATGTTTTGAACTAGAAAACTATGCATTGACTTTGGGTCCTATGACTTGATCCATACTCAGTACCCTTATGATAACTTAATGTATATGAAACATATATATATATATATATATATATATATATATATATATATATATATATATATATATATATAATCGAATAGATGATAGACTGGGTGAATCTGTTCCAAGCCCACAACCAAACAAGGAACAAGAAGTTAAGCGGAGAACACACATCCTATTATCTGTCGGATCCTATTGATATATATATATATATCCTTTGATGTCCTTTGATGTATACATTAAGGAATCATAAGTTTAGCATTATGGTCCCTATTTACCAATTGTAGCCTTCTACCAAGGCATCAAATGTTATGTATGCTTGTAAAAATGTAAGTTTTTCCTATTTTATAACTATCTTAACTCGAAAATAGTTTGTATTTGACTTTCAAGTGGTACTGACACTTTATGAAAGAAATGAGAAAGATGTAAGTATTGTAGTATTATAAATAGTACTACTGTTGTACTAATTGCCTTAAACTGGTTATTAAGGTATAATGTGATGGCTAGATCCCATACTAAACGCTCTCTCTGTCAAAAGATTTTGGGAACCAAACGCGACGAGGAAAACCGATGGTAGCATCGTGTACATCCACATTAAAGTCATATGATCATGTATACCCAATTTAACTATCACCTTTTGTTTAGAACAATGATTTAGTGGTTTATTGGTATAAATAGATCCTATAATTGTTCTATACTATAGCATCTTAGTATGTTCTTTCTGTTATAGTATCTTAGTATGTATTGTATGTACTAGATGTATTGTATGTTCTCGGTGTCTAGCATGCAGTATGTTCTCTTTGTTTCTCATATAGCATGTTCTGACTCATTTATGAACTGACTCTTTGTATGCTTCATTGTACTAGAAGTAATGAGTAGTATCTTCCTAAACTATACCTATTATAGTTTACTAATGTGTTACTCGAGCTGTTATTGAAAAGACTCATTTTACTACTTAGTTATGCTTGTACTTTAAAAATGGAGTTTTGTTAAACTATAAAGCAACATAACTTAAAAAGAGTTTTTGAAATGTTTTGATCACTTATTAAGGACATAATCAATCTTTTTAACTATGTCTATAACAAACATTTACACAATTATTATTGTGTTCAACTTGTACTCCCCCCCCCCCCTTAAAACCATTTAAAATAGTTAAAAGCTTCATTACAGGGTATGAACTCACCTGAAGTGGGTGATTCAAACGAATGTGTGTGTAAGGATGAGAAACTCCGCGAATGAAGTTTGGGACTTAACGAGTCCTAAATGACATATAATGGCATATTTTGACATAAATATAGTGTTTGGAAGCAAACAAATGCAATGAAACTCCTTATGGGACTAGGAAACACTTTGACCAAGTGTTGGAATCACATGTGATTCACTGAAAGGGAGTGTACGGCCACTTTGAGGAATGTGCGGCCATAGATATGTGGCTAGGGAGTGTGCGGCTGCACACTCATGGTAATGATTACACAAAAATGTTTTCCAAAGGTATGGAGGCTTGTGAGACGATTTCTCAACAAGTGGTGAAGCTAGAAAGGAACTTTAGAGGTCCTTTAGCACTAAACAAAGGGGTGTACGGCTACACTTGTGTGTGCGGCTACACACACCATATGATTATGAGTTATGGGAATTTTATAAGACTAAATCAAGTTTTCTAAGCAAGATTCAAGCAAAGGAAAAGAGTACTTATGATCTGGAGGCCTAAGAAGGCTCAAAATCACCAAGAACAAGTGTGTGTGTGTTCTTGGTGAAATGGATGAATATTTGAAGATCTAGCCAAAACATGATTTCAACTGGATGACTTCAAAGTATGTAACTAGTTTAAGAAGATTAAGAACAAATCAAGGGAAGAACATTTACATTCTTGAAGATCTAGGCTGAAAATCGGATGCTAGTTGAGAGAGAAATCATGTTCTAGACTTGGGAGGGTGAAAAGGGATGAAAGAAGGTTGAGTTCTTTACTTATACATGTGAGTGTGATTCCAGGAGACGGGTGTGCGGCCGCTTACCCATGTGTGCGTCCATACACTCCTTATGTTGGAGTGTAAGGCTCAATTTTGGTGCTAGAAGTGTACGCGACCCAATCCTACCCTCAATGCTTAAATGTACTGAGCTTTAAACCTTCAAACGGACTCTAAAAAAGGCTTTAACGATAGCTGAAATGAGTCTGACACTCATTTGAGTTGACCGGTTGAGCTTTCAAAGCAAAAAAATTTCGGGTTGTCACATCATCCCCCCATTAGATGGAATTTCATCCTGAAATTAGCTTTCTTAGTCGTACTACTGGGGTTGCGCTCTTCTGATTGGCAGAATACCCACTCGTAGACTTGGTAACTTTTCCCTACTGTTCAGTATAGGATTCATATTCGGTCCATCTATCATTACCTCATGTATACAAGTCGTATATAATTAGGATTAGTAAGACTGTCGGATGTGCGA
Source organism: Lactuca serriola (assembly GCF_051521515.1). Taxonomy (NCBI): domain Eukaryota; kingdom Viridiplantae; phylum Streptophyta; class Magnoliopsida; order Asterales; family Asteraceae; genus Lactuca; species Lactuca serriola. The sequence continues at coordinate 135,122,470 of NC_136410.1, forward strand.
CTCTACCCCAGGTCCACAACCAAACAAGGAACAGAAGATAGGGTGGAAGCACACATACTAAATCTACATAATCATAATTATATACCACCCTCGTGTATACACTAAATAGCAATAGGTGGGTTGTATTCATCCTCAACCTCTGTGCTCGAACTTGGTCTATTGGACGAGTGGTATTTCGTGATGGTTGATGGAACATACGGCGGCAAGGTTTCAGAGGACAAAGTACCCTTCACACGAGTACTTCGGGGTTTATAATACGAAAGACAAATTGAGATTTAGGTCGGGCTGTCAAAACAAATGACAAAGGTTTCAAGAACTTGACAATTGAGGCGATAGAAACATATGAACTTAGTACGGTGAGGAACACGCCAACTTATTATGAATGATTGTAATGGAATCTTTACTGAATAAAGTTTTGGTCAATTTGAAAGAAACATCTATTATACGATGATGTACCCTTAGTATGTTCGAAAATGTACTCCTAGTGTGTTCGATAATGTACTCTTTGTAAATGTTCCACTCTTTCTGTTTTCCTTTTGATGTTAACACTCCTACGTATCGTACCGCTAAGTGCGAGTACATACAATGAAAGTGCTTTGATAACTGGTGTTGATACTTTATATCATGATCCTCCTCGGTACCACTACAATCTCCTGTCATATACAAGTGATGAATAATTAAGATGAATAAGACAGTCGACTGAGTAACTCTGCCTCAAATCCACAACCAAATAAGGAACATGAATTAAGGCGGAATTACCCACTCTAAGTCTGCAACATCTTAGCTCTGCACAACTATGATGTATATGCTAAGCCATCATAGCTTCTTTAAACGGATCTTTTAGTTCTCTTGAGTAATGTGATCTATTTCAATATGTGAGTTATTATAACTACTTTTTAAGTGTTTTTCCTAGGTTTTAATCTTAATCCTATTTCGAAAACGTACCACTGCTCGCTGACGACTCTGGGGTTGACTCTCCGCCGGTGATCATCAAAATGCGTCCATCAGAAACAAACTGTGTGTCCCTTTTTATGGCAGTTCACACATTGCATTTCCCGGCATACTCCGGTGTGGTGATAGTTGCACTTTCCACACTTTCGGAGAGTTCCAACATATTGAATGGCAGGTGTTGGAGCAGTAGGCGTTGTAGCGGCGTACATGGTACTCGTTTGTTGCTCTTGCAGGGTTCATGTGTTGTTCGCTTCTTCTTCCTCATGTTCCCTAACTTCTGATTATAGTCCTTTCCCTATGATGGCACGTGAACGAGGACTTCTACGCCATGGTGAACTCCATGGTCAATGATTCGCTGGTCCAGGCGTTCGATGCTATCAAATGTGGTTGGGTTAGAAGATAACACATCTCCCTGGGCCAAGGCAGTTAGACCCTAGATATATCTTTCTATCTTCTTGCTCTCCGGGGTAACCATCCCGGAGCATAATGCTGCTAAGTCGCTAAACCTGTCAGTGTAGGCCACTATGTATGATCCGACCATTGTGAGCTTCTATAGTTCTTGTTCCAGCTTTTGTACTTCACCCCTTGGGCAGTACTCTTCCAGTATTAACTCTTTTAGGTTTTCCCAACCTATTGAGTGAGCCACCGTTAGGGTCAGTGACTTAACATGGCTGTTCCACAATGTCAGGGCTCTGTTGGAGAAGGTGCAGGCAACAAACTTTACTTTTCTCCCTTCTGGGCACATACAGATTGCGAAGACCGAATTTGTTTTCTCAAAACATCGCATCAGAGCGATGACTCCACCATTTCCATGAAAGGAAAGGGGTTTGCAGTTGGTGAATTCCTTGTAGGAGCACTCTCTCGAGCGCACAGGGACCCCACCTTGAGTAGAATGGACATGTGTTCCACCTTTGCTGGACCTAGTAGGATGATATTGAGCCATGGTTGTTGCCACAACCGCAGTTACTGCAACATTTAGAGTTGCCGCATCAATTTGTGGAGAAGGTGTTGGAGTTATTGGAGTATTGTGTCTGATTGATCTGTGAGGAGGTATCTTTGCTAAAAGAATACAACGATGAGATGGGATAAGTTTATAGCAGCGGAGATAATCCAAAATCTGAAAGACAACGTTATCCTAGTTCTGAATGTATCGGGTCCTGACTTCCACATGGTTCTGGAAATGATTCATAAAAGAGTTTATACCGAATAAGCTTTATGAATAGAAATGTCTATCCTCGAATGAATATTTGTTACTTGAATAACTATTACCAGATGCATGTAAGAAATGAATCCTAACACATAAAGTGAGGAGTGTTTCCACTAATTCATTAAGTTAACTAAGATTATTATTTGTTAGTGTGATGCATAAGACGTTATGGTTACTTCGGTTGATCCTTTTTTAAAACTTCTCATGAACTTGCTCGTGTTCCTCCTTGACTCTTCTGTTGACTCCTATGAGGAAGTGGTTACATCTATCTGGGTTCTTTGTGCAATAAAGAATGTGACTAAAGAATCTATGATATTTAAGGTAACTTTATCGGGTGATCCTTACAGAGTCATGCTATAATTGTACAATGTATTCAAGTTGTATATAATTCAAGATTAAATAGGCCTTCGAATAAATGATCCTACTCCATAACCACAACTATATAAGGAATGGGTAGTGAAGTGTAGGTCACAAATTCTAAGTCTATAAGATATCAATTATATAAAACCTTAAGAGTATACACTGCAAGATTATTGGCCTATCCGTAAGGGTCTTTTATGTTATCATGTAAGCTATTTATACACTGCCTAAAATACTCCTATAGTACTCTAACTCTATGTACTTGATCTAGAATTCTCTTGACTAAAGTTTAGGTAAGTTTTAAGACTATTACAACACCACATCGCTCCCAAACACATGTCGGTCACATCTCGAATGAATATAGTTGATCAGGCTATATTGATCCTAGATATGATTACATAATTGTTCAGGTTTGACGACAATGTTCAACTTTTAAACACTTTAATTATGTTCTTCTTGTGATACTTGGTCTACATCTATATGTAAGTAGGTATATTTCTATAACTTATCATTATACTCCTAATATATATCATTATCCAGAGCACTTAAGCCCCATTCTATTTATAGTTGTGTATCTTTTATCGGTTGATATACTTAGTTCACTATAAACAATGCTCTGATACCAATATGTCACACCCCAAAACCGGAACGGCGGAAACGTTCGGGGGTGGAGGACCTCATCTTTAGTATCACAAGACATGCATCATAGTACGCAAAGTAATGAACAACCATTTCATTAGTAAGAAAGTGTTTACAATGTGTGTGTTCACAAAACATAGAACACATAATCAAATAACAAAACAAGACTTGAAACTATTATGCTCCATCTTCTAAGTTCCCAGCACGAGTACCTGTCTACTAGTCCCCTAAGAATACAAGTTATTTTGAAATATTTGATCAACAATTAAGTTGGTGAGTTCTTAAGATTTTAGTGATGTAAGTAAGTTGTAGAAAGTTGTTGTAAAATGTAGTTGAAAAATGTAGTAAGTTGTAAGTTCTGTTTAGAAAACTTCGTCTTTTCCTCTAGAAAATCCTATATTTCCTACTTTAATGAGAGATAAGTCAGAATGACTCTACAATCCTTTCTATGAGTACTAAATGGATACAAGTTTTATAAGCCTCGGAGTAAACAAACAATTGATTGTGCGCATCTGCCCTAAGGCGGAAAACACACATCCATTGTTTGTTTGAGCATTGTGGTATATAACCCTGGTGTATTCACTTGTTACTCATGGAGTTAATTGAAATAGTTCCTTTATATTTGATGAAAAAAATTCATGAAGAAAACCCTTATTTCTTATAATAAAATGGTGACCATAGTGATTACTTCTATAATCACATAGCTTAAACTGGCTATATATAATCTAATCTTGAATACATAGTCAATCATATGAATCTACCCTAAGCCCATAACCAAACAAGGAACAGGAAGTAAGGCGGAAAGCACACATCCAACTACATGTTGGGTATTAATGATATACAACCATGATGTATAAACTAAGGTATTATAGAGTTAATCACCTAAGGTCCTTTAAGTTTATAATGGTTTAATAAAATGGATTAAACCCTTTACTGGTACGTTTCTAGTTTTGTATACCAAAAGTTCTGATTTGAAAAGTATGTTTTGTACTAGAAAACTGTGCATTGACTTTGTGTCCTATGACTTGATCCATACTCGGTACCCTTATGATGACTTAATGTATACGAAACATATATATATATATATATATATATATATATATATATATATATATATATATATGTAGAATCGAATAGATGATAGACTGGGTGAATCTGTTCCAAGCCCACAACCAAACAAGAACAGGAAGTGAAGCGGAGTGCACACATCCTATTATCTGTCGGATCATATTGATATATATATCCTTTGATGTATACATTAAGGAATCATAAGGTTAGCATTATGGTCCCCTTTTTACCAATCGTATACTTTTACCAAGGCATGAGAAAAATGTAAGTACTGTAGTATTATATATAGTACTACTGACTTTCAATCCTATTATCTGTCGGATCCTATTGATTTTCAAGTGGTACTGACACTTTATGAAAGAAATGAGAAAAATGTAAGTACTGTAGTATTATATATAGTACTACTGCTGTAATGATTGCCTTAAGTTGGTTATTAAGGTATATAGTGATGGCTAGATCCTGTACTAAACGCTCTCCCTGTCAAAAGATTCTGGGAACCAAACATGACTAGGCCAACCGGCGGTAGAATCGTGTACATCCACATTAAAGTCATATGATCATGTATACCCAATTTAACTATCACCTTTTGTTTAGAACAATGAGTTCGTGGTTTATTGGTATAATTAGATCCTGTAATTGTTCCATACTGTAGCATCTTAGTATGTTCATTCTTCTATAGTATCTTAATATGTATTTTATGTACTAGATGTATTGTATGTTTTCTCTGTCTAGCCTGCAGTATGTTCTCTTTGTTTCTCATATAGCATGTTCTGACTCATTTATGAACTGACTATTTGTGTGCTTCATTGTACTAGAAGTAATGACTAGTATCTTCCTAAGCTATACCTATTATAGTTTACTAATGTTTTACTTGAGCTGTTATTGAAAAGACTCATTTTACTACTAAGTTATGCTTGTACTTTAAAAATAGAGTTTTGTTAACATATAAAGCAACGTAACTATAAAAGAGTTTTTGAAATGTTTTGATCACTTATTAAGGACATAAGTTATCTTCTGAAAGATGTTTATAACAAACATTGACACAATTATTATTGTGTTAAAATTGTATCCTACCCCTTAAAAGTAGTTAAAATAGTTAAAAGATTCATTACGAGGCATGAACTCACCTGATGTGGGTGATTCAAAAGAATGTGTGTGTAAGGATGAGAAGCTCCGCGAATGAAGTCCCGAGACTTAACAAGTCCTAAATTACATATAATGGCATATACTAACATAAATATAGTGTTTGGAAGCAACCAAATGCAATGAAACACCTTACGGGACTAGGAAACACTTTGACCAAGTGTTGGAATCACATGTGATTCACTAAAAAGGAGTGTACGACCACTTTGAGGAGTGTGCGGCCGTGGGTGTGCGGCCGCACACTCATGGGAATGAGTGCACAAAAATGTTTTCTAAAGGTAGGGAGGCTTGTGGGACGGTTGCTCAACAAGTGGTAAAGCTAGAAAGGCACTTTGGAGGCCCTTAAGCACTAAACGAAGGGGTGTACGGCCACACCTCTGTGTGCGGCCACACACACCATATGATTATGATTTCTGGGAATTTTCTAAGACTAAATCAAGTGTTCTAAGCAAGATTCAAGCAAATGGAAAGAGTACTTACGATCTGGAGGCCTAAGAAGGCTCAAAATCACCAAGAACAAGTGTGTGTTCTTCGTGAAATGGATGAATATTTGAAGATCTAGCCAAAACATGATTTCAAATGGGTGAAATCAAATGATGTAACTAGTTTACGATGATTAATAACAAATCAAAGGAAGAACAGTTACATTCTTGAAGATCTAGTCTAAAAATCGGATGCTAGTTGAGAGAGAAATCGAGTTCTAGACTTGGGAGGGTGAAAATGGATGAAAGAAGGCTGAGTTCTTTACTTATAAACATGAGTGTGCTGGCAGGAGAGGGGTGTGCAGCTGCAAACCCATGTGTGCAGCCGTACACTCCTTATGTTGGAGTGTAAGGCTCAATTTTGGTCCTAGAAGTGTACGCGACCCAATCCTAACCTCAATGCTTGAACGTACTGAGCTTTGAACCTTCAAACGAACTCTAAACAAGGCTTAAACGATAGCTGAAATGAGTCTAACACTCATTTGAGTTGACTGGCTGAGCTTCTAAAGCAAAAAAATTTCGGTTTGTCACAGAATCCCAATCAAGTGAATGATGCAAGATGTAAGATGAAATAAAAAAAAGATTAAAGTTAAATGCACACTATTATCATTCAAAAGTCGGGTACATAAGATGTTGATTACACATTGTTCTCTCTTAGTTTCTCTCTCTAGCACACCTGGAATTACACACACTTAGCACCTCCCCTCTAGTCATGCACTCCTCACCCACCTAACATCTATTTAAATGGAACATGGGTCGTGAACAAGTTCATGACCGTGAACTAGTTCATGGCCATAAACACTCACCTGGGCCGTGAATAGTTTTCAGTCCTAGACGGAAAATTACAATTGCCTAGAAAATTAAGTATAAACCATATTTTTGACACAACAATCTCCCTTTGGTTTATAGCTTTCTGTTCTTTGACGCAACAAACTCCCCCTAAAAAGTAGTTTGCTTTTCTTGTCAATCTCCATTGTGTGATTGTGACATTGACGGACTTCTTTTGGGGTATCTGCCTCTTGGCGCGTTCCACCATCCTTGTGCATAGTAGGGAATGTATGTGCGATTAGGACAATTTATAGCAATGTGTCCAGGTGTGCCACATTGAAAACATGTCTTTTTCTTCACGTGGGAATTGTTTCTTCCTGCACCTGGTGGCATACCCTTGCCTTCTCTCTGATTGTTCCCACAAGCACATATATAGCAGGCACTCTGATTTGCTTGTTTTGGTGGCATGTATTTACCAACAGCAGGTTGATTAGAAGCAACGGATTCAGAGTTCAAGGAGTTATTTGTTTGACACTCAAGAACATCAACAGAATTAGAAGTAGTTATGTTCTCCTTGTCCTCATCTTCTTCTACTTTACCTGCACAAGAAGTAGAAACATTTTCTTATTTATCTCAACACCCTTAGTTGGCCCTGATTTTTCAGTATTAACTAAAGCTAGTGTAGGGGCTTGTCCATATTGAGCATGCATTTCATCCTCATTTGTCTCAAGGGGTGGGTTATAGTTGTCATTAAAAGGAGGTGGGACACTATGATACGCTAGACCCTTGTTTTGATTATCTTTGAGTATTAATTGTTTTTCAATCATGGATGCAACTACCTCACTTGACAAATCATATTTTCTGAAATTAAAATCTGCATTTTCAAATTTATTTTTCAATGTGTTGGGTTCTTTAGTTACAGCAACAAGTTATTTCTTAATGAAATTGTAATTCTCACACTAGTTGCTGCAATCTTCTTGAAATTTTTGGAAGTCCTTTGTTTTGCCCTCTAATTGTTCTTCCAGGGGTTTCTGACCTTTCCTAACAGTATAGCCTTCATATTTAAGGTCCTCATTTTCCCTTTTTAGCAAATCGAATTTTTCACGAAGAAATTTAATTGTAGCTTCACAAGATTTAGTACATGAAACTTCATTGATCAGGATGCTTGAGGAACTCATTGTTTACCAAAAATGTCGTTTGACTAAAAACTCAAAAGTCAACCTTAAAAGTCAAATTTTTAAAAGTCAAACTAAAAGGTCAAACTTAAAAAGTGAAAGTTAAAAGTCAAACCGAAAAGCTAAATTTGATAGTTAAACGAGAAAGTCAAATTTTAAAGTCAAAGGTCAAACTTAAAAGTCAAATTCAATTTTTAAGGTCAAAATTCAATTTTTAAAGTCAAAAATTAAAAGTCAAGAACTTTGGGTTGAAAGTGAAATTTTAAAATTTTAAAAATTTAATTTTGGGCTAAAAGAGTTAAAAATGCGAAACTTAAAACTGAAATAAGGAGTCCTTTTGAACTAAATCAGGAAGGAGAGTATCAAGTTACTTGTTAGATGAGATGGTAAGGCGCCTGGTTGATGATTCGTGTGACCTGGGTTCGAATCCTTGCAACCCCAATTTTGAATGTTTTATGTTGGTCGCGAACTTCGAATCCTCTGATTGAAGACTCGCTTGAATCACGTGCTGGCCGAGAATGAGGCTGCGGACCACAAACAAGGCTGAGCGTGAACCCACTGAGGACCTTGAAAACTTCTTCGGTCGTAAACCCTTCTCCGGCCGTGAAAGCTTCTTCGGCCGTGAACCCTTCTTTGGATCGCAAAAAAAACAGTGTTTTTACCGCTTTTTGCTCCCAAACTTGATCAAAAACTCGTTTTTATGAAAAACTCAAAGAACAAAACCCTAATATTTTTCAAAAAACTATTTAAAAATGAAAAATCCCTCAAGAAAAAAATCAATGTGACACCCGAATTTTTGCAAAACTTTTAAACTTTTAAAACCCATCTTACATTAAATTAAAACAACTGAAATAGTCATAACATAATCCATCTACTTAATAATCTTATAAAATAAGTGCGGAAGTAATAATAATAATAAGGTCCCAACAAAAATAACTAGTAGTGATGTCCCGGTGCTCCATGTCAAGCCCTAGCCTCTTTAATCTTAACACCTGAAAAGTTATAAGGGAAACCGTAAACACAAAGCTTAGTGAATTCAAACACAGACATTGTACTAACATTCATATTTACTAACCCTAATCTATTTTCCAATTATAGTTTTATAATAAGGGCAAAGAACGAATCAATGCCAATAATACAAGAAGGACTTGTAGGTTTCAGCCGCACCGGGAAGATCCCGTATCACTTGGCCCTAATCACCGCACCTCACGATGAGTATTACGTTGGGGATCTTACCTACCCACCGCACCGGTAAATCCGTATCCTTTGGTGGTGTCCCCATATCCATGATTAGTTACATATAGTGCACATGTACGAATTAAAACAATACTTATATAGAATGCTTTTATAATAAATTCAAATAATCACACACGAGCTAACTAACAAGCTTGAGCAAACTTCAAAATCTCACCTAAGAAGGACTAAAGGTTAGAAAGGAGAAGTAATGAAGCTATGAGTTGAGAAAAGAGTAATCACAACAAGGTCTCTAAAACAGACCTGCTGTTTAAAACGGATTTACTCCAAAATCTAAAATAGAAACATAGCTTTAACTAAATTTTATAGGAAACTATGATTTCTCAGGATTCCACAATTATAAAGAACTCATTCTAACTCCAAAAGATAAATTAAATATGAATTTTACAAAATGGTGTATCACTTTTGTCTCCAACAATACAGTCAAGTGATGTTGGCCAATTCTACCGAACTTGTGAGTAGAATTCGTCCAAATCAAAATTAATAGAGTAAAGGACATACAAATTAAAGTCTCAGAGTTGGAATTGAATGAAAAGCATCTCCCAAACTCCAGATATAAAATTCACATTGTGGACAATCACAGCACTAGCAAAAGCTGGTGACTGCCCACTGATCTGGAGTGTGGATCCATTCTAACCAATTTATAATTGGAAATAACACCCGATCTTCTCCAGATCTTAAATTAATAATATAAGTAACATATAGAAACTTGGAATCACTCTGGATCCTTTTCCAAGCCTTAAAAATTATGAAAACAAAATGACATATCAGAACAGACCCGGATCAGACCTAACAACAAAGATGCCATTCTTTCCCATAGATAAAGTCCTTATCAGTGAGGTTGGCCTTCTTAAGAAAGTTAGCGAACTAAAATTTTGAACTTTTGGAACTAGTTTGGGGTCGGTTTGAGTTATAGAGCTCAAGATATGAGTTTTACAAAATGACTACAGATCTGATGGAAAACAGAATCGTAGCCACCCGTGATTCCTTTTTGGCTTATCCATCCTTCTCCCTTTGAAACACATTTTAAGATGTGTTCATCATCCCAATTTAGTCCCCATGATCATGGTGGTACTAAAAAGGGTTAGGTATCATTAGTATTTCATTTTGCCACAAGATTGTAATAACAATCAACATGAAAATGAACATAAAGCACATAAAATCACCATTCTCCCTTTTAGGGTTTTCATGATCTTTTGCCACATGTAATCACCTAGATCCGTCATCCACCATATATGGGGTGAAGATGGGATCTTGAGATGATGTATAACATACAATTACAAATCAAATAAGAAGGAGATGAAGTGAAGATGAAATCATAAAACTAGAACAAGGTTATGAATCATGTTGTAAGAAATGATAAAGAGGTTCATACCAATATGAATCAAGGCTGGAAATGAACAAGAATTAAGCTCCAAACAACATCCCCGTGGCTGCTCTTGATCCCAAAGAGATAGAGGACGATTTTAGAGAGAGAGAGAGAGGGAGGGTTTAGAGTGTTTTTCTTGTGTGTGTTCCAAATGACTCAATTAACACATTAAGTACTATTTACTAGATGGACTTTGCAAATAGGCCCATAGTCCATGGACTTCAATAAAAGGAGTTTACAAGATGATCAAAAGAGTCCAATAATATAAGAAATCAGACATTGGTTAAATAAATTAACCCAAGATTACAACGATAATTAAATTAAAATAACCAAACGTACCGAGAAAAACCGGGGCGTTACAATAAAAAAATGCTCCAGATCTGGCCAATACGATTGATACAAACCAAGCTCTGATACCAACTGTAAGTCCCAAATTTGCTTGACGTATCAATTAGATCCAATTGATGGTGTGGAATCCCAATCAATTTCATGATGCAAGATCAAAATAGAGAAGAAGGAAAAGAAGAATAAGATAAATCTATGATGTATTTAAGATTGGAATGATGAACAAGACACAAGTACACACACTAGTTCTCTCCTCTACTTTCTCTCTCTAATTCTCTCCTCGACTTTCTATCTCTAGAACACCTTAGATTTATCAATCATATCATCTTTTCCTAACATTATCCTTGGAAGCATGCTTACTGTATGCATCAAGTCTCATGTGCTGGTGAAACACTGAGCAAAACCAAATGACTTACCTTGATTGCAAAGTCATCAGCATAAGAGTTACTTGTTTGGTTCATTAATGACAAAGGGTTTTTCATGTTCCTAAACTCCTTGTTTGAGGTATAACATGGTACCATTATGAGTTAATAGTTAATCTTTGTTTCTTGAATGTAACATACTTTATGATACGAAAGTTTAAACCACTTATTGTTGATGATTTAAATTGTTAATGAATCAAGCTGATTTCACCTCATCGAGACTGAAAAAATTCATTCTATCTTTTATCTCCTTAATAAAACTTAACTTCATTACGATATACCACACACTAATGAATGTTTGAAACTCTATGTTGATGGTAGTCTATGCACCATAGGCTATCACACGCACCAATCCATTCTTTCCCTTATAGTATTCTTTAAAGCTTTATGATTCCGTGTAATGTACCATACACCGATGAGAGCTTGACAATTTTGTGTCGATGGGTATATCATTATCAGTGATATATTACATGCACCAATCCAACCTTGCCACTTTTCGTCTAGTAAAATTGATCTATGAATCATCATATGAAACCATGTGTTGATGACATCTCGCAATACTACGTCGGTGATCACTTACGCTGATGTTCATTACCACTGATGACATGTCACCTGTTTTAATGGTAACTTTTTGGAAGACGACTGAAAGATCCGCCATTATTTTGGGATACGAGATATTTGTGGTGCATATATTGTAACTCATGATTACTGTCACACCCCCGAACCATACGGCGGAAACGTCTGAGGGCTCTTGTGACTTAAACTGAATACCATCACAATGAATATACATGAATCATAACATAAATCATTACCATGCATTGAAATGATACAACTGATATTGTTTACATCTAGTACATTGTTTTAAACATTACAATTTCATAACATAAACTGTCTGACGGATATCATAAGCAAAATATCCAGACATTACTTGGTACTTATTCTCCGGTTTACCTGTTACCTGAGAATACAAGTTAATTTTGAAAAACGTCAATATATGAAATGTTGGTGAGTTCATAAGCAATGTTGTAGTAAAATGATTTGGTGTAGTTTGTAAAACCAAGAAAATCCGATATTTTCTGAAAAGATCATTGTGTATAAAAAGTGTGAAGATCCGTGAATATATGCTTGTTGATTTTCAAAAGATGTATAAGTGTAGTACTTCTGTAATGATCGCACAAGTGAAAATGTTGAACTTCCCAGGAAAACCCGATGTTTTTCCATTACATAAACCACAGTGAATTCTCAATTTGTTATACCATCACGACGAATGATTTTTGATTACTCGGGTGGCTTTGTATTAATTAGGGTTTGTGAGTCGTTATAATCATGCATTTGGAAATGTCTAGTTTATAACTACAGGTTTCGAACGATCCTTCAAGGCTTCGCCCATTACTACTCACTTAATCCAACAACCATGATTACTTTTGATTAACGCCATGAATCTATTTACCTTGATTACTCGTAAGCCTAACAAACGAGGAAAAAGCGAGTACGAAGTCCCGTTATATTCCGTGAGTTATTTAGGCTGTCGGGAATGCGAAAGGCATGTTGGCCCAACTTGAATTTGATTTCATGACCTCACTAGCAATACTAATGGGCCACTAGGGCCCAATAGCACATTAGAGCCATTGAAAGTCCTTTTACATGAAATCAGGTCATAGGAGGCCCAATAACACATAAGCATATTCCCTTTAGGCCCAAAGATCATGCTAATGGGTAGAAAGGCCCAACAAGCATGATTTGAAACTACCAAGCCCAACGTTTTTAAGTTTTCTCATCGTAGTTATCGCGTATTTATTTAGATGGTTTGGTTTAACGCTTGTCGTTTTGTATTGATTCGAGACCGAATCACTTCGTTTGTAACGATGCTTGTTGTTGAGAGTGTATTTGTTTCCCGTTTCGTCAATAGTTGTGGATCTTGTATTTTTGTATTAATGAATTAATTGTTTAAAAGTGGAATTTGACCCTTTTCACTACCCTTCTTTTATAAAAATAACACTTTTGGTCCTTTTATATAAAACAATTTCATTGTTAGTCCTTAAAGCATTTTCTTGACACTTTTGTATTATTTATTTGATGAAAACACAATTTTAACCCAAAAGTTATTTTGTTGACAACTACAGCCCTTCCAGAATAACGTTTCTCGGTTAAATCCCCATTTTTCACAACTTTTACAATTTTGGCCCAAAATCTAAAACCTTTACATTTTAGGTCCTTTTTGATAGTGAAAAGCATTTTTGACTCATAAAATGATCTTGGCATGCTAATTACCCCATGTTTTACAGAAAGTTTCATTTCATCCCCTAAAATTTATCATTTTTCGCATTTTGAGGCTTATTGGGCCGAAAAGCCCAAAATTATACCATTAAGCTAAAAATTTACATTTTAAGTCCCTTGAAAATTCTAAGGTTCAGAAAAATGATTATATAAACTTTTTTGACCCTTATGGCGTTCAAGATACCGTGACTTGTCGGTTTGTATCCCAAGTTTTGTATTTTTGACAATTAAAGCCCAAAAATGGGTTTTATGTTAGAATATGTTCATCATGACCTTATAAGCTATTATTCTTAACTTGTTTAGTGTAAAATAACTTAGTTTATGCTTGTTTCCTTTCTCATACCATAGATCTCGGGTTTACACCCTTTTTTGGTAACATATTCATCACCAAACAGATGAAATCACACAGATACATGCATCAAATCACACATAGCATACACATACACATAGATCTACACATTTTCTTGTATTCTCCCCCATAAAACTCATGAAAACCGAAAGTAAAGGGGTATGAAGCTCACCTTGAGTTGTGGTTTCGGTTTTGAAGAAGATTGGGAGTAGTTTGGTGATATTTTCGGTCCTAGCAAGTTTCTTGTATGGATCTCGAACTTAGTGTGCTCTAAGATGCAACATCATGAATTTGAATGGATTAAGAGATGATTTTTGATGAAAAGAAGTGAGTTAAAGCATGGATCAAACATCAACTTGCCTTGGATGATGATTTTTATGGAAGAATCTCTTTGAAAGCCTCTTAGATCTCAAAAATTTGGAGAGAAATGGAGAGAGTTTCTTGAGAGAATTTTGAGTGAAGTTTGTGTGTGTGTTTGTTGGGATTCGGCCGAGAGGAAGAGGGGGAGAAGAAGAGAGAGACGTTGATAAGATATTTTCTTGGAGGTATGGCACAAAAGTCAAATCTCCTTCTTCATGCTTGAGATTGGGCCGAGAATTCGAGAAAAAGAGAAGGGAATTTTTGGGCCATTGGTGTTTAACCCATATTATGGCTTAATTAGATGATTCTTAGGCCAAATAAATCAAGAAATGATTTTTATGGCTCATTAGGGCTAATTAGGTTAGTTATGGCCCAATAAGGTCCATTTAGGTATTTTATTTCATTCTAGGCCCAATATGGCCCAAAATATTTAAAATATATGGAAGTGGGTCCAATTAGAGCCCATTTAAGAGTTTTAAGCCCAAGATAGTCAAATTGGAAGCTTTTTGGCCCGTTGGGACCCATAAGGAAATCCTAGTCCAGAATGGACTTAAACCGGGATTTCTAGGGTTTCCAATTCTTTGGTGACTATTTGTAGTGCTTGTATGAAGTGTTTGATTGAAATTTTTTTGTTATTGAATAAGCATCCTACATGCTTTCACATTGTTGGTTCACATTTTTTATCATAGTTAAATGTTTACAAGGCATCGAATTTCCTGGTTGTGACATCATCCCCCCGTTAGAGGGAATTTCATCCCGAAATTCTTTTGAAAGCTAGATTTGATATTGCTAGAATAGATGAGGGTACTTATGTTTCATTTGATCTTCATGTTCCCATGTGAATTCCAGCCCGCGTTTCGCGTTCCACCGTACCTTCACAATCGGAATGCGACTTTGCTTGGTATGCTTCACCTCCCTGTCCATGATTTCGACTGGTTCCTCAATGAACATGAGATTCTCGTTGATTTCAATTTCATCTAGGGGAATGACGAGAGTTTCATCGGATAGACATTTCTTTAGATTGGAAACATGGAACACGGGGTGTACGCTGCTGAGCTCAGCGAGTAGCTGCAGTCTGTATGTAACATCCCAAGTTCAGGAGTGCAAATTTGGGGTTCAAAGTGTAAGTGTGAAAGGGGAAATCGGCGAGTCCATGGGTGGACTCGGCGAGTAGGGTCGCGACTCTGGTCGCGTGTTAAGTGGCCAACTCGGCAAGTCGGAGGATGGACTCGGCGAGTAGGCGCTGAGTGGAGAAAAACCTAATTTTGGAGGATAAGCCCTATATAAAGGACATCATATCCTCTCCCCAGCCCCTTTACCCTCTCTTGAAGTCCATAAAACCCTAAGAAGCGATTGTGAGGGATTTGAGTGCATTTGAACCTTGGAGAAGAGATTTTGGAGAAGATCTTGGAGAGTTAGGAGGCTTGGAGCAAGGGGCTTTTCTAAGATTCAGATTTCTCATCTGTTGGGGCTTCCTTTTGAGGTATTACTTTGTTTCTTGGGCTGTTATTCATCTAGATTCATCATTTTGGAATGTGTGGAAAGTTTATCTTGTGGTATTTCGAGTTTGAAGGTTAGATCTGAGGTTGCTACCTCAGATCTGGAATGGAGAAGGTCCAGAGTGCATTAAAGTCCCTGTTCTTGAGTGTTTGGTGAGGTCATCTTGTCCCAAACCCTATCCCTAGAGTGTATAATGTCTAGATCTCTTTGGATTCACGTAAAGTTTGCCACTTTACGTGATGGATGGGTTGTAGAAGGGTAGATCTACGTTTTGGATCAACTGCATGGCTTGGAAGGCTTCTGTATGGGTTAAGATCTAGAGGCACTCGGCGAGTCACAAAGATGTACTCGGCGAGTTGCTTGAAGATGGACTGCAACTCAGCGAGTTGGAAGAACAACTCGGCGAGTAGGTTGAAGATAGCCTTGGACTCGGCTAGTCTGTTCTTGGACTCGGCGAGTCTGGTCGTGAGGTCCAAACTTCTTCTGATGGAGCCATGAATCAGTAAGTCAAGGGAGGACTCGGTGAGTTGAGTGCGGGGGGACTCAGAGTCATGGGACTCAGCGAGTCTCGGGGTGACTCGGCGAGTCGAGTCGTGGATTAGGGAAGTTCTGAGCATGAGGACTCGGCGAGTCATTGGGTTGACTTGGCGAGTAGAGTTAGTCAGGAGGTTGACTTTGACCAAGGGTTGACCAGTTGACTTCCAGGGGCATTTTGGTAATTGTTGGCTTTTGTTTGAGTTCAGTGTTTGTGTTGGCTAGTGGTGGAGATTGTATCAGTGTTCGGAGCATCTTGGTCTTATCTTTCAGTTGGCAGTTGCGAGGTGAGTTATCCTCACTATATCAACAGGGTCTAAGGCACCAAGGCCGGCCCTTTTATCGTACTGTGATTCGGGTATCGTTGTTATGTTATTACTTTTCTATGTTTGCATCCTGGTAGTTAGGATGGTATTATGCTAGTGACCGGTTAGGTCGGTATCCTGGTTAGGAGGATTTTATGTTATGTGATCTGTTAGATCGGTTGATTGAATGTAAATTGTTATATACTTGAATGTGTATGTGCACATGGTTGTTGGACTGGGGTTGGGTTGAGGCGGGTCCTGCTTTGTGTTGTAGGCCAACATACCCAGGGCGGACCGGTTGTCCCAAAGGCCCAACAAGCGGTCCGGATAGGCTGTAGGCCCCAAGAGGGCGGACCAGACGTGCCAAGGCTTGGAGAGTGGACCAGGCCGACTGAAAGCCCGGTGCGGGCAGACCAGTCATACTGTAGACTTAGAGAGTGGACCAGGTGGATTGAAGGCCTATTGCATGCGGACTAATCACACTGCAGACTCGATGTATATGGCTAGACTCGGAGGGTGGAACAGGTGGACTGTTGGCCAGTGCGGCGGACCAGTCATACAGTAGACCCGAAGTGCATGAGTGTTTTATGTTCTGATATGATATGGCATGTTATGCGTGTATGGTATATGTGGTGGATATTTTGGGGGGTATCTCACTAAGCTTTAGGGCTTACAGTTGTGGTTTAATGTTTTTAGGTTCTTCAGGAGACCGTGGCAAGGCAAAGGCGTGATCGTACCGCTCCTCATGATTATGTTTTTATGATGTAATTCTAGGAAGACTCTGATAATAATTGTATTGAAAACCTTTTTGTAATAACATTAAGAAAATGGTTTGTTTTTGAAAAGTTAAAATTGGTTGAATTTTTATGGTCGTTACACTGTACGCTACTAGACTAATTCGGGCAAGAATCTCGAAAGGTCCAATGTATCGTGGATTCAGTTTTCCCCGTTTTCCAAAACGAATAACCCCTTTCCAGGGAGAAACTTTCAACAGCACTCGATCCACGACCTGAAACTCCAAGGGCTTTCGCCGTTTATCAGCGTAGCTCTTCTATCGGTCGCGTGATGCTTGTAGTCGAGATCTGATTCGAACTATCTTTTTCGTGGTTTCATGAATGATCTACGGTCCCGATAACGTCTTGTCTGATGGCAGTTCTCTTGCTAGCTGGGTGTCGCCTACCTCATCCCAACACAACGGTGATCTACACTTACGTCCATATAGTGCCTCGAAAGGAGCAATCTTGATGCTCGAATGGTAACTGTTGTTGTATGAGAATTCAACTAAGGGTAAGTGGGTATCCCAAGACTTACCAAAGTCTATCACACATGCGCGAAGCATGTCCTCAAGCATCTGAATGGTTCGTTCGCTTTGACCATCCGTTTGTGGGTGATAAGTAGTGCTCATTTCGAGATGGGTTCCTAGTGCTTTATGAAGTGATTGCCAAAAACGTGAAGTGAATCTCCTATCTCTATCTGAGATGATAGACATTGGCACTTTGTGAAGTCCCACGATTTCTCGAATGTATATTCTTATCAATCTCTCCATCTTGTAGGATTCTTTTATTGGCAGGAAAAGAGCGGATTTCTTCAGTCTGTCAACTATTACCCATATAGTGTCCAATCCATCTGACGACTTGGCTAGCTTGGTCATAAAATCCATAGTAATCCTTTCCCATTTCCACTCGGGAATCGCTGGTTGCTGTAATAACCCCGAGGGCTTCTGGTATTCTACCTTTACTTTGCCGCAAGTAAGGCATTTGCTAACATAGGTGGCAATCTCTGCCTTCATGTTAGGCCACGAATAATGTTGTTTAATGTCCAAGTACATTTTGTCCGAACGCGGATGGATAGAGTATCGCGTCTTGTGAGCTTCATTCATGACTACGTCCCTAAATCCTCCAAGTTTAGGGACCCAAATGCGGTTCATGAAATAATATACTCCACCCTCTTTCGCCTCGAGATTCTTCTCCATTCCACGTAACGCTTCGCTAGTTTGTTTTCCGCCTTCATGGAATCTGACTGGGCTGCCCTGATCTGAGTGGTTAGGTGAGATTGGATGGTTATTGAGAGAGTTTTCACACGACGATTAGAGCACTCTTTCCGACTCAAGGCATCGGCTACCACGTTAGCCTTGCCCGGGTGGTACTTGATTTCACACTCATAATCGTTTAATAGTTCAACCCATCTTCGTTGCCTCATATTCAGCTCTTTCTGATTCAAGATGTGCTGGAGACTCTTGTGGTCCGTGAATATGGTTCACTTCGTACCATAAAGGTAGTGCCTCCAAATTTTCAAGGCAAAGACCACTGCTCCCAATTCGAGATCGTGGGTTGTATAATTCACTTCGTGTGTCTTTAGTTGTCGGGACGCGTAATCTATCACCTTTCCGTGCTGCATGAGAACGCAACCTAAACCCTGATTTGACGTGTCATAGTAGACTACGAAATCTTTCGTTCCCTCTGGTAGTGATAGTACCGGGGCACTTCAGAGTGCTTGCTTCAGAGTTCGGAATGCAACTTCTTGTTTGTCCGTCCATTTGAATGGTGTGCCTTTTTGTGTAAGCCAGGTAAGTGGCTTGGCGATCTTAGAGAAGTTTTGAATGAACCTCTTGTAGTAACCTGCAAGACCTAAGAATTGGCGAATTTCTGTGGGAGTTGTTGGGACTGCCCATCCTTCGATGGCTTTGACCTTAGAAGGATCCACATGTATTCCTTCCTAACGAACAACATGCCCAAAAAGTTCACGCTACGGAGCCAGAACTCACACTTGGAGAGTTTTACGTATAGCTTCTCAGTTCGGAGGGTTTCCAGGATTTGTCGAAGATGTTGGCCATGCTCTTCTTCGCTTCGAGAGTATAGTAGAATGTCGTCAATGAGTACAATAACAAAGTTTTCGAGGAATGGTCGACAGATTCGATTCATTAGGTCCATGAATGCGGCAGGGGCATTCATTAGACCAAAGGGCATTACGACAAATTCATAATGTCTGTAACGAGTTTGGAAAGCGGTTTTGGGAATATCCTCTTCCCGGACCTTGAGTTGATGGTACCCGGATCACAGATCTATCTTAGAGAAGTAACTAGCTCCTTCGAGCTAGTCAAATAGATCGTCGATTCGTGGGAGTAGATAGCAATTTTTGACAGTGAGCTTATTCAGTTCTCTATAATCGATGCACATCCTAAAAGATCCATCCTTCTTCTTGACAAAGAGGACTGGAGCTCCCCATGGCGAGAAGTTGGGTCGGATGAATTCCCTGTCCAGGAGTTCACTGAGTTGGCTGGACAATTCCTGCATCTCAGCAGGAGCCAATCGGTAAGTCGATTTAGCGATGGGAGTAGCTCCTTGCACAAGAATAATTCGAAATTCAACTTGTCTTTCTGGGGGTACTCCAGGAAGATCTTCAGGAAATATGTCAGGGAATTCACATGCTACAGGAATGTCTTGAACGTTAACCTCTTCCTTGGATTTATCCACTATGTGCGTCAGGAACGTCAAATCTTTCTTTCGCAGATACTTCTATGCCTGGGCGCACGATTTGAGACGAAGATTCGTGTTGGGTTTGCCTCCGTATATAATTAGGGTTTCATGATTTGGAGGGTGAAGGCGAACGGCCTTCTCGTGACACATAATTTCAGCATGGTGGGGGCTTAACCAATCCATGCCAACAATCACATCAAAACTCCTAATGGAAACAGGCATGAAGTTTATTCTAAAGTCATGTTGATTTAGAGCTAGGGTACATCCGATATAGATTTCCCCAGTGGATTATGTTTTCCCATTGGCCATTTCCACCGTAAAGGTTTCATTGAGCTTCTGGGGTTGTTGTTTTAACAAATGTTTAAACTTATTGCTCACTAAACTTCGTTCTGCTCCGATATCAAATAGGATGCATGCATAAGTGTGGTTTAGGAGCAATGTACCGGTAACAACATCGGGATCCTGAACCGCCTCTCCCTGACCCATGGTCAGCACGCGTCCTGCTCCTCCATTTCTGGGATTGTTGTTGTTGGGGCAGTTTCGACGGAAATGCCTAGTCCTTCCACATTCATAGCGGGTGTGGCTTGGTCCTGCGTTGTTGCCACCATTTTCGGTGTTGTTGTTGTTGTGGTTATTGTTTTTGTTGTTTCCATGTTGTTGGTTCTGAGTAGGGTAGGTCCTACAATACTTTGCCGTGTGACCCTTCCGATTGCAACTGGTGCACTGCATCTCCCTGCATTCTCCATTATGATGGATACTGCACTTATTGCACTTAGGAAGATTACCGGAATAAGGCCTAGGAGCACTTGGAGCAGCTGGGGCTGGAGCATGTGATGTGGGTGGCACTTGAGTGGTTACAACATTAACGGCCACTGTTTGCTGCTTCTTGGATAATTCGGAGTCTTGACGTCCCTTCCTCTTGTTGTTCTTTCTCTTTTTGTTTCATTTTCCTTCTTACCTTCTGTCTCCACTAGCTTCTCACCCTTCTTGTTGTTGTGGTCATACAGCTTCTTGGCCAGTCTCTTGGCACTGTCAAAAGTTTCGGGATTTGCAGCTATCATGTTTCCTTGGATCGGGGAGGTTAGTCCCCAGATGAATCGCTCGATCTTCTTTCCTTCTAAGGTGATCATGCCAGGGCATAGCAGAGACTGTTCGCTAAACCTTGTTATGTATGCATCTATATCAGCGTTTCGGATGGTGAGATTCCACAGCTCTTGTTCCATTTTCTGAATTTCGCCACGAGGGCAGTACTCGGCCATCACCATTTCTTTCATCTCTGCCCATGGCATGGAATTGGCTACTTGGAGTGTCATCGCTTCCACGTGTCCGTTCCACCAAGTGAGCGCTTGGTCAACGAAATTGCATGCGGCAAACTTCACCTTCATCTCCTCAGGGCATTCACATATCTCGAACATCAATTCCACTTTCTCGGTCCATCGTTTCAGGGTAATCATTCCTCCAGTTCCGTTAAAGGTTCGTGATTTGGCATTAGTGAAATCTTTGTAGGAGCATCTTTTGGTAGGTCCTTGATTCATCCCGTTGTTTGAACTTCTAGCCCTTTGTCCGTTGGCTCCTCCATTGTTCCCTTGGTAAATTTGTGCCATAGTTGCGGTGACTGCAACAGATACCGCTGCCTGAAAAGCAACAGAGTTGAACTCGGGTGGGTTTGGCTCAGGGTTTCTGCGGGTTGGTCGTCGAGGCATCTTTCTGCCATGGAATGGAAAGATGTTGAGTGTCTGTGGTTTTTGTGAGGTTGTGATCCTATAAACTACGTGTGTGGCATAAACTTAAGTAATTTCACAGATTAGCACACAATCATGGATATGTAACACATAGCAGGTTAAAACACCACAGTAAACACATAAAATTTTTCACTAATACTCTCCGCACTTTGATACATGAAAATTTTGCTCGAAGGAGCATACATAAGCGGTACAAGTTCGGCAGCGTAACGGCTCTATGAGTAGTGGAATCATTTAAACATAGAGTCGATGGTACATAGCATAGATCATAGTACTAGTAAGATAAGTCTATTCCTAACACTCTATGGAGCGCCCTATGACAGTAGCGAGATCATCTGCCGAAGTGTTGTGCCAACAACTGAGCCATCTCAGTCATTTCTCCAATGACCTCATCCCTCTCATGCTCAGTTCGCACTGCACGTGCTTCCCTGGCGAATAGTTGTTGCCGCAGAGCGGCAATCTCAACTTCGGGGGAGCGATTCTCCCTTGTGGGATTCAGTGGTAGGGCGTGGTGGTCCTGTTGCGCCTCGTTGACAGGTGATGTGGCGAAGTCTTCGCCTGAGTCTTGTCCTTCCTCCATGTCATCATCGGCCTCATCGAACTCGTAGTCAGTGTCTGTGTACTCGTCAGGCCCAATGTCGTGTGCTCCCCCTTGATCTCCTTCAGGCTCATCTTCAATCATCCCGTGAGCCACTAAAACCTGATGAAACTAAATGCCCTGCTGCTCCCCTTCTATAGCGTCTGAGAGGAGGTATACGAATAAACTATCATTACTCCTAGGACGCTACAGTTATTGTATAGATTGAGAGGATGTTCTCTTCTTGGTGATAAAGGGGTATGTTTTTAGGTTCCCTATCCATCACGATTTCCTTGGGACATGTGATAGTTGTATCGTGGAAGAAATTTAGTTGATCAGGCTACATCCACTCCTTGATACGCCTATGAACAGTCCTGGTTTAACCGAGATGCTAGTATTATCTTGTTTGGTTCAGTATTATGTTCTTTTTCCTAATTCACACAAGCAATGATGTTATAATGTTATGTTTTGCTTGTTTTGTTCAGAGTTGTGTTAGTCCCTCTTTTGGTTTATAGTTGCATATCAATGTGTGGTTAGATATGCTAGTTCACTATAAACAGAGCTCTAATACCAACCTGTCACACCCCCGAACCAGACGGCGGCAACGTCCGAGGGCTCTTGTGACTTAAATTGAATACCATCACAATGAATATACATGAATCATAACATAAATCATCACCATGCATTTAAATGATACAAATGATATTGTTTACATCCAGTACATTGTTTTAAACATTACCATTTCATAACATAAACTGTCTGATAGATATCATAAGCAAAACATCCTGACATTACTTGGTACTTATTCTCCGGTTTACCTGTTACCTAAGAATACAAGTTAATTTTGAAAAAACGTCAACATATGAAATTTTGGTGAGTTCATAAGCAATGTTGTAGTAAAATGATTTGGTGTAGTTTGTAAAACCCAAAAAATCCGATATTTTCTGAAAAGATCATCGTTTATAAAAAGTGTGAAGATTCGTGAATATATGCTTGTTGATTTTCAAAACATGTATAATTGTTGAACTTCTGTAATGATCTCACAAGTGAAAATGTTGAACTTCCTAGGAAAACCCGATGTTTTCCCATTACATAAAACACAGTGAATTCTCAATTTCTTATACCGTCACAACGAATGATTTTTGATTACTCGGGTGGCTTTGGACTAATTAGGGTTTGTGAGTCGTTATAATCATGCATTTGGAAATGTCTAGTTTATAACTACAGGTTTCGAACGATCCTTAAAGGCGTCGCCCGTCACTACTCACTTAATCGAACAACCATGATTACTTTTGATTAACTCCCTGAATCTGTTTACCTTGATTACTCGTAAGCCTAACAAACGAGGAAAAAGGGAGTACGAAGTCCCGTTATATTTCATGATTTATTTAGGTTGTCGGGAATGCGAAAGGCACGTTGGCCCAACTCGCATTTGATTTCTTGACCTCACTAGCAACACTAATGGGCCACTAAGGCCCAATAGCACATTAGAGCCATTGAAAGTCCTTTTACATGAAATCAGGTCATAGGAGGCCCAATAACAGATAAGCATATTTCCTTTAGGCCCAAAGATCATGTTAATGGGTAGCAAGGCCCAAAAAGCATGATTTGAAACTTCCAAGCACAAAGTTTGTAAGTTTGCTCATCGTAGTTATCGCGTATTTATTTAGATGGTTTGGTTTAACGTTTGTCGTTTTGTATTGATTCGAGACCGAATCACTTCATTTTTAACGATATTTGTTGTTGAGAGTGTATTTGTTTCCCGTTTCGTCAATAGTTCTGGATCTTGTATTTTTGTATTAATGAATTAATTGTTTAAAAGTGGAATTTGACCCTTTTCACTACCCTTCTTTTATAAAAATAACACGTTTGGTCCTTTTCTATAAAAGAATTTCATTTTTAGTCCTTAAAACATTTTCTTGACACTTTTGTATTATTTATTTGATGAAAACACAATTTTAACCCAAAATTTATTTTGTTGACAACTTCATCCCTTCCAGTATAATGTTTCTCGGTTAAAGCCCCATTTTTCACAACTTTTACAGTTTTGGACCAAAATCTAAAAACTTTACATTTTTGGTCCTTTTTTATAGTGAAAAGCATTTTTGACTCATAAAATGATTTTGTCATGCTAATTACCCCCTGTTTTACAGGAAGTTTCATTTCAGCCCCTAAAATTTATAATTTTTCGCATTTTGAGGCTTAATGGGCCGAAAAGCCCATAATTAGCCCATTAAGCTAAAAATTTACATTTTAAGTCCCTTAAAAATTCTAAGGTTCAAAAAAATGATTATAGAAACTGTTTTGACCCTTTTGACCTTCAAGATACCGTGACTTGTCGGTTTGTATCCCAAGTTTTTTTATTTTTGACAATTAAAGCCCAAAAATGGGTTTTATGTTAGAATATGTTCATCATGACCTTATAAGCTATTATTCTTGACTTCTTTAGTGTAAAATAACTTAAATTATGTTTGTTTACTTTATCATGCCATAGATCTCGGGTTTATACCCTTTTTTGGTAACATATTCATCACCAAACACATGAAATCACACACATACATGCATCAAATCACACATAGCATACACATACACATAGATCTACACATTTTCTTGTATTCTCCCCCATAAAACTCATGAAAACCGAAAATAAAGGGGTATGAAGCTCACCTTGAGTTGTGGTTTCAGTTTTGAAGAAGAATGGGAGAAGTTTGGTGCTATTTTCGGTCCTACCAAGTTTCTTGGATGGATCTCGAACTTAGTGTGCTTTAAGATTCAAGATCGTGAATTTGAATGGATTAAGAGATGATTTTTGATGAAAAGAAGTGAGTTAAAGCATGGATCAAACATCAACTTACCTTGGTTGATGATTTTTGTGGAAGAATCTCTTTGAAAGCCTCTTAGATCTCGAAAATTTGGTTAGAAATGGAGAGAGTTTCTTGAGAAAATTTTGAGTGAAGTGTGTGTGTGTGTGTTTGTTTGGATTCGGCCAAGAGGAAGAGAGGGAGAATAAGAGACAGACCTTGATATGATATTTGCTTGGAAGTATGAGTTGCATGCATGGAGACCCAACAAATAAAAATAAGGTGGCACAAAAGTCAACTCTCCTTCTTCATGCTTGAAATTGGGTCAAGAATTAGAGAAAAAGAGAAGGGAATTTTTTGGCCTTTGGTGTTTAACCAATATTATGGATTAAGTAGATGATTCTTAGCCCAAATAATTCAAGAAACGATTTTTATGGCTCATTAGGGCTAATTAGGTTAGTTATGGCCCAATATGGTCCATTTAGGTATTTTATTTCATTCTAGGACCAATATGGCCCAAAATATTTAAAATATATGGAAGTGGGTCCAATTAGAACCCATTTAAGAGTTCTAAGCCCATGATAGTCAAATTGGAAGCTTATTGGCCCGTTGGGCCCCATAAGGAAATCCTAGTCCAAAATGGACTTAAACCGAGATTTCTATGGTTTCTAGTTCTTTGTTGACTATTTGTAGTGCTTGTATGAAGTGTTTGATTGAAATTCTGTTGTTATTGAATAAGCATCCTACATGCGATCACATTGTTGGTTCACATTTGTTATCATTGTTAAATGTTTACAAGGCATCGAATTTCCTGGTTGTGACAATTACATAAAATGGATGAAATTTGTTGAATATATATTGGGAATTCATCATCCTAGGTCACTTTTACAAGAAATTCAAGCAATTAAGCTTTCTCTCTAAAAAAAGACTCTAAATCGTCATCTTCCTCAAAGGTTTCACCATGTGAAAGCCTATATATTAGTTTGCCACCAGTGCAAACATTATCAAAGGCCCTCATGTCACTGACTCAATCATCATCATTCAATCGACCAATGTGGCATTCTCATATGAAATCCTAAATCAATTTGCAAACTTATGAATCAATGATTTTGTCATCTATATCAATAGCGGTCCTCTTCGATATGCATTACGTGACTTCCCTAATCCTTTCTACCCTAAACAAGTATGTGAGTTGTACTAATCATCTTCTGTTAACAACGATAATCAAACCATCACTGGAACCATTGGAGATGGTCAATATAGGGTTACTGTTGATGTGGAATCGCTTCGAACTGCTCTTTTTATTCCTCGATTTGAAAGTTACTCTAAAACACCTTCTGAAGAAAGTTGCAAATCGATTCTTGAAAAATTAGGGTATAATTTCAAACTTCAGTGTCTCACTCGTGATCCATACAAGAACATTCTTCATCAGTTTTTTAATGTAGTATAGAAGTACTTAATATGTGGGATTGGAAAACGTCTTGGATACAAGACTAGAAGTTTGGATCAATTGAGACTCTTTGAGCAAAGGATCTTATACTCTATTGTTTACAACAAAATAATGGACTTGGCTCAACTTTATCTTGATCAAATGATTAACTATATTACTGGGAACATGAAGCAATTAAATGTTCCTTATCTTTGTTGGCTTGGCCTGATCTTGTCTCGATATGAAATCCATGTTGAAGGTCATGGGTTATCATTCCAATACCTGCCCTTTCCTCAAAGATTATTAATGTCGCTCTATCTCAGGGTGACTTGCTTATTTCTGTGAAGATGCAAAAGTGGATTAAAAAACCTTATGTGATTGAATCCTAATACTTTGAAGAGGATGACGATGATAATGATTATGATGTTGATAATAAAGAAGGAGATGATGAGGTAGAATACTGTGGTAAAGATGAAGAAGAATTAGCCATTGAAAAAGGAGAAAGTTTTGCTCAAGGAATGAATTCTCCCCCATGGATGAACAAGCACATTCTTTTTTCATTTACCTCTTTATCCTCTTCCGCTGTTGATGATTTTGCACAACATGGGTTAACCCCTCCTTTTGTTGAAACTATTGAGCCACTGATTCAAGATGCAAATTATTCAAAGCAAGTGTCCCCTCCTCCTCAAGTTGGGACTCTTCCTTCCATGCTAACTCATATCATGACTGTTGACTTTCATCAGGATAATCGGGAAGTATCTAACACTAACTATTAAACTACTGTGATTTCCCAACTTTCTCTAATCGTGCATATTACTCAATCTCTAGGAATAAGGTTGAGTAAAGTTGCAATGGATGTGGCTACAATGAAGCACATTATGGCTTTGGGTGATGGTGATGATGATGATGACGATATGGCTGTTGATGACACTCCACAAAAAGCTCCAAGTGATAATCCGCCTCCACCTCCACCTCCATCTCATCCTACTCCAATAACTCATCCACCATGTCCTAACTCTCCTCGCCAATCTGATGCTGCCAAAAGGGGCAGAATAATCAAGGGGGGCCTCAACCAATGCCAATGCAGGTGATGATTGTACCAACTCCATCTCAGCTTGAGATGACTGGAAGGGCTTGATAAGACCGATAGATTCTATATTCAATATGAAATTCTAAAACAATTCAGTTGACAAAAACGATATCGAATATAATAAGCTCAATCTTCAATAACAATGCAAAAAGAACAGTTAACAATTAGTAACTATTCTATGAGTGTTAGACGGTTACAAAAATATTGATGCTAATGAGAGAATACATACGCTATTTATAGGTAGACAAATCTAAGAAACTGAAGATGGACAGGCCCATCTCAAAATCAGAATAAGTGCACAAAACTTCTGAACACAACCATTTGACATAAAAAAATATAGATACTTAAAAATCTCCCCATTTGTGTCAAATAAGAAGGAGGAGTTCATTATTGTCTTTGTGTATCAAAGATCTCTGGCATAATCTTCAAAGTGAGCCTTGAATTGACAAATACCAACGTATCATATCTGAAACACATTTTAAATCAGCAACTGAATTAGCTTCGTGAGCTTCAGTAGAGGACAAGATTGTTTTGAGAGCCGATGACGAGTATAGGTGTTTTTACCTTAAAAAGAACATGCAGTTCTGAACCACTTCACCTTCCTTAATCTTGTAAAAAATGCTCCAATGCTTCTTGCGAATAATCCCCACCTTTAAGTGTTCGATGTCTGTTGGTTCTTCTTCTTGCTTCAGAATAGGCTTCTTCTTTAAAGCATATAAGATCTCAACATTCATCTTCACAACTTCAAGAATATAACATTTGATCATCCGCTTCAAGTGTTAAATAATAGGCTCATATTTTTGAACATCCTACACCACAATGTAGAATAGAGATCACCAATCATAGGGGTTCATGAATGGCAAGTCAGCCAATGTTAACTCATGATGAACGTGATTGGTACCTCGAAATCGTTTAAACTCGATATTCAAGAACTCTTCCGTCTGAATATACCCTTTGAGTGATGGGAAAATCAAATTAACATTCCACATCATTATCTAAGTCAAACGAGATTGTTGGCTCCAGCCAATAGAGATTCAGAGCATATATGGCTTCTTTCTTGGTATACACTCATGAGACCAAGCTGGACACAAAAAATTTTGGGTTTCAAGGAGTAGTTACATATTCTTTGCTTCGGCTTCTTTTGCCTCGAATTTCTATCGAAAAGCAATGTGTTCGTCATGATCTTTGTTTCTTTGCTACCTAGCCATCCTTTCTGACTCAGACATCATCGGATTTTCATCGTTGTCATCTTCAAAATGCCTTTGCCTTTGTCGTTACCTAAACCGGAAGCTTAATTATCCTTCTAATCAGTTTTTGTCTTGATCTTTTCTTCTTCGTTCCATCTTGTTTCGTAGATGCACTGCTTCCCGAAACACCATGTGTCTGATATGAGGTTGGCCCCGATTTAGTAACTTTGGCTAGAAGTGTGACTTTGTGGATCTTTTGGTTTTGCACCTTTTGGTTAATGGATTTGGGCCTCCGTTTTGGTTTATGTTGGGTCAGGGATAAAATTGTCATTTTACCCCAAGTATGGATGGTGGGCCTTAGAATGAAACCCAATTTCTAATTGGGTGTTATTCTGATCGGATAGATCGGAGGTGTCGTTTGGGTAGCAGCTAAGGATTATTGCAGTGAACTTCGGTATTTAAGGTGAGCTTTGCTCACTGTACTTTCAGGTCGAAGGCACCAAGGCCGACCCTTTGGTTTGATAACCTGATATTGTTGATATGCCAAGTAAGGAATAGATATGCATGTTAGTCTTGTGATGATGGTCTTGATATGTTAGTTTGGTTGATCTATAGGACTGCATGTGATGTTGTTTGTATATATGTATATGATATTATCTATTATAGTTCAACATATTATGTGGGTTGGGTTGAGGTTGTACTGCTTTGTGCTGTAGCCGACAAACCCTAGAGTATGCTAGACTCATACTAAGGACTCATTAGCATTGCATATATGAGCTGAGGGTCGGGTAGGGCAAACCAAACTCATACTAAGGGCTATGTGGCATTCCTGATACAAGCTGGGGACTAGGTGGTTTGCCAGACTTGTACTGAGGGCTACTCATTGGTATTCCAATCTAACGACTGAGGGAGAAAGCCAAAGAAGAGTTGTGGGGACCAAGGGTAGGCCAGACTTATGTTGTGGGCTTGAGAGTAAGCCTGATATGAGCTGTGGGCATGATAGGAAAGCCAGACTTATACTGTGGTCTCAAGGGGTAATCAAGTCTTTTAATTGTGGACCCAATAAATGTTGTTATTTGTATATGTTATTTGTTTGGGTGTTGGTACTTTGGGGGAACTCACTACGCTTCATGCTTACAGTTTTGGTTTATAGTTTCAGGTACTTCAGTGGATCTTGTCAAGGTGAAGGCATAACCGTAGACATCCTAGTGTTTTTTTGATTTATGATTTCTAGGATACTCATATAATGACAAAGTTTTGAAAACCACGTTGAGAATGATTTCGTTTTGAAATAACGTTTTAGAAAAATGGGTTGTGTAAACACTTCTATAAAAAAAAGTTTGTTTTGAAAAGTTTAAATTTTATGAAATTTTATGGATGTTACAAGTTGGTATCAGTGTGACTGTACACATCCTCGCGATTTTGGATTTATGATTTATGGGATACTCTGATAATGACAAAGTTTTGAAAACTGTGTTGGGTACGATTCTGCTTTTAAATATTGTTTTGGAAACAATGGGTTTTGTAAACACTTCTATAGAAAAAGGGTTGTTTTGAAAAGTTCAAATTTTATGAAATTTTATGGATGTTACAAGTTGGTATTAGAGCCTTGGTTTGAGTGAGTTGGAGGAACACTAGTGTGAATCCAATCTCAAAGTAAGGAAAAAGATTTTAAAAATGGTTTTCAAAATAACCAAAAGAGTATGCGATGTGTACAATCAGTCGGTGCCAGTAAGTTGACCCCAAATTATCATATTGTTCTTTAATATTGTGATATGTTAGAACAACATGCTAGTGATAGGCTAGGGATCTTCATGAATTGCACGATAGAACTGCATGTGTATATGATGCCTTGTCTCTTACATAATCTTTGATTGATTGTGGTATGACTCTTTCGCATGTGAACTACCTATTGAGTGAATATGCTATGTCACATGTTGCATGGTTTAAATGATCTTAAGGTAAGGGGTTTGGTCCTGCTGCGCAGCTCTTGTCCGAGTCCAACCGTTGTGGGATTGAATCTGTTAGCCTAAGATTGTTTAAACGATGGGGTATGTAATTGTATTCATGAAATAGTCATCTGGAACCAATGGAGATTCGCATGGAAGCTAGTGGTATGGTGAGTCGTTTGAGGTCAGCCGACCAATTGTGTTGTTGGATAAGGTAGCAATGGTTTCCTAGGAATGTGCTCGGTTCATAGCGTGCTAGCATGGGGAAGGATTAGCCACTCTTGAGAGAATAAAAGCAGGGAGAAGGTGCGCTCGAGATGTTGGGAGTCTGAGATCGGGGATTTCATAGGAGGATTTGTCAGATGCTCCTCTACATGGATGTTGCTTGCTTTATGCTTTGTGGAAATCATGAGGAATGTAGGTTAGCCATTAAATGAATATGTGAAATCGCATGTGAAAAAGGGTTGAATAATCTTAGAGTGATGGATTTGACCCTAATGCGTAGCTCTAGTCTGAGTCCAACCATTGTAAGGATGAGTCTATTACTCAAAGGACTATCTGAGCTTTGTTACATGTGATTGTATTCATGGAATGGCTAATTGACTTTGTGAGGAGCTCTTCATCAGCTAATGGTAGAGAAGTGTGGAACCCTAAGACAACCTAGGGAGTATATTTAGTGCAGGTTTTCCGTTGTGGGCAATTTCCAGGGGTATTTTGTACCTAGGTTGTAGAGGACCAGAGATAATTTTTTTGGAAAGCATGGGTAGGTGTGGAAGGTAGTATTGGGACCGTACTACTGGAAGCACATGATCCGTACTTGAATCCACGGAGGTTTTGGGGATTCTAAGGACTGGTCGGGGATGACAGCGTGGTTCGATACCATGGTTCTACACAGTGGTTCCGTATATGTCGATCTTTTGGATTGGGTTGCTTAGACGAGGTCAAGTTGTTGTTCAGGCCTAGTGGTTTGACATCCCCATTTTAACGGCTGGAAAAGACCGATTTTTGTTTATGCTTTATAAAAATCAGAGTATCTCTTTTAATAAAAAGGTTGCGGAATTTGTTCCCAGTAAAACATGATAAATACGTTATCAAAGCATTTCTGAAGAAAAGTATTTTTATTCCTTTTAAAACATTTGGGATGTCATTGTCAATACAGAAACATAAGCATAAACAGAACTTACATTCATTATCACTAGTGATTTATATCTCCTTAATCTCCCGGTGTAATGTGACTTCATATCGACACCTGTGATATAAATAAACTGAGTGGGTCAGGTTAGGAAACTTGGTGAGTACATAGGGTTTTCAACCGAAAATAATATAATTATTATGTATAAACATCAAACAATCAATCCAATTACCCATCCCCATTATCTGCTATACTCTTAAGGATCTACCCTAAGAATCAGCTAATCCTCATTCATTCATTCCCAAGGATCATCCTAAGGAATCGATACGAAGTCCATCGTTGCCATGGTTTACACAACGGGCACTAAGTCTGCATAGTCGCCAGGGTTTAGGCATCGAGTCTCCATGATCACCAAGGTTTAGGCACCAAGTCTGCATGATCACCAAGGCTTAGCCATCAAGTCTGCATGATCACCAAGGTTTGGGCATCAAGTCTGCATGATCACCTAGGTTTAGAGTACACAGGGTGAACACATCGTTCACAACACTTACCGGTTGTGAGCCTGCTAGTGTTCCACTGGACTGTCTAGAATAGTCTGTGTTTGTTATCTGTACTCTGCTGAATGACGGAGCCATCGTTTAGGAAAAGTCTTCTCACATCGTTCCCCTCTCACCTTCACCTCGAGGTCTATAACACCTCTCAACTCATCGTCCAAGTCATATTCCATCTATTATAGCTACCCATGTTTTATCACAACATTTTCGTAGATATAAAATACATATACAGTTTAAATTGTTTAAAACATGTATAAAATCGTTCATCTAGCATAGACATCAAGTATTCAGATAATATGCACACATAGCACGTAATTTATATAAAATACTTCATATCTATGTGTGGTAGATGAAAGTAACTATCCAATCACTTGATACGGTGGTGACTCGGTCCTCGGACAGTACTTCGTAACTCTTAAAACAATTTTCCTCGACAAAACCTACTATCATTACCACTAGGGTTTAGTTTAATATTAACCGAGACTAATTTAATAGTCTATCTATTATTATTATTATGATATAAGCGTTAAACAACACTATATAATTCATAATAATAGCCTAAATAATTATTTTAAGGTCCTAGTAATGTTACAATAATTAATTAGAAGCTATATTAAAAATTGTGTAGGCATAGGTCACTTACCGCAGGTTTTATCGAAAACCGGGGCTTTGCTTGTAGCAGCGTTTCGAAACCGAAAGAATCTTTTTCTTGGGACTCCGGGAGCCTCGGGGCTTCCTTTAGGTGCTAGGTATTTTTCCTAGGGCTTAGGGGTGGTTTGGGGAGCTAGAGAGAGAAAGAAACTAGAGAGAGATTGAGATTTGGTGTGAAAAATACGAAAACCCTCGCCCCTTTTTAGAGCCTGCGAGCCTTCTCGGAACTTTGGGCGTTCAGCAGCTACGCGTCGCATAGCTTCGGATAGGACTGCCACCTCATTCCAGCTGTTTGTCACACTCATCTCGGAAGGATAGGGCCGAAGGTACGCTGGGCGTACCGGATCTCGTACGCGGGGCGTAATGCGAAGGGAGACGTGTCCGAATCCGAAGCGTGCACTGATTAGCGATGGAGGGTTCAGATGCTTTCACGTCGTCGTTTCTCTCTTCACCAATGTAAATTCGACTACAAACTTTAAAAATTTTTATTTTTGCTACTATTAACGAGATCTTCGATTTTCGTTTAGGTTGTGTCGCCTAAAAACTGCTCGATCTAATATTCGAATTTCGGGTTGTACACAGCTAAGCCGATACTTCGAAAAATCATAACTTCCTCATACAAAGTCAAATTTGAGCGTTCTTTTTATGGATGCTCTTGGTTTAACGAATTCTATGACTTTTGTTTAGGTCGCTAAGGCTAAAATTCGCTCTATCGTGAATTCACTATTTACGCTTCCTAGTGTCGTGCCGGTTCCGTCGCGAAACTTCGACGGGTCATAACTTCTTCGTTATAACTCGGATTTCGGCGTTCTTTCTATGTAAGGAAACCTCGTGACATATTTTACAACTTGGTTAAGATTATTTATTCTAAATAATCTTTTGTCAAGAAGTCGTTTTCAACCCCTAGTATCTCTTAATTGACTAGCCCGGATCTACGGGCGTTACAATTATCTCCCCCTTAGGATGATTACGTCCCGGAATCATCAACGAAACATGACTCACATGATGACTCCATACGTTTTCTATTCATCCTAAGTAATAACCGTAACTTTCATGTTTTCTTCGAACGAGTATCTAATTCTAAGACTTCATGACCGCAAGTGGTGCCCGATCATGGACCCGCTCTCTGTCTTATGTTAGACTTCCAATCATGACCTTCATGTCTCGATATCGATCTTTATTGGAGACTCCTTCTTTAACAAACATGAGGTATGTTTCTTCCTTCGATTATCATAATAGACCGATGGGTCATGTTCTAATGATCTCTCGTCGATGATGCGTTGCTTGGACTCAAGCCTTTTAGAGTCAAATTCCAGAACGGACTATACCTTCCTTCCTGTTCTAACCACATCTTAAAAGGTAGCATTTCTAGCTACCAGAAACTGTTGCGATACATCTACTGATCGCTTTGATTGTCTTTCACTTCAAGCTTCTAGCTTAAGTCAGATGCTACGTCGGACTTGGTTCTCTGAACCATTTAACATACTCAGCATAGTCGGACTCAATTTGATATGACCACTAAGGTCGGAATAATAATCATCTTCTTAGTCATTATCAAAACGATGGTAACAACATACTTGAATAAATGAAATCAATCACTAGCTTCTTGGTAACCTTGTGACTTTCCCTGATCCAAGCGTGAGTCCTGTGCTTCCAGTAGTATATGCATCTACTACCTTTAACACCTACTCATAATCGTCCCAAGTATTGTCTCGCAGTTTTCCAAGTTACCATACAAGAAAATCACATAACAGTTTAACACACCAGATAACAAAACGAAGACTTTATTATTTCTTGAAACTATTACATAGGTGTTCAAGTTTACCCTAGACTATGCCTCTAATTGGCTAAATGATATGATTCTATCCACTTGGTTACTTCATGACTTGATCTTCGGGTATTAATTCGTCATCCTTGGTTCCTCGCGTTGTTTTCTGCTTCGTCGAGGATCATGTGGAATGCCCTTGGCCTTGGTGGTGTGTTTGGCCTTGCTGCCTCGTTTTTTTTGGGCAGTCCTAGAAATATGCCCTTCTTTGTTACATCCATAGCACACCTTCTTGTTGGACGCACACTTGCTAGCGTAATGCCCCGTCTTTGCACATTTGTAGCAACTCACCTCCTCGCTACATTTCCTAAAGTGCTTCTTTATACACTTCTCGCAGAACTTGGGTTCACCTCCTCCTCCTTCTTCAGTCTTTGAGAATTTCCTTTCTTTGTTGGATTTTGAAGATCCTTCATGCTTCCTTTTCTCGCCAACTTCAGCTCTCTCCAGACCCTTTTCCCTAATCTAGGTTTCAACATTCCTTGCTGCCCAGATGGCGGCTTTCAAAGTTGTTGCTTACTTGACCATTGGACCAAAGTCCAGTGGTAATCCGAGGGAAAACTTCTTAACCATGGAGAGTTCAGTTGGGACGTGGTGAGGAATAAGCTTCATTTTCTCTGTAAAGCTCGCAGCGTATTCAGTAACGCTCATTCTTCCCTTCTTCAAATTCTAGAACTCCTTGTTGATTTCCAGAAGATCCTACTCAGAGCAGTATTGCATCTTTAGTTGCACCAGAAAATCCTCCCAAGACATCTTACTAGCTTCTCCCTTAGGCATTGAATCAGCTAGTAGCTTCCACCAGCTCGGTACTCCAGATTTTCATAGAGGAACCGCGAGAGTGATCTTCTGTTTATTGCTACACTCGAAACTCTCAAACATTGTCTCCATCTCGGAGATCCAGTCCATAACTTCCACCGTCGTTGTGCTTCGAGATAGACTCGGTGGTTTGGATGCCATCAAATCCTTGTACTTGCATCCACATCCGTGATTTCCTCCATCATGATTGTTTTGTCGAACTATCGGTAGGTTGGCTTGGCCAACTGTCCCACTATAGTTTCCTCCTTCTGACTGCCCATCATTCAGCTTGGGATGTTCAATTGGTACCGTAAGTTCTTCTCGTTTCTGTTGAAGTAAATGCCTTTTTTCCTCTATTTGGCGATCCAACATCATCTGGATCATTGCTTGCACTCCTTCCATCGTTGTTGGCTCAGATGCCACTTCTTCGACAACAGGTATTTCTTGTATCACTGGAGGTTGAGGGGGTTGGTTCCTATTTCCATTTGCGTTTACGTTTCAGCTATAGGTCCTTGCCATCTTGATCTATACACCAAATAAGGTGAATCTAGATCTTTATTTCGGATAGACGTTTAAATCACCCTTATCACTCCGAAACGTTTACATGCTAGTTCTAATATCGTAGTCGTACATTTGGAATCCTAAACACAAAAGGTTTCCAGATCCGGTCGGTAACAGACCGTAGATCCGAATAAATAACAGCATATAAGGCACAAAGCTTTTAGCACATAAAAGCATTTTAGGCAATTCCTAAAATAAGCTAGTGCTTGTGTCTATTCATGTGTATTACCTAAATCTATTAGACACACTCCTCACAATCATTGCTTAGCATTCTAAGTTTAAGTCTAGAAATAAATCCATATTCCTAGTTCGCTGAAACTAATGCTCTGATACCAACTTGGACATCCCCATTTTTACGGCTAGAATAGACTGATTTTTGTTTATGCTTTATAAAAATCAGAGTATCTCTTTTAATAAAAAGGTTGTTGAATTTGTTCCCAGTAAAACATGATAAACACGTTATCAAAGCATTTCCGAAGAAAAATATTTTTATTCTTTTTAAAACATTTGGGATGTCATTTTCAATACATAAACATAAGCATAAATAGAACTTACATTCATTATCACAAATGATTTATATCTCCTTAATCTCTCAGTGTAATGTGACTTCATATCAACACATGTGATATAAATAAACTGAGTTAGTTAGGTTGGGAAACCTGGTGAGTACATAGGGTTTTCAACCCACAATAATATAATTATTATGTTTAAACATCAAACAATCAACCTAATTACCCATCCCCATTATCTTCTACACTCTTAAGGATCTATCCTAAGAATCAGCTATTCCTCGTTCATTCATTCCTAAGGATCATCCTAAGGAATCAGCACGAAGTCCATCGTTGCCACGGTTTACACAACGGGCACTAAGTCTACATAGTTGCCAGGGTTTAGGCATCGAGTCTGCATGATCACCAAGGTTTAGGCACCAAGTCTGCATGATCACCAAGGCTTAGGCATCAAGTCTGCATGCTCACCAAGGTTTAGGCATCAAGTCTGCATGATCACCTAGGTTTAGAGTACACCGGGTGAACACATCGTTCACAACACTTACATGTTGCGAGCCTGCTAGTGTTCCACTGGACTGTCTAGAATATTTTGTGGTTGTCATCCATACTCTGTTGAATGATGGGGCCATCGTTTGGGAAAAGGCTTCTCACATCGTTCACCTCTTACCCTCACCTCATGGTCTATAACACCTCTCAACTCATCGTCCAACTCATATTCCATCTATTATATCTACCCATGTTTTATCCCAACATTTTCGTAGATATAAAATACATATA
This sequence comes from Lactuca serriola, assembly GCF_051521515.1. NCBI lineage: Eukaryota > Viridiplantae > Streptophyta > Magnoliopsida > Asterales > Asteraceae > Lactuca > Lactuca serriola. The sequence goes on from NC_136410.1 coordinate 135,160,030, forward strand.
CAGTTTAAATCATTTAAAACGTGTACAAAATCGTTCATATAGCATAGACAACAAGTATTCAGATAATATGAACAAATAGCACGTAATTTATATAAAATACTTCATATCTATGTGTAAAATGAAAGTAACTATGCACTCACTTGATATGGTGGTGATTCGGTCCTTGGACGGTACTTCGTAACTCTTAAAACAATTTTCCTCGACAAAACCTAGTATCATTACCATTGGGGTTTAGTTTAATATTCAACGAGACTAATTTAGTAGTCTAACTATTCTTATTATTATATAAGCATTAAACAACACTATATAACTCATAATGATAGCCCAAATAATTATTTTAAGGTCCTAATAATGTTACTATAATGAATTAGAAGCTATATTAAGATTTTTGTAGGCATCGCTCACTTACAGGGGGTTTTATCGAAAACTAGGGCTTTGCTTGGAGCAACGTTTTGAAACCAAAAGACCCTTTTTCTTGGGACTCTGGGAGCCTCGGGGCATCCTTTAGGTGCTAGGTATTTTTCCTAGGGCTTAGGGTGTTTTGGAGTGCTAGAGAGAGAAAGAAACTTGAGAGAGAATGAGATTTGGTGTGAAAAAATCGGAAACCCTCACCCCCTTTTATAGCATGCGAGCGCTCTCGGAACGCTGGGCGTTCAGCAGCTACGCGCCGCATCGCTTCAGATAGGACTACCACCTCGTTCCAGCTGCCTCGCACTCGTTCTCGGAAGGATAGGGTCGAATGTACGCTGGGCGTACCAGATCTCGTACGCGGGGCATAATGCGAAGGGAGACATGTCCGAATCCGAAGCGTGCACTAATCAGCGATGGAGGGTTCAGATGCTGCCACGTCGTCGTTTCTCTTTTCACCTTCGCAAATTCGACTACAAACTTTAAAAATTCGTATCTTTCGCATACAAGCTCCGTTTTTGACGTTCTTTATATCCACGTGTAGGCGGGAACACACTCTACAACTTTTGTTTAGACTCCGTTGGCTAATTTTGAATTTATTTTAAAAGTTATATTTTTAGCAGGCCGGGACAGGATTGGTCCGTTAAAAATTCATAACTTCTTCATCCGACGTCCGTTTTCGTCTGTCTTTTTATCGTTACGCTACTATTAACGAGATCTTTGATTCTCTTTTAGGTTGTGTTGGCTAAAAACCGCTCGATCTAATATTCGACTTTCGGGCTGTACACAGCTAAGCCGAAACTTCAAAAAATCATAACTTCCTCATACGAAGTCAGATTTGAGCGTTCTTTTTATGGACACGCTCGGTTAACGAATTCTACGACTTTAATTTAGATCGCTAAGGCTAAAACTCTTTCAATCGTAAATTCACTATTTACGCTTCCCAGTGTAGTGTCGGTTGCGTCGCAAAACATCGACGGGTCATAACTTCTTCGTTATAACTCGGATTTCGGCGTTCTTTATATGTACGGAAACCTCGTGACATATTCTACAACTTGGTTAAGATTATTTATTCTAAATAATCTTTTGTTGAAAAGTCGTTTTCAACCTCTATTATCTCTTAAGTGACTAGCCCGGATCTACGGACGTTACAAGTGGCGATGAAGATATGGGTTGACTAGTTTAGACCTGGATGAGTATGTTGGTTGCAAGTCTCGTAGGTTTTGCTAGAGGTCATGCCTCGGTGTGACACTAGTTAAATTTAGGTCAAAAATAAATTGAACAATAATCAGAATTAGGATGAACCAGGTGGTAGAGATTGTAACAAGGTTTCCAAAAATATAAAGAACAGTGAAATCTGAGTAAAAACTGAAATTTCAATAAAAGGCTTTTTAGCCTTAATAATCTAAATGAAAGTTGTAGTTTATGTTAAACCGAGAACTTACATAAAAAGAACGCCAAAATCTGACTTCGTATGAGGAAGTTATGATTTTTTTAACTTTCAGTATAGTAGCGTACAGCTAAAAACTCGAAATAAAGATCGAATAGTTTTAGTCAACACAACCTAAACGAGAGTTGAAGGTCTCGTCGTTAGTAGTACAATGGTAAAAAGACAGACAAAAACGGACGTCGAATGAAGAAGTTATGAATTTTTAACGGATTTTCCTGTCCTGCTCTGTCAAAAATAAAAATATTAAAAATAAATTCAAAATTAGCCGACGAAGTCTAAAAGAAAGTCGTAGAGTATAATTTTACCTACGCGTCCATATAAAGAACATTAAAAACGGAGTTCGTATGCAAAAGTTATGAATTTTAGAAGTTTTTGGCTCAAAAACCGAGAAAAATCTCATAGTCACCCTTCTGCCACGTCACACTCGCATGCGAGCCTCCACGTGTCGTCTTCTGACTGAACCACAGCCTCGCATGGCACCCGCTGATTGGTCTGAAGTCGTCATCCCCTTCCCCATTGGACTGAAGTTCGGTCCACTTAGAATCCTCCATCTGTCCGACCCTTGCATGTGGTCTTCGAAGGAGCTGCCGCGTGTCCTGCTGAATCACCTCCTCGCCTCGCCACCTATCTGTTGAGTCACCCTTCGAACAGCACCCTCGCACCCCTATATAAAGGGAGCGAGAGATCTCAGATTTGAGAGGTTTTTCACCCCAAATTTCACCATCATTCAACTTTTTACCCATTGACTTTCTCACGACCCCCCAAGGCTCTGGTATCGTGTCTAAAGACCAAAGCAAGCCCCGGAGCCCCGGAATTCTCGAGAAGTTAACCTCTCTCCAGTCAAAACTTTGCCCGATTTGAGCTGGTTTCTCATCAAACCAACTCCTTTCCGGGACACGAAACGCTGCCCAAATCACCACTTATCAAAGTGAGTTCATGCCCCTATAATTTACCTTTTTAATGGTTATTAAATGCTTCTTAGGGGGGGAATACAATTTTAAATCTTTATAGTCATGTAAAGTCCATTAAATTCTTTAAAAACATTTTATAAAATATTTCAAATTATAAATGCCAAAATAATTTTTATATATGTATAAATATATAAATAAGATTTGAAGGGCTTAGGACTAATGAATTATCTTATTTCCTTTTCCTTGTTTGGATGTGGAGTTAAGGTTGTGTTATTTGTCTGAAGATCGTTTCCTTCTTAATTATATATATATATATATATATATATATATATATATATATATATATATATATTATACATATATGAGTATAAAAAAAGTTACTCCTTTTGGTATCATTACCTTTGTATCATGCTGAGCAAAGGTGTTCATCCATGTCACACCCCAAAACCAAGAACGGCGGAAACGTTCTGGGGCGGAGGACGTCATGTACAGTATCACAACAATGAAAAGTAGTACACAAGCAACAACATCATCCATTGCATTAATAATATAATTTTAATACAAGTGTGTTCTATCAAATTATAATAAAAACTAAAACATAAATCAAAATGAAAGATGCGTCTTGAACGAGCACCATCTTCCCTGAACCTTGCATCGGTACCTGTCTATGGTTGACCTGAGGATACAAGTTATTTTGAAAGCGAGTATCAACTTTAAAGTTGGAGAGATCATAAGTATTTTAGTGTCTTAATTTGTATGTAAGTATTTGTTTGTGTATGAACGGTAAGTATTGAAAATGTATATGAACTGTAAGTATGAAAATGTTTTGTATGATCCTAGGAAGCCCTATGTTTCCTATTAATTGTATCCTTCTACCAACGCATCTAGTGTCTGTGTGTGTGTCTCTTGTAAGATTGTGTATTTTCCCAAATCTGACTATTATTAACCAAAAATATAGTTTCTACATTACCGTGCATAGTGTGAATATTCACGAAGTGAATGTAATGGGAAAATGAAATAGTACTATGGTGTAATGTGGAACTACAACCATACTAATTATCTTAAGTCTAGGGTGATCTCGTAAGTACTGTAGTATTTGTAATAAGTGACTACCTTTGTACTCCTATTGCCTTATTTGAGGGATAAGGCCTAATATGATGGCTAGATCCCAAGCTAAACGCTCCCCTGGAAAGGGATTTTGGGACCTTTACACGACGCCTGCCTGTATGCAAGCCGTGAACATCCACATTACTATGATCATGTATACCCGATATAACTACCACAATGTGTTGTGATTCATCGGTATAGTTAGATCCTGAACTTGTTCTATGCTATAGCACCTAGTGATGTCTGTCCTATCAAAGTATATGTAACCGCACTCATGTAAACGTATATATGTAAACGTACTCATGTAAGCGTAATCATGTAAAACATATCTATGTAATATTAATGTACTATAATGTTCTGCATGTGCTAGCTATAACGTGTGTTCTCTCTCTATCTAGCATGTATAGTAATGTACCATGTGTACTAGTTGTAATGTATGTTCTCTCTATCTACCAAGTATTGACTCATGAATGAACTGACTCATTGTATGATATTGCGTTCTAGTAATAGTCCTAGTATGTTCCTAAACAACCCATACGGTAGCTTACTAATAATGTAACTGGTACGTATGAACATGGATTGTGTACCCTTGCTAGCCAAGCGTATTGAACTGAACTGGAAGAACCTTTATGACTATATATGTACACATGATATATAAATAATATTTAAACGACCTTCGGACTTGTAGCCCCCCCTATAAAACATTTAAAAACATTTACATCATTGATTAAGGGGTATGAACTCACCTATTGTGGGTGATACGGATGAACCGAAGAGGTAGGACTGCTAGGTGTCTAGTGAAGACTTTAGACACACAAAATGATCCTAATTACATATGAAGACATATGTATATAAATAATTAGTGATTTAAAACACTAATTAACCATGTATAAATATCCTAATGCGCGGAAAACACTTTGGTCAAGTGTTAGGAGGCTATCGAGTTGCAACAAGAGAGTGCAAGACTTCATACGGGAGTTTATGGTCTAAAGACCATTTGTGTTGGAGTTTACGGCCCAGGGGAGTAAACTCCTGGCCGTAAACTCTCTATTGGGGCACTAAATGAAGCTCAAAGCTATTACAACTTATGTGGTGAAGTGCTTCTAGGCTTAAACAAGTGTTTGGGTGGGTTTAAGGCCTTAAATGGCCTTGCTCAATGTTCACGAACCAGGGACCATATCCCTTGGAGATTACGGCCATAATCTCCCTTAGGAGAGTGTTTTTGGTGTTTACAAGTCCCTAGTTTAACTAGGAACTAAACTAGGCTAGTGTACAAGGCTTTAGAAGAGTTTATAGCACTATTTGGCCCTATTGTATGGAGTTCACAGCCCTGGAACTTCTTAGGCCGTGAACTCCTGACTCTTGGTGTTCTAAAGGTGTTTGGTAGTCCTAAACACATTAGGGTAAAGTGCTATACTAGTCTCTTGGCTTAAGGAAGACATTTGGGGCATTTTGACACTTCAAAATGGAGTTCACGGCCTAAGAACATCCTTGGGCATGAACTCACTTTCAACCCTTGATTCTTAATGTTTTGGATGTCTAAACCAGCTATGGGTAGTCTCAAGGTTCATTTCCAAGGTTTGGAGGGACATTGGGCACACTTTGGTCCTTATAAAAGAGTTTACTCTCCAAGTGTTCTTGGGAAGTAAACTCACAAATCTTGGGGTTTTGATCCGATTTTGATGTTATTAGGCACAATCTAAGCTATATAATACAACTAGATAGAAGTACTCATGATTTGGATGAAAACCCGAAGATCCGTGAGAGAGAATTTGGCTTTTCTCTAGTTGGAAATGTAACTAATGAATGAATATGGTTCAGATTTCTATATATAGTCCTAGGATTTTTGGTAGAAAATATTTTATTCCCGGAATGAACTCTAATATCATAGAGCATTGGAATAACAGTGTTGCACAAAACCCTAGTGCATCCACTCTCCTGATATCTCCTTAAGTGCAAAATCCTGAAATACTCAAACTTATACCCAAAGTTTGGAATTTCACTGTAACTGTTCTAATTCCTATTGACTTGATATGCTTTGTTTAGAATGGAAATTCCGGGTTGTCACATCATCCCCCTGTTAAAGGGAATTTCGTCCCGAAATTAGAATTTAGGCAATGAAGTAGGTACGAATGATCGAGTCACGAGGTGGGGACTTCTTAGTTGATTGGTTCTCGCGTTCCTAAGTGAAATCGGGTCCTCGGTTGGTATCCCAACGAACCTTCACTAACTGGTGACGGCGTTGCTTCATCCGCTTCACCTCTCGGTCGAGGGTCACTACGGTTCTAATACGAAGGCATACTTGGTTCAACGATCACAATATCGTGTATACGAATCATATATAATTAAGATTGAAAAGGTAGTTGAATAACTGATTCTTCTTTAAGCTCATATCCCATCGAGGAAAAAGAAGTTAAAGTGGAATCATCAATTCTAAACCTGTAGAACCTTGATTATATATCACCCTTATGTATACATTCTTCAGTGCTAGATTAACCATATGAATCTTTGGATTGAACTTGACATACTGTACGAGTGGTACTTTGGGGATTTCTTTGGAAAGAAAAGAGATATGAGGTACTCCATGCATGAGTACTTTGGTGTTCTGCAATGACGGCTTCGCTAAAAGTCGTTTACTGAGAAAGAGATGTACGTATGAAGCTGGTATTGCGAGGATCGAATTTACTCGAGTCGTATGATAAAGTCGGAATCATACGGAAACTAAAGACATTAGTTTTGAACATAAGGCGTTACAGACAAACACCACAGTGCAACCAACAACAGAGTTACAATACTTTAGACTTACTACAACACTATTGCTGCGAATGAGGTATACTACAAAAGACAAGTATATGCAACACGAGCATCCTTATACCGACAGGATCCCGCAAAAGATGAGACTCTAGTTGCACTAGTTTTGGATGGTTTATGAGTCTGTTACAATGAAATGCCTAAATTACATTAACGTGGTCTCGGAGTAGGCTCTCCTGCAGCTGTGATCCTGAGAATCTTCCCGTTTGCGCCAGAGTATTGCGCTATCGGTCAATCCTTCATGAGGTCTCCAATTTCACCGCATTGGTGACATATCTAGACAACACCAACATCATTGGTGGAAGTGAAGTGTCGAGTAGGAGTTATGGGGACACGGTTGCTTTCATTGATCTTCTCTTTTGGACAATTTCTATAATAGTGCCCTGCCTCACCACAACTATAGCAAACAATCCTTGCTCCAGTGGTGGGGGTAGTTCTACAGAAACGAGCAATGTGCCCCATCTTGTTGCAATTATTGCATTGCCAGGCTTGGCAAATTCCCTTGTGGTGGTAGTTGCACCGGTCGCACTTCGGGAGTGTCCCTTTATATGGTATGCTCGGTACTGGGATGGCAGAGGTTTCCACTTGTGGTTGTTGCATGGCAATTCTCTGAAATCGCTTGCGTTCTACTTGGGCTTGACGTTTTCGTTTCTTGAACTCTGAGTTGTTGTTTTGAGCGGTGGCGACTGTTACTATTTGTTGATTTCTCGGATCGTTAACATGAACGGGATTGTCAACTCCTTTTTTAGTCTTGGTTGTGTTGACAGTGCTGAAATTTGCAAGGACAGCTGTCACGACAGCCATCACGGCAGCTGTAACAGCGGCTTGAAAAGTAGCGGCGTCCATAGGAAAAGTAGAGGTTTCGTTGTTTGACTGGTTGTTTCTGGATGAAGACATGATTCTGTAATACGAAAGATAAGGAATCTGTGAGCGATTCTGGTTGACCCTAGATGTACTTCGATTGTTCAAGTAAGGAGTAAGACTATGTTCTCGAAAGTTTGACCTACATCCCTATGATGCAGTCCTAGCACGGAATGGAAGTATGTTCGCGAAGGTTTGACCTACATCGCTATGATGCAGTCCTAGTATTGAGTGGAAGTAAGTTCGAAACTGGTCTCAAGACATTTGATGTTCAAGCCGAGGTATCGTTGGTTGGTGAATAACATGACCCAACCACTAAAAGAGACTTGGAGATGTCTCCGGAGCTAAATTACTATAGTCCAATGACTTGACTAAAGCATGTTTCAGATAGACTCCAATGAAAGTATGATAAGAGTACTTCAATAAAGAATGACACAAAAGTTAGCCGACTGTCAATATCTTTGATATTCTCGATGTAAAGATTCGGGAAAATGACCTTGTAAAGGTCTTACATCATATCCAGAGAAGATAGTCCTTGACAGTATAAAGACCTAACTAAAAGTACTTACAGTACAAGATAGTTTCATAGAAAATGCCACATAGAGCATAGACAGAAAAACGATTCCTTTTAACAAGGAAAATAAAGTAAAGCATCTACTACTAGTGACAATCATCCCTCTGGTGAACTCATAGTTCGGCCAGTTGACGTTCCACATCAAGTAGGTGTCTTTCGTACACCCTCTGGCGTACTCGGAGCTCTATGACTTCGGCTCTTGATTCAGCCAGTGCTTGCAGCAGGGTTTCATGGTTTCTCTCTGATCTCTCACGAGCATCTTCTAGACAAATTGTGCGGAGGGTATGCATTCTCGCATCGGCAACGACCTCAGTGATCTGATGTAGGGCTATCCTGCCTTGAATCTCATTTCGGGCCACTCTGCGAACCAAGATTGGCAAGATTCTGTCTGCTGAGCTCCCATTGCTCAGGTCATAAAAGCTTCGGTCACCATTAAATGGCATGGGCAGATCTTGTCCTTGGCTCCATGTTTCCAAGCATTCCACCCACTCAGGCGTCGGGCCATGAAAAGCCGGACGAGGGTTAGGAATTGGAACGGGAGCTGCCTGGGGTAGGTTCTCAACCTCGGGTTCGGAGTTAGAATCGTCCGAAAGGTCTTCATCATGGTGATCATTCAAAGGGATAGGATGATCATTCTCTGGCTCTTCTTCAAACCATCCAGCAATGACCTCATTCGGAAGGTACTGGTTTCCGTGAGGATGGAGTCCAGCCATGTTATCTATGCGAGAAATGGGGTAAGAAAATAATCATTAGACGAATTATCAAGATAATTATTTAGAAAATCTTCATTAGTTACATCACTATTTGTGAAGTGCATACCATTTATATGTAATTGAAACAGGATAGGCCTTCGAATAAGTGATCTTAACTCCAAATTCACACAGAATAGGGGTAAAGCAAAATTTTCATAGATTCTAAGTCTATAACATCCTAGTTACATATAGCCTTAGTGTATCCACTTAGCAACTATCAACTTAGTAATGAAGATCCCTTTTTAGTTCTCAAGTATAAAGTACTGATAGTAACACCAAATAACCCTACGGTATTTTAAGTTTAATGTTATGTTCTACTGTTCTCATTGTGGTATTGTTGGTAAGATTTTAGACTTGTTGCAACCACACAACTACACTTAGGCACATGCTAGTCAACCCTCGGATAATATAGGTGCTCAGGCTATATCTTCCCAGTTTTGACCATATGTCTCTAAGTCCACCTGTATTGCCCAACAATCGTAATTCTTTTGTACTGTCCTAGCGACACTGATTTTAGTATGAATGCAGACACGTATACTTACTTAAATATTTTATTATTTAAAGTATAAACTCTTGGTCAGAGTATTTTAATCCCACTGTATTTATAGTTAGTATATCATTTATGGGTTGATATACTTAATTCACTATAAACAATGCTCTGATACGAATCTGTCACACCCCAAAACCAAGAACGACGGAAACGTTCTGGGGTGGAGGACGTCAGGTACAGTATCACAACAATGAAAAGTAGTAAACAAGCAACAGCATCATCCATTGCATTAATAATATAATTTTAATACAAGTGTGTTCTGTCAAATTATAATAAACATTAAAAGATAAATCAAAATGAAAGATGCTTCTTGAACGAGCACCATCTTCCCTGAACCTTGCATCGGTACCTGTCTATGGTTGACCTGAGGATACAAGTTATTTTGAAAGCGAGTATCAGCTTTAAAGCTGGTGAGATCATAAGTATTTTAGTGTCTTAATTTTTATTTAAGTATTTGTATGTGTATGAACTGTAAGTATTGAAAATGTATATGAACTGTAAGTATGAAAATGTTTTGTATGATCCATCGAAGCCCTATGTTTCCTATTAATTGTATCCTTCTACAAAGGCATCAAGTGTCTGTGTGTGTGTCTCTTGTAAGAGTGTGTATTTTCCCAAATCTGACTATCATTAACCAAAAATATAGTTTCTACATTACCGTGCATCGTGTGAATATTCACGAAGTGAATGTAATGGTAAAATGAAATAGTACTATGGTGTAATGTGGAACTACAACCGTACTAATTACCTTAAGTCTAGGGTAATCTCGTAAGTACTATAGTATTTGTAATAAGTGACTACCTGTTTACTCCTATTGCCTTATTTGAGGGATAAGGCCTAATGTGATGGCTAGATCGCAGGCTAAACGCTCCCCTGTCAAAGGGATTTTGGGACCTTTAAACGACGCCTACCTGTACACAAGCCGTGAACATCCACATTACTATGATCATGTATACCCGATATAACTACCACAATGCGTCGTGATTCATCGGTATAGTTAGATCCTGAACTTGTTCTATGCTATAGCACCTAGTGATGCCTGTCCTATCAAAGTATATGTAACCACACTCATGTAAACGTATATATGTAAATGTACTCGTGTAAGCGTAATCATGTAAAACATATCTATGTAATAGTAATGTACTGTACTGTTCTGCGTGTGGTAGCTGTAACGTGTGTTCTCTCTCTATCTAGCATGTATAGTAATGTACTGTGTGTACTAGCTGTAATGTATGTTCTCTCTATCTAGCAAGTATTGACTCATGAATGAACTAACTCATTGTATGATATTGCATTCTTGTAATAGTCCTAGTATCTTCCTAAACTACCCAAATAGTAGCTTACTAGTGATGTAACTGGTACGTATGAACATGGATTGTGTACCCTTTCTACCCAAGGGTATTGAACTGAACTAGAAGAACCTTTATGACTATATATGTACACATGATATATAACTAATATTTAAACGGCCTTCGGACGGATACCCGATATCCCACCAGACCACATCTCAAGCGCGAAAAGGAAATAGGGTGAATAGCCTTCCTAAGTTCTTTAAATATTTCTTATATAACCGTACATATATAGGCATGCAATTGACAATATAAAAGCATAAAATAAGTTTTGTAAAGCCTTTTGAATAGGATTACCATCTAAGAAAAGATCGACTTGATGTCAATCTATAAAACAGGTTGGAAGTATTTATCTTACAAAATAGTTTTAAATACAAAGAAACATTTGTTTGAAACAAAATTGTAAATGAGTTTGAAATGAAACATACATTGTATAATGAACAATTAAATCAGGAGTTTTAAACATATAAAACGTATATGAAAATCCTTTAAATAACAACTGTTTGGTAAAACAACTAATGTGTAGCAAATCATTTATATGCTGCTTATTAATCACTTGTGATTGATATAATAACTAGCATGATTCTACTTGTATCCCCCCCATAAAACATTTAAAAACATTTACATCATTGATTAAGGGTATGAACTCACCTCTTCTGGGTGATACGGATGAATCGAAGAGGTAGGACTGCTAGGTGTCAAGTGAAGACTTTAGACACACAAAATGATCCTAATTACATATGAAGACATATGTATATAAATAATTAGTGATTTAAAACACTAATTAACCATGTATAAATATCCTAATGTGCGGAAAACACTATGGTCAAGTGTTAGGAGGCTATCGGGTTGCAACAAGAGAGTGTAAGACTTCATACGGGAGTTTATTGCCTATAGACCATGCGTGTTGGAGTTTACGGCCCAGGGGAGTAAACTCCTGGCCGTAAACTCTCTATTGGGGCACTAAATGAAGCTCAAAGCTATTACAACTTATGTGGTGAAGTGCTTCTAGGCTTAAACAAGTGTTTGGGTGGGTTTAAGGCCTTAAAATGGACTTGCTCAATGTTCACGGCCCAGGGACCATATCCCTTGGAGATTACGGTCGTAATCTCCCTTGGGAGAGTTTTTTTGGTGTTTACAAGTCCCTAATTTAACTAGGAACTAAACTAGCCTAGTGTACAAGGCTTTAGAAGAGTTTATAGCACTATTTGGCCCTATTGTATGGAGTACACGGCCCTGGAACTTCTTGGGCCATGAACACCTTGATCTTGGTGTTCTAAAGGTGTTTGCTAGTCCTAAACACATTAGGGTAAAGTTCTATGCTAGTCTATTGGCTTAAGGAAGACATTTGGGCCATTTTGACACTTTAAGAACATCCTTGGCCGTCAACTCACTTTCAACCCTTGATTCTTAATGTTATAGATGTCTAAACCAGCTATGGGTAGTCTCAAGGTTCATTTCCAAGGTTTGGAGGGACATTGGGCACACTTTGGCCCTTATAAAAGAGCTTACTCTCTAAGTGTTATTGGACGGTAAACTCTCAAATTTTGGGGTTTTGATCTGATTTTGATGTTATTAGGCACAATCTAAGCTATATAATACAACTAGATAGAAGTACTCACGATTTGGGATGAAAACCCGAAGATCTGTGAGAGAGAATTTGGATTTTCTCTAGTTGGAAATGTAACTAAGGAATGAATATGGTTCAGATTTCTATATGTAGTCCTAGGATTTTTGGCAGAAAATATTTTATTCCCGGAATGAACTCTAATATCATAGAGTATTGGAATAACATTGTTGCACAAAACCCTAGTCCATCCACTCTCCTGATATCTCCTTAAGTGCAAAATCCTGAAATACTCAAACTTATACCCAAAGTCTGGAATTTTGTTGTAACTATTCTAATTCCTATTGACTTGATATGGTTTGTTCAGAATGGAAATTTCGGGTTGTCACAATCCATGAGAAATCACGTTAATCAGATAGAACATATAAATTATAATAGGTATAATTTATGATTCAAAACTAAATATACAAGTATGATTCACATTCCAATTAAAGTACCAAAACTTATTTTACTATACCAGGATATGTATAATATCTTTTATATATGAACAACATTTTAAACAAGTAAAAATACATCATACCGAGTTTGCATTAACAAAGGTACTATACATAGTACCAAGGTTAGCAAACACGGGGTAATAATACATCATACCGAGTTTGCATTAACAAAAGTACTATACTGAGTACCAGGGTTAGCAAACACGGGGTAAGAATACATCATACCGGGTTTGCATTAACAAAGGTACTATACAGAGTACAGGGGTAAGAAAACATGGGGTAATAATACATCATATCGGGTTTGCATTAACAAAGGTACGATACAGAGTACCAAGGTTAGCAATCACGGGGTAATAATACATTGTAAATCTCGTTGAAACAATAAATTTGTGAGACCCTTCATGGTGTACTTATCTAAGTACGACTTTAAGTCCTAACCTATTAACCAGTGTCTCTTGTATGGAGAGTGTGAATTTGTGTATAGATCTATATGGGACTGATAATCCCGCACCTTCATTGTTCGCTACAGTTTGGCCGGTAGGCCTAGGGTGACAAATGTCATATCGTTTCCGACGTCGGAAGAACGTTGCATCAGGCACAACAGTCATATTAGTATGGTTAATATAACTCACATGGATAAAACAACGAGTGAATTACTAAGTAATATACCTCTCTTAAAACAGTAAGAAAAGATAATTACATCCCGACCAAATGTACCTTCTGTAGTTTTTTCATACAGTAAAAGCTACGTATCATGAAATCAAGTATGGTAAATATACTTGTACTTCTGGTTCTGAACATTTAAAACCAGAATGTAGTATTATGGTTAATATAATATTTTCCAGGATTAATACTAATGTTTTTACTATGGAACAGATATAACTAAGAATAATTTTACAAATGAAACGGTTTATGGAATTAAACCACTCTTTAAAAAGAAACGGTTTATAGGATTAAACCACTTATACAAAGGAAACGGTTTATGGGATTAAACCACTTTTAGAAATGGAAAGGTTTATGGGATTAAACCACTTTTACAAATGAAACGGTTTATGGAATAAAACTACTTATCAAATGGAACTTAGTCATTCAATCTCTGTAAACTAGTATAACATAAAAGACCATTAGTGGTTAATTCTATAACTCCTTAGTTTCTAAATCATAGTTGTAGATAAATAATATCCGATTGACAGTGAAATGTGTGACTTCCGCCTTACTTCATGTTCCTTGTTTAGTTGTGGGCTTAGGGCAGATACACCAATTTAACTATCCATTCGATATTAGGTTACATATAATTTGGATAAACTAAGTTATTATAGAGGGAAACTATTGAGGTTATTAGTTAATCACCTCAGGAAATATAGGATTTTCTGGAGGAACCAATGAACTTTTCCAAATAACTTAGGGTATACTTAACAAAACTTATGAGCTCACCAGCTTAAATGGTGATCTACTCTTTCCAAATAACTTGTATTCTTAGGAATCCAGTAGACAGGCACACTCCCGAAGCTCTTGAGAAGACTACCTAGTACCGTACCGCGACTCTTGTCTTCTACTGTACCTACTTTGGTGTTTGAATATGTAATGTTTAAACACTTACGTAAAACTTATACTTATTAATACAATGGTTGTTTGTACTTGGATTACTATATTGCATGTGTTGTGATACTTACATGAAGTCCTCAGCCCCCGAACATTTCCGCCGTTCTGGTTTGGGGGTGTGACAGATTGGTATCATAGCATTTTTTATAGTGAACTCAGTATATCAGTTATGAAAGATATACAACTATAAACCCATTGGGATAAAAACACTCTGACCAAGAGTTATACTTTAAAAATATAACAATATTTTATAAAAGTTTAAGTACATGCATAATATATATACTAGAATGAGTATCACAACAGGAACAAAACGAAAGTATTTGGATGTTGAACATTACAGTTAAACATGGACAGTTATGTAATCATATCTGGGATCAATATAGCCTGATCAACTATATTCATTTGAGATATGACCAACCTGTGTTTGGGAGTGATTGTAGTGTTGCAACAAGTCTAAAACTTACCTAGGTACTAGAAGAATTCTAGAACCAAACATAAAGGTTGAAATACTATAGGAGTATTCTAGGATGGTATAACAAGAAAACTGAAAACATATCAACTTCTTATATCTAGAAGTCCAAGAATCAAATACCATGGAAGTATTTTAAATAAACTTTTGGGAAATGTTACAAAGATCTTCTCTGGTACGTCTATAATTACTAAGTGGATATCTTAAGGTTATATATAGTTGAGATTTTATAGACTTAGAATATGTGATTTTCACTCTACTTCCTTTTCCTTGTTTGGATGTGGTTTTATAGTAGGATTTACTTATTCGAAGGTCTATTTGATCTGGATTGTATATAATCGGTACACACCATGTGATTATAGAAGGACCAGAAAGGATCACCTTTGTAAAAATTTAATTTTTCTCATAGAATCTTTAGACATTCCCATTCTTGTATAAACCCCTTAGGTAGATACTCTGGAAATCAATTGAAGAGTCAAGGAGGATGCAACATAATTTCATTTGGAGAATTCTGAGAGAGAAACAAATGAAAAGTAAAGAAACTATAGAAATCATCTACTGCCCTTACTCTATTAAGGACACCAATGAAAGATTCGCATGAACTTCCGAGATTCAAAATCTTCATTACGAAATAATGGGAATCAGTATTAGAATCGGAAGTAAGCCAGCTCAGGAATTCAATATACCTACATAGGAGAAGGACACCCTATAGATACCAAGAGAGAAGAAATCATTACTGCCTAGAATAGAACTAAGAACGGAGGAAAACCACACATGATTCATGTAAAGTGTTTAAGCGCCTTTTCATCTAACTAATAACTAATCAAAAATACAACCTAGTGAGTTAGTGTTTACATTACTCACATTAGGTTTTAAGCTTATCTTCTTTTCCTGTCACGGCTAATAACAATAAATCGGATCACGAAACCTCAACTGATTGTGATTAACTCTCAAATTCATAAGTCTATTTTATGTAGACACTTTTATGAATTGTTTTCAAATATTTTTGAAAGTTGGAAAAACGATATCCACCAATCGAAGGTAACTTCGTTCGGATGACACTCAGTTCATTCTAGAAACTTATTTCTGCTCCTTACCTGGACTGCATCATAGGGATGCAGGTTGAATCATTGAGAACAATATAACAAAACGAAAGAATTATACATAGATACAAATGGTTAGGATACATCTAGAGACAACTACAGTCGCTCACGAGCTCATTTTCTTATCATGTAACAGAATCATGCCTCCAAGGAAACGTAACTAACCCATCAAAACACCAATCCTTCAAATAGATGCGGCTACATTTCAAGCTGCAGTCACAGCAGCTGTAGCAGCTGTCATGGCACACATTAATGATAACAATGCAAATGTTAGTGGTAATTCTATCGGTAACCCCGATCGTGGTGATAGCCAAGTACAACAACGAGTACATATTTGTAAGGACACTTCAAACCTTAAGCCTAGTATCCTAAAACGAAAGTTCGAAAACAAGAAAGGGAGTTGTTCAACTCAAGAACCTAATAGAGGGCAATGAACTAGGGCAGTCAATACCCCCATTTGCCCTGTTATTCTAGCACCAACCAAGCTGTACTTTGGAAACCTCCCACACTGCAGCAAGTGCAACTACCATCATCATGGAGTTAGCCGAGAGTTGCATTGCAATAGATGCAACATAAAGGCGCATACCGCCCGCATCTGTAGAACTCCGGTTGAGTTCATCAATTCAGCTACCAATGTTGAAAGAATTCCAATATGTCACCTTTGTGGTGAAGTAGGACATTACAAGAGGGATTTTCCAACAAAGAAGAACGACGGGGGAGCATTAGGAGTTTGACCCCTAATGCATGGGAAGGTATCAAAGAACCCTGCTATATTTTTGGTACGCTCCCAAACTCCAATAATTATCTATAATTATGATTACTCTCCCGTTCAAATTAAATCACAACATTCGTATAAAATTTGAAACCCTAACAGGTAAGCTATGATGACTTAGTGTATACATAAGGGTCATTTATAGTTAAGATTTGTAGACTTAGAGTGAGTAATCCCGCCTCATTTCCTGTTCCTTGTTTGGTTGTGGATTTAGAGCAAGGTTGCTCAGTCTAAGGTCTTACCAGTCTTAATTACACATGACTTGTATACACCAAGTGAATATAGAGAGACCTAGTAACGATCGTTTCGTGAAAGTTTATAATTTCAATTTATCATAACCCTCGTATTGGTAGTACCCGCCAATTTCAAATCAAAAAGGGGTTCGCAGCAATAATAACAGAATAAAACCAGAAGCGCTGAAAACTTAGGTACATAGGATATCATCCTAGTAATCATACCTCCCAGAATGACTTAATATTTATTTCATCTAGAAATTCTGACATCCTCATTCGACATGGTTTGGCCTGGCCCTAAGCATGTGAAAATTATTAGGCTGTATAAGAGAACTTTTTCCTTAATCAGTCTTAAGACGAAATTCTTCCACTCCATAATGCAATAACCTTAGGATGTCTCTCATTTCAAAACTTTATAAGTACCAATGCGAAGGGTACCACGTCATTCTAGCCTACTCAGTAGACAGGAAACTTCAAACAAAAAGCACCAAAGTAGTCATAGAAGTCAGCAACTACCAAAGTACCTCAATAGATCTCATAGGAAAATCATTGTACCGCATGTCATGTTAAAGAATAGAGACTAAGAACTCATTAAATTAATTTATCGCTGCTAAGTGTATACACGAGAGTGGTATATAAGTTAGATTTAACAAGATTAAGGATGTGTGATTCCACCTTATCTCCTATTCCTTGTTTGGTTGTGGACCTGGGGCAGAGTCACACATCCGAAAGTTTTGTGAAATATAAATTATATACAACTTGTATACACGAAGTGATGGTGGATGAGCCAAGTATGAGTCTGATCATGAAATTCGGAGCAAAAGCCTGCATCATGTATTCTACCAGGTGGAATTCAATATGAGACCACGACAATGGGTCGAGCTACTAAATGACTACGAATTTGAAATTCGTTATCATCTCGACAATACCAATATAGTAGCTAAAACCCTAAGTCGGAAAGAGTATCTAGGTTGTAGAGCCAATCATTGACTATGATAACCCATTCAAATTTGTCCACAGAAAGTAAGGAGGCTCAACAAAAAACCTTGAAACCTAAAAAGGTGGCAAGTAGAGAAGATGACTAGGA
The DNA here is from genome assembly GCF_051521515.1 of Lactuca serriola. NCBI lineage: Eukaryota > Viridiplantae > Streptophyta > Magnoliopsida > Asterales > Asteraceae > Lactuca > Lactuca serriola. The sequence continues at coordinate 135,178,133 of NC_136410.1, forward strand.
CGTGTGAGTGCACGGTATGCCAATATTTGTTATCTCCACTAAGATAATAGAATCATCTCCCAGTTCAGGCAGTCACTCAAAAATCTCTAGGAACTAGAGTAGTCATCATCCTATGTGATCGACTATGGTAAAGAATGGGATACCCATTTACCAACTAGTCGAGTCCTTTATCACGCTAGCATTCAAGTTGCTTCATTCAAAACTTTCTGTGGTCTAAAGTGCAGATCCTATCTATACCGGACTAAATTAGATAATACGCAACTAGCTAGAGATCGAATTTCCACACAGCACTTTCGTTGATCTAGAATTCATCCGAGAAACTACCAAAAAGAAAATTCGAATCAGGATGCGATATAAAGCTTCCAGAGTTAATCAGAGAAGCTATGACTTCGATAAACAACAACCCTTGGAATTCCAGGATTGATGACCTCGTCATATGAAGGTCTCACCTCGGAAGGACAAGATACACTTGAGAAATTGTGGAATACAAAAATTCAAGGTACATAGGACCATTTGAGATTCTTACCAGAATCAGTCTAGTACTTATAAACTTAAACTACCACAAAAACTTAATAACATTCATCCCATCTTTCACATATCTAATCTAAAGAGGTATCTATCCGATGAAACACTTGTTATTTCACTCAATGAAATCAATTTAAAAAAAAAGTCTATACTCTGTAAAAGAATCAATGAAAACCATGGATAGAGAAATCAAAAGAACCAAGCAAAGTCTTATCCTGTTACTGAAGGTTCGCTGGACTACAAACCGGGGACCTGAATTCACTTGGGAAAGGGAAGATTAGACCTAGTCCATGAGTATCACTTTAGACTTAATTTCGTGACGAAATTCCCTCTAACGGGGGGATAATGTGACACCATCCATATTTAGGTCAAACATAAATTGATCAATAATGATGATTGGGATGAACCATGTGGTAGAGATTGTAACAAGGTTTCAAAAATATAAAGAACACTGAAATCCGAGTTATAACGAAGAAGTTATGACCAATCGAAGATCCGCGACAAAACCGGCAAAACATTGTTCAGTGTAAAAAATGAAATTTCAACAAAAGGCTTTTAAGCCTTAAAAATCTAAATGAAAGTTGTAGTTTATGTTAAACCGAGAACTTTCAAAAAAAGAATGCCAAAATCTGACTTTGTATGAGAAAGTTATGATTTTTCTAAGTTTCAGTATAGTAATGTACGATTGAAAACTCGAATTAAAGATTGAGAGGTTTTTAGCGGACCCAACCTAAATGAGAATTGAAGGTCTCCTCATTAGTAGTACAACGGTAAAAAGACAGACATAAACGGACGTCGGATGAAGAAGTTATGAATTTTTAACAGATTTTCCTGTCCCGGTCTGTTAAAAATAATAATATTAAAAATAAATTCAAAATTAGCCGAAAAAGTCTAAACGAACGTTGTAGAGTATAATTTTACCTACGTGTGCGTATAAAGAACGTCAAAAACGGAGTTCGTATGCAAAAGTTATCAATTTTAGAAGTTTTGGGCTCAAAAACCGAGAAAAATCGCAGAGTAACCCTTCTGCAACATCACCCTCGCATGCAAGCCTCCATGTGTCGTCTTCTGATTGGACCGTAGCCTCGCATGGAACCCGCTGATTGGTCTGAAGTCGTCATCCTCCTTCCCCATTGGACCGAAGTTCGGTCCACTTAGAAGCCTCCATCTGTCCGACCCTCACATGTGGCCTTCGCAGGAGCTGCCGCGTGTTCTGCTGACTCAACTCCTTGCCTCGCCACCTATATGTTGAGTCAGCCTTTGGACCGCACCCTCGCACCTCTATATAAAGGGTGCGAGACTTCTCGGATTTGAGAGGTTTTTCACCCCACATTTCACCATCTTTCACCTTTTCACCCCCTGGACTTTCTCAAGCCCCCCAAGGCCCCGGTATCGTGTCTAAAGCCCGAAGCAAGCCCCAGAGCCTCAGAATTCTCGAGAAGTTAACCTCTCTCCAGTCAAAACTCTACCCGATTTGAGCCGGTTTCTCGTCAAACAAGCTGCTTTTCGGGAAACAAAACGCGGCTCGAATCACCGCTTATCAAAGTGAGTTCATACCCCTATAATTTACATTTTTAATGGTTTTTATATACTTTTTAGGGGGGGGAGAATACAAGTTTAACACAATATTAAATTGTGTTAATAACTATATGTGATAGAAAATCACACAGAGTTTTCGTACGCTTTTAAGAATTATCAAATACATCCAAAATGACTTAAAGCAATGTTAAATCTTTAAGTCATGTAAACTCCGTTAAATTCTTTGACAAATGTTTTATAAAATATTTCAAATTATTAATGCCAAAATCATGTTTATATATGTATAAATATATAAATAAGATTTGAAGGGCTTAGGACGAATGAATTATCTTATTTCCTTTTCCTTGTTTGGATGTGGAGTTAAGGCTGTGTTATTTGTCCAAAGGTCGTTTCCTTCTTAATTATATATATATATATATATATATATATATATATATATACATGTATATATATATATATATATATATATATATATATATATATATATGTTTATAAAAAAAGTTACTCATTTTGGTATCATTACCTTTGTATCAAGTACCAAAACTTATTTAACTATACCAGGATATGTATAATATCTTTAATATGTGAACAAGAGATTAAAGAAGTAAAAATACATCATACCGGGTTTGCATTAACAAAGGTACTAGACAGAGTACCAGGGTTAGCAAACACGGAGTAATAATACATCATATCGAGTTTGCATTAACAAAGGTAAGATACAGAGTACCAGGGTTAGCAATCACGGGGTAATAATACATCGTAAATTTGTTTAAACAATAAATTTGTGAGACCCTTCATGGTGTACTTATCTAAGTACGACTTTAAGTCCTTACCTATTAACCAAAATCTCTTGTAGGGAGAGCGTGAATTTGTGTATAGATATATACGGGACTGACAATCCTGCACTTTCACTGTTCGCTACAGTTTGGCCGGCAGGCCTAGTGTGACAAATGTCATATCGTTTCCGACGCCTGAAGAACATCACATCAGGCACATCAGTCATATTAGTATTGTTAGTAGAACTCACATGGATAAAACAACGAGTGAATTACTAAGTAAAATACTTCTCTTAAAACAGTAAGAAAAGATAATTACATCCCAACCAAATATACGTTCTGTAGTTTTTACTATAGAACAGATATAACTAAGAATACTTTTACAAATGAAAGGGTTTATGGAATTAAACCACTCTTTCAAAAGAAACGGTTTATGGGGTTAAACCACTTATACCAAGTAAACGATTTATGGGATTAAACCACTTTTACAAATGGAACGGTTTATGGGATTAAACCACTTTTACAAATGAAACAGTTTATGGAATTAAACTACTTATCAAATGGAACTTAGTTATTCAATCTCTGTAACTAGTATAACATAAAAGACCTTTAGTGGTTAATTCTATAATTCCTTAGTATCTACATCATAGTTATACATAAGAAATATCCGATTGACAGTGAAATGTGTGACTTCCGCCTTACTTCTTGTTCCTTGTTTGGTTGTGGCCTTAGGGCAGATACACCCATTTATCTATCCATTCGATATTAGGTTATATATAATTAGTATAAACTAAGTAATTACATAGGGAAACTATTGAGGTTATCAGTTAATCACCTCAGGAAATATAGGATTTTCTGGTGGAACCAATGAACTTATCCAAAGAACTTAGGGTATACTTAACAGAACTAAAATACTTATGAACTCACTAGCCTAAACGCTGATCTAGTCTTTCCAAATAACTTGTATTCTCAGGAATCCAGTAGACAGGTACACTCCCGAACCTCTTGAGAAGACTACCTAGTACCGTACCGCAACTCTTGTCTTCTACTATACCTACTTTGGTGTTTGAATATGTAAGGTTTAAACACTTATGTAAAACTTATACTTATTAATCTAATGGTTGTTTGTACTTGGATTACTATATTGTATCTGTTGTTATACATACATGAAGTCCTCCCCCCTCGAACGTTACCGCCGTTCTGGTTTGGGGGTGTGATACTCGGGCCTCAAGGCACAGGGAGGAAGCGGCCGATATGATCGGTTTGGAAATTGCATATGGGATTTAAGTGGCAGATTGTCGGATTAGATTGTTGTTATCTGTGGAAATGATCTTTCCCTTCATATTTCTGAGTGCGAAGGAATGGGTAGGTTTGTGACCTCCTGAGTTAGGTTGGATTCTCAACTTGAGGTCTGTTGGTCATGGTGGCTGGCAACAGTATGTGCGCCAATTTGCGCAAGTGGTTTGATGTTGAACAATTACCTTAGCAATGTAAGAAAGGGACATATTCTTGGGAGATGGGAAACGGGTGTCGAATTGTCATGTGGGTTGCAAGCATAGGGAGTATGTTTGGATCGTAAATCGGTAGTTGCCTATTCTCTGTAAGTGGTTATTACTGGAAATTCAAAGGTTTTCAACTGAAATTTAGGTTTTCTTGGGGTTTGTTTGATTCATATCTAGAGGACCATTCTGCGGATGATATTCATTCCATGGTCAAGTATGGTTTTACTTGCTTGGGTTATGTTCCGGTGTCACCACTAATGGGTGGTCGTTCGAGTTCTAAGGGGGGGGGGGAGAGTTGGGATTCTTAGGTTGAGGATCAATCATTAAGGAAATTAACAGTTCCCTGCTTGGATTGCTGCTATCAGATTTGTTGGGAAGATGTTGATCGGTGAACCCTTCCAGAAGCAGGTAAATTTAGCTCCAGGTGGGTTTCTGATCCTCTGGTTTTGGTGTTAAGGTGTTATAGACCATTGGTCGTTGCGTTCGTCATTCATCGGGAATTCCTTGAAGGATTATAGTGGTGAAAGATAAAGATCAAGAAATGCATCTCCTACCCTCCAGTGTAGTATGTTATCTTCCCTTGGTCCCGGGGTATGTTTACTCTCAATGCTAAACTGGAATTCTGATTCGTAGCAGACTCAAGTTTTGGTAACTTATAAGATCATCTTGGAGGTCTTCTCAAGCTACTAGTATAGTGATGAAATCCGTTCAGTCTCAAAAAAGTATGGGGTCTTATTTGACCGATCTTGAGGATGTCTTATCTTTTGTTTAAGGTGGACTTCCGATTATCTCTGGTGTTTCTTTTCTCTTTGGATGAGATTATGGGTTTCTTAAGTATGTGTATAGGGGTGCTCCTTATGAGCTTGGAAAGAGGGTCATAGAGCACTTGGCTCAAGTTATGTTCATGGTCCTTTTTATGTTATAGTCTTCGAATTGGACCAAGAGTACGACCGTTATTCTATCTGCAGATTGTGTGCGACTTTGTTTTCGTAAGGTTTTGCTTGGTAGCTGTTTTGTAGTGTTCATTTGGCATTGTAAGGGAGTTGATTAGGTCCCTTCAAGGTAATGGAATTAGGTGGGTATCTTCAGGCCCAAAGTGTGGGGTGAATGATGTGATAATGGTAGTGTCGGTAGGTTATCGGGAGTATTCCAGTCATTGGCTAAGAGCCAGAAAGGGCATACCAGACTCATGTTGTAGGCTCTAAGGCAATCCAGACCTATGTTGAGGACCTTGTAGGGGTATTCCAGTCATATATTGTGGGCCTAGTGATGATGATGGTTCATTTCTTTTGTTTCTAGTGCTTTTGGTGTGGACGCGTTGATGGGGGTTAGGCGAGTCGTAAATTTATTGGTTGGATAAGGGAAGCAATAAGGATTGAGAGAAGTATTAGTCAGGTATTGGAATGTCTCGGCAGGTTGTATACATTATAATTCCATTTGTTTGCAAGTTGTCGTTAGATTTGTGATTCTTAAGTTGGAAATTGCTTATTCAGTCGTAATTCATAAAGTTCTTGGTGATTGTCTCGAGTTGATGCCGTGGTAGAGGTACACAGAACCCGGTAAGGTTTGGATGTATCGCAAAAGTTCATTGTTTGATCGGCGTTGCTCATTAAAGAAGTGATTACCAATGGCATAGCAAAGAGTCAAGGGTTATTAAGATTTTGATTCATCATATGGTTTGGTTTTGGTTTAAGTTCACGGTCGGTGTGTTCGACAATCATTTTGCACGGTTTTGGTAGTGCCCCAGTTAGGGACTGGGTGTTAGGTATTAAATTTGTGTCATTGGGCTTCTAGTATTTAGTACATCTTGTATACGGTATTGGGCTTGTCCAGCAGTCTCACTAATTAGGGTTTAAATATTTATAATGCATGCATGCACCAAAGGTTGTTAATGTTTTTGTTTGATATCTTTTGTTAATCCCTATGTGAGTTATTATAACCTTGCTTAATATGACTGATATGCCTGAACGACGTTCTTCAGGCGTCGGAATTGGTAGACATTTGTCAGCCTAGACTTGTCGGTCTAGCTGTAGCGAACAACTGAGGTGTGGGGTTGTCAATCCCTTATCAATCTATACACAACTATCTCCCTCTCCCTCCAGGAGACTATGGTTATAATGATAGACTTAAAGAGTACACTAGGTAGGTACGGTGAAGAGAATGTCTCACAAGGGCATCAATAGATTTACATGAACTATGACTCAATTTTCTTGTAAAATAAAATAATTATACCGTTGAATAATTATATAATTCTTCTGAAATGATAGTGTGGTTTTGTGACTCCCAAACTATACCAATTATAGTTTATTATGAATGTTTTGTAAAGTCTATTTATATAATAAAACATATAAATACATGTAGGTTATCTACTCTAGATGTTTTAAAAGATTATGACATATAAACTTACATCCAAACACAGGTATAAAAACATTTAGTATGTTGAAGCCAAATTCTAGTTTTTGACTTTTTTATCCATGTTTTTATAAAAATTATAGAAAAATCATCGTGAGTCGAAATCTAGATGCATAAACTCTCAAAACTTATAAAATGAGTCTACTATGTCTATAATATTTTCCCCTGACCTTATATGGTTCCTAAACAGAGTGAAAATGTTCAGGTTTACAGACTCGTCCGAAAATGTTATGAAATGATAGGCAGTTTTGTAAAAACCACCATAAATTGTAGAAAAATCGTATGAATGCGTGCAAGTAGTCCTTCAAAATTTGTAGACCAGAACTACTTTTATATTGAATATTTTTTAAATATATAAAGTTTAAGTGTGGCAAGACAGTCGGTGAACAGACCACAACTTTTCTGTAGAAAACTTGTTTTTAAGCTAAAATAAGTTTTAGTGACATAACTTCTATTTTTAGTTTGCAAAGCCTTTAGATCCACCAAATAGGATTTATTAACTTGTATCCCCCCCCCCCCACCTAAAACATGCAAAACTCGAAAATAAGGGGTATGAACTCACCTCTAGTGGATTTCTTAATGGATAAAGAGATGAAGATGAAGATCCTCAAGATTATTACACTTGAAGATGGTTGAAGAAGACTTGAAGATGGTATTGCCCTATGGATAATAACGGATATAAACGTGTGTTAATTTAAGAAAACTAGTATCTATGTGTGTAAAATCAATACACTTATCAGAAAAAACTTACCAAAACCTTAAGAACCAACTTATTGATGAGAGATCTTGAGAGAATTGAAGAGCTTCTTGAGAGGATTATGGAGGAATGAAGAAGATGAAGTGAGAGATGAATATGAAGAGGGGGCATAGCTTTTAAGGGGGAGGGGGAAGGGGATGGTGGGGGTAGGTAGGGGTAACAGGTGGGGTGAAGTGATGTTTGTATTGTTATATGTTTGATAATGTCTGGATATATGTTGGGTAATACATGGATGTATGGTGGATAAAGGTGGTGTTGGGAAAAGATGAACACATCTTGTCTCTAAGTCAACTCTCTTCTTTTTTTTTTTATAAAAATCTAGTAATTTTATAAAAATGTGGTAATTTATAGAAAAAGATGATGTTCTTTCTAAAAAGTGTTGTACTTTTATAATGATAATATGGTATGAATGATGTATAAATATTTAAATTGAATTATAAAAATACAATTTGTTAATAAAATCATTATTATCAAAGATAATCATACATTACACAAAAATTATATTGCTTCCTAACTTCATTACGTTAAAAGTTGGGTGTTTAGCCGGGTATAGAATTTGTCGCATTTGCTGTCGAATTCACCAAAAATTTGTATATGTAACCTTTGATATGCATTTTCCATGTAGTGTAAGGTTTATGAATTCCACTACATCGTGTTATGAATATTATTTATACTAAAATAATAATATAAAATTGAATTACCGAATTGTTACGTTACTAACCTTATTTAGGGTTTATATTCGATAATTTGTAACCAGAGAGGTACTTTGTATTATTATTTGTCAATAGTACATTAGGAACATTAGGAACATAGTCTTTATCCTAATTTTTTAATACTAGTCAAGTTGACACGGTTGACTTGTTGACTTTGTTCGATCCGTAATTTTATAGTTGTCACATCGTCCCCCCATTAGAAGGAATTTTGTCCCGAAATATGCACTTTGAGTAGGTTTTCACGAGTTAGGAAAAGATGTGGGTATTTCTGTTTCATTTGGTCCTCCCGTTACCAAGTGAATTTAGGCCCTAGCTTGGAATTCCAACAGACCTTCCATGATTTCAACCAATTCCTCTACGAAGTGTAGACTCTTATTTACTTCGATCTAGTCGAGTGGAACCACGAGAGTCTCGTCGGACAGACACTTCTTCAGGTTGGACATGTGGAAGACGGGAGATATATTGCTAAGTTTCCTACAGTAGCTAAAGCTTATAAGCCACCGGACAGATCCTAGCGAGGATCTCGAAATGGTCTAATATACCTTGTATTCAATTTTCCACGCTTCCCAAGCGTGTCATCCCCATCCGGGGCGAGACTTTAACCTCACGCAGTCGTTGACATGGAAATCTAAGGGTTTTCTGTCATTTTTTCGTGTAGCTCTTTTGTCAGTTTGTAGATGCCTTTATCATTCTCGAATTTGGATGATCTTTCCAGTTGTCTCTCTGCTGATTTCAGGGTCGGTTATGGTGCGGTCAGGTGTTCGCCCCCTTGCTAGTTGTGTGTCACCTACTTCAGCCTAGCTCAGGGGGGGTCTGCATTAGCGTCCTATAGGGTTTCAAGACTTCAAGCTTGCGCCTCTTCGATCTCTGGGGCAGATGTGAATGGATGGTCATGGTCATTGAAGATTGTGCACTTGACGCCTTAGAGGTAGTGTCTCTAGACCTTAAGGCGAACACTATTTTTTTCCAAAGTCGAGGTTATAGTGTGGTGTGATTGTCCCTTATAAGTCTTAGGCCGTCTCAGAACATCTTCCTCGGGAACTTTGAGCTCGTGGGCCGACCCTTGCTCATTCCTTGAAGTTCGTTCAACGGATTGTCGGTTCGGGATGGGAGGTATTGGCCCTTGATGGTGGGGTCGTTCGGCTCTTGGCAGTCAATGATCATATGGACAATTCATGCTTCTTCTTTGGGTGCTCCCTGAGGTTAGAGGATCGGTCTGATAATTTCCTTAATCATTAGATCGTTCCATTGACAGAACAATTCCCACTTTTACGTTAGTGCTAAGCAGTGCATTTATGTCGATGCTAAGCGGAATGGGGATTTGGCTACGGAAATGGCTCCAAGAGTCGAGTCGATTCTGAATTCAACTTGGCACATGAGTTGTATTTTTGAAAGATCTTCTAGGAACACGTTGGGAAGGCTCTAAACCCCTAGGGTATCCTTGATGTATTTCGCTCCATGTTTCCTATTTCTATTGTGGGCTAAGAAAGAGTGTGGTACCTCTTACATGAGTACTTTCGAGTTAGGATGCAAGGATGATTCGGATGCAGGTGTCAGGTTTGTCGTTATAGATAGCACGGGTTTTGTTATTTAGTATGTTAAGTCGAATGGTTTCTTGTAACTTATGATATGGGTTTGTCGAGGGCTTTTCCAAAACATATAAATGGTCGCGTCGGAGTTTCCTACTGTTACTAATTTTAGGTCGATTTAGAAAAGAATGTTCGTTTAGAGTTAGAGTAAACCCTAGGTATGTATTCTTGGTAGTTTTATTTTTTCTCCTAGTCATTTCTACCGGGAACGTTACCGTGAATGTTTTAGGGTTTTGATTTAGCATGCAATTATACCTTGGGACTTACGAGTTTCCTTTCCGCATCTCTATTGTAGAGTATGCATGCTTACGAGATAGTTGGGAAAGAAGTGTATCGGTAATCACAGTAAGGTCCTTTGTTGCCTCCTCGTGTTCCATCCGTGAAATGCTTCCGACGCTCGGACATCTTTTTCCTTATTCCTTGGTCACTCTCTCTTGAAATTCCTCGTCTCCCTGCATTCGTAGCAAGCCTAAATTATTCTAGCTTTAGCGGCTTGGGTGGGCTGTCAGGTTGGCACTCTAAAAAAGCGAGTGGTATGCCCCTTTTTCGTTGCAATTTTTTCAATGAATCTCTTGGAATGATCGTTTGTGATGGAAGTTATATTTGTTGCATTTAGGCAGTTTTCCTGTATATGGTTTCGTCTGTACGGAGTCAGTAAGGGTAGTGGTGGCATGAGCTGCCATAATTTGTTGTCTCTTGGTAGGTACCTGAGTCGAGCAACCCCATTTCTTGTTCCAAAATTTTCGTTTCTTGGGTAGTATCGCTCCATTGTCGCGGGTGTTCTTAGGTTTGAGATTTGGGGTGTCCTTGCAGGAACACACCCGCTGATGTCCCTGGTTGCCACCGGGTTTGGTACTGTTGGCACTACTCCCGTTTTTGTTTGCGTTGTGAGCGCTACGTTGTACCATGACGGCTGTCACGGCAGCTATTATGGTGGTTTGAAACGTAGTGAGTTCCATTTGTAGACCTGGTGTTTCGCCGGTATGTTAATTACTTCCTTGTTACGATATGATTCGATCGTATGGTATGAAACGAGTTCGTAAGTAACTATGGTCGTTGCTAGTTGTATCTCATCTATATATATATATATATATATATATATATATATATATATATATATATATATATATATATATATATATATATATACATGGATATAAATTACATGTTTTTTGTATGGTTCCCAAATGTTTCGACCACATCATCAAAATGTACATTATGGTGGTAAGTATTATTAGGTATTGTACGAACATTAAGTTATCAAAATAGAACATAGTCGTCAAAATGATTATTTAACTTGGGTTACATGGGTTCTTGGAGAGCGTACCTCTTTTGGTTTACTACTATCAGTTGTGAAAAAATATGCAATTAACCTAAGACATAGAGTGAGTAGTGTCGTCACTAACTCACTTGACAATCCTAGTCTATCATATGCCAAAATGGCACACAAGGTACCCAACCATTTCACTCATTTCACAAGTGGTCTCATCTGCTCTGTGTTCTGCTAAGACTGCCCTAGCCTCGGCTGTAAGGATTTTTTGTCTCATGGTGGCCACTTCCTCCTCTAAGGAGTGTAGATGGTTGGTAATGTGTTCCTACATTGCTTGTTGGTTCAGTATAGCTCCTTAATGGTGTTCTTGTTCTTCGCAGAGGCGTCGAATTCGCATTGTCGCATTCCGGGCTTCGCCTCCAATCTTCATTACCTCATGATGGAGAGCCTGAACTTGGGTGTCTAGACGGGCAATTTGTGGTACAATTGGAGGTGGTGCTTGATTTGTGAGGGTGTTGGGGCCCGGAGTATGGTGTAGCGGCTGCATGCCTAATGCGGATCGTCGGTCGTCTCTTCTAGCCTAGGCATTTAGCTGGATCTCCACTTGTCAAGCTGCATCCTGGATAGAGGTAGATGTTAGCAACGAAGCTTTCCCTTGCATGGACAATGTTTTCTTACTAGGAATGTTCATCCAAAGAGGAACCCTATCGGGTGCTTACGTACCTGGAAGGAAGAAGGTGAAAGGGTCTCTTGTATGTTCTCGATAGAGTAAGGCTTGCTATTGGTCTATCCAGAGCCTTCCTCCTCGTCTGACTTCTCATCAGAATCCTCCCCTTCATAATACACCTCTTGGTATTCTTCAGGACCCTCTTCTGTGTTTTCCTCATGAACCTCTTCTGGCTCCTCCTCGATCCATTTTTGGCTACCATGATAGGGTAGTTGGGGTCTTCATGGTGAAATTTAGCCATGTTGTTTGTGCGAGAATAAAGGTTTGAGAAATACGTAGAGGGCTTAAGTGTGTGGTTCTATGGTATCCTAAAGTAATTCTATAGTAATTTAAATTGTGTGTTTGATTTTGGGTATCTTAGTGTTGGTAAGTGTTAGACTCGTCGTTAAATACGACTATTTCCCAGCACATTCTAGTCACACCTCTGATAAATATATTTAATCAGGCTATGTTTATTCAAAGTCTAATTACATATCCCAAAGCCTACCCGTAGTGTTCAACTCATCATACCACTTCTATTATGCTCTCGTATGATTCACTACCCTAACTTGTATGTACTTATACTTTACCTAAAATATTATGATATTTTTAAAAGTATATTTGTAGTCAGAGTGTTTTAGCCCCAATGTATTTATGGTTGTATATCTTGTATGGTTTGATATACTAGTTCACTATATACAAAGCTCTGATACCAATCTGTCACACCTCCGAACCAGAACGGCAGAAACGTTCGAGGGCGGATGACTTCATGTACAGTATCACAACAATTGAATATGAATGAATCATAGCAACACAAATGTCATACATTGAGATTACAAGTTTACTATTTACAAAATTTTCTTACTCAAAAGTTAAATAAAAATAAATGAAAAGTAGGAACCATGATACTGTAACACCGGCCCTCAAAATGTTTTTGGATACCTGTTTACTGGTTTCCTAAGAATACAAGTGATTTTGAAAAGTGTCAACAATTAAGTTGGTGACTTCATAATCATTTTGTATGAAATGGATTTGTAATTCTTTCGCGTAAAATGGTTTTGTATACTTCCGGAAAATCCGATATTTTCTTAAATACGAACTGTAGTGTTAAAACCCTAAGACCATAAATGTAAGTAATGATGTACTGAAAGATAGTATGTAGTTTTATCTTTCATAAAATTGATGAAGTGTAAACTTCCCGTAAACCAAGTAGTTTTGTTAATCCTTATGTGAGTTATTATAACCATGATTAATATGACTGATATGCATGAACAACGTTCTTTAGGCATCGGAATTGGTAGACATTTGTCACCGTAGACTTGTCGGTCACTGTGGTGTGGGTTGTCAATTTCGTATATATCTCTACACAACTATCTCGCTCGCCTTCCAAGAGAATCCGATATAATGCAAGACTTAAAGTGTACACTAGGTAGGTACGGTGAAGAGAATGTTTTTCAAGGGCATCAATAGATTTATGTGAACTATGACTCATTTTTCTTGTAAAATACAATAATTATACCATTGAATAATTATATAGATCTTCTGAAATGATAGTACGGTTTTGTGACTCCCAAACTATACCAATTATAGTTTATTATGAATGTTTTGCTGAGTACATTTATATAATAAAATATGTAAATACATCTAGGTTATCTTGTCTACATGTTTTAATAGATTATGACATATAAACTTACATCCAAACACAAGTATAAAAACATTTAGTATGTTGAAGACGAATTCTGGTTTTTGACTTTTCTGTCCATGTTTTTATAAAAATTATAGAAAACTCATCGTGAGTCAAAATCTGAATCCGTAAACTCTCAGAACTTATAAAATGAGTCTACTTTGTCCATATTATTTTTCCATGACCTGAAATGGTTCCTAACAAGAGTGAAAATGTTCATTTTTACAGACTAGTTCGAAAATGTTCTAAAATGATAGGCAGTTTTGTAAAAATCACCATAAATTGTAGAAAAATCGCATGAACGCGTGCGAGTAGTCCTTAAAAACGTATAGACCTGAACTATTTTCAAATTGAACATTTTTTAAATATATCAGGTTTAAGTATGGAAAAACAGTCGGTGAACAGACCACAATGTTTTCGTAGAAAGCTGATTTTTAAGCTTAGATAAGTTTTAGTGACATAGCTTGTATTTTTAGTTTGCAAAGCCTTTAGATCAACCAAATTGGATTTTTTTACTTGTATTCCCCCCATAAAACATGTAAAACTTGAAAATAGGGGGTATGAATTCACGTCGAGTGGATTTCTTAGTGGATAAAAAGATGAAGATGAAGATCCTCAAGCTTATAACTTTTGAAGATGCTTCAAGAAGACTTGAAGATGGTATTACCCTATGGATACTAACAAATATAAATGTGTGTAAATGTAACAAAACTAGTATCTATGTGTGTAAAATCACTACATTTATGAGAAAAAGCTTACCAAAACTTAAGAACCAACTTATGGATGAGAGCTCTTGAGAGAATTGAAGAGCTTCTTGAGAGGATTATGGAGGAATGAAGAAGATGAAGTGAGAGATGAATATGAAGAGGGGGCATAACTTTTAAGGGGGGGGGGAAGGGATAGTGGTGGTGGGTAGGGGGTAAGGGGTGGGGCGAATTGATGTTTGTATTGTTATATGTTGGATAATGTTTTGATATATGTTCGGTAATACATGGATGTCTGGTGGATAAAGGTGGTGTTGGGAAAAGATGAACACATCTTGTCTCGAAGTCAACTCTTCTTTTTTTATAAAAATCTATTAATTTTATAAAAGTGTGGTAATTTATAGAAAAAGATGATATTCTTTATAAAAAGTGTGGTATTTTTATAAAAAAATATGGTATGAATGTATAAATACTTAATTTGAATTATCAAAATTCAATTTGTTAATAAAATCATTATTATCAAAATAATAATACGTTACATGAAAATTAGGTTGTTTCCTAAATTCATTCCGTTAAAAGTTGGGCATTTAGCCAGGTATAGAATTTGTCGCATTTGATGACGAATTCACCAAAAATTTGTATATGTAACCTTTGATATGCCTTTGTCATGTAGTGTAAGGTTTATCAATTCCACTACATCGTGTTATGAATATTATTTATACTAAAATAATAATATAAAATTAAATTACCGAATTGTTACGTTACTAACCTTACTTAGGGTTTATATTTGATAATTGGTAACCAGAGAGGTAATTTGTATTATAATTTTTCAATAGTATATTAGGAACATTTGGAACATAGTATTTATCCTAAATTTTTAATACTAGTCAAGTTGAATCGGTTGACTTGTTGACTTTGTTCGATCCGGAATTTGATAGTTGCCACAACATCAAGGCCTAGGGTAGGCCAGACTTATGTTATTGGCACGAGAACATGCCAAATATGAGATGTGGGCCTAATAGGCAAGCCAGACTTATATTGGGGGCTCAAGGGGCAATCCAGTCTTTTACCTATGGAACCAATACATGTTGTTATTTGTATATGTTATCTGTTTGGGAGTTGGTACTTTGGGGAACTCACTAAGCTTCATGCTCATAGTTTTTGTTTATGGTTTCATGTACTTCAGCAGATCTTGTCAAGGTGAAGGCGTGATCGTATACATCCACGCGTTTTTGGATTTATGATTCTAGGATACTTTGATAATGGCAATGTTTTGAAAACTATGTTGAGAACGATTCTGGTTTTAAATAATGTTTTGGAAACAATGGGTTTTGTAAACACTTCTATAGAAAAATGGTTGATTTGAAAAGTTCAAATTTTATCGATGTTACAAGTGCATCTAAAGTAAAATAAATAATTTTATTTCAATTATTATATGATGTCAAATAATACCTTACTTCCAAATGTGTAAACCATAAAACCGAATCAAACCGCTTAAACGGCAACGCTAATTAATACGTCTGAAAAACCAAAATTTCGTATTAAGCAGTTGTGAGTCATAGAAACACTCTAGTCTCGTAGTATGTGTTTCCCTGAATTCGAAAATACAAAGAACGTCCAAAATGGAGTTCATATACAAAAGATACGACCGTTTTAAGAATCCAAAACTATTATAATACTAATTTTCTTAAAACCACTAAAACCATTTCTATCTGTTAAGGGACTTGCACACCTCAAATGGAAATCCGGTAAGTATATTTGGACCCAAGTCATAGCCTAATATTTAATTTCATATTTGAAGTATTTTTTATGAAAATGTTTATAAAAGCCAAAAATCAGACGTCTTCAGCTTAATTAAACGTGAAAGTTGAAATGTTATTTCGCGGAGTTTTGTATGCTGAATTTTAGTTATGTGTGTATTTTAGGAATCACCACGACCTGAAAATTAAGCACTCACTTTTAGAAAATTTATATGAATTGATAAGAGGGCACAAGAATCGAGGTATACATCACAATATATATATATATATATATATATATATATATATATATTATTGTAGTTATTATTATAACAAAATTTAGACATTTATTATATATAAATATTCAATTCTTTATATATCTCATAAACATAAGTTATATATGTGTCAATTTTAAAACAAGGTCTAATAAATTAATAAATTTCTCATTTCCTAATATATGAGTTAAATTTATATAATACACAAAATACATAGAGAAATGTATTATTTACATATTTCACACAAATACACATACTATACTCAAAAGACGGCTATTACATACCCCCGTATCCAAAACTACACACAAAGGTACAAAACTACAATTAAACTCAAAAGAGAATGTGACTCCCTTCACAATTGAAGCTAACAAAAGTGAATCAAGCACTATTCACACGTCCTGCCTTCTTCAATATTTCAACCAAGAACACAAGAACATTCTAGTTCTTATCTCGGGTATACTAGCAAACGAAAATAACAACCACAACCTCACTCTTGTTTCCTTTTCATTCCTTGTCAAACAAAGAAACCCAAACACTTCTTTTTATCGATTATTCTGCCATGTATCACCATCCATTGGATTGAAAGCCAAAGCAACCCACCTCAGTTGCAAAATGTTTTCTGGTAAGCCCTATATTTACACCCATTCACGAAGAGAACAATCAAAATCCAAACATCCATCTTCATCCTACATTGATTTCAAATCACAAAAAAAAGAGGAAGGATCTTCTACCTGATGTGGAATCGTTTCTGCTTTTGATCGTTCTCCCTTCCTCTTTCCCTTTCTCTTTCTCTTTCTTGTAAAATGAAGAAGAAACGAAGGCAGTGGAGCTGCCATCACCACCCATTGCTGCTGTCGAAGCTCTTTCCTCCACCATCCTTTACCGACATCGATGTTTCTTCCTCCCTCCGCCTTCTTCTGTTCCGACAACCAATCATACCCTGTAATACGTCGCTATTGATGCCCCATATTTTATCGATCGTTGCCTCCTGCCTCCCCTTTTGACCTAGTGGTTTTAACATCAATCCTCCTTGATAACGGCGACGTGTAGGAACTCACGATGGAGTCGCCAGAGGACGGGTTTCCTTTCCTCCTCACGAAGGTGTGATCGTCACCACCCAGTCACTACCTCGTGCATCTTTTTCTTTCTCTGTGTTCATCTATTTCACTCGATCGTATCCCTGTTTTTTTCCTTCTATACATGATAACCAAAGGAAACGGGAACCAAAGCCCTAAACCATCTCGATCTTTAAAAATTAACCATTTTACCCTCTCTTAATTTACTTTAATCAAAATCTAAACATCCATCTTCATCCTAAATGGTCCCGAAACTATTTCAAAGTTCAACAAACGTGACTTTGCAGTTTCTCACATTGAGCTTCTCAATGAAACCAAACTTCGAACAACTCGAACTCACACATTAAAGGTGAGAGTGTTACTGCCCATTTTTACATATTTTCGCGGGGGTGGGGGGGTACATGTACTACTTGTACTATATTATATATATATATATATATATATATATATATATATATATATATATATATATATATATATATATATATATATTATTTACTACTCTACTACTTACGGTATGGGGAATTTGGTTTGAATGGCCGCATAGGGTTGTTGGATTTCAGAATGGCTTAATTGCTAAAATGATTGTGCCCTCCGGTATTTCATGTCTAGCCGTCGTCTGTGCATGGTAGTACAGGTACTAAGTAATATTTATCATACAAAATACACATAAAATATCATTATTTTGTGTAAGCACATTACTAGTTGGTGAAATATTTGTTTAAACGCTTATATGTTATAAGTAAACAAGCTAGTCTTAAACCTCAATGTCAATATATGTTAATTCATTAAAATGATACAACTAATGAAACTAACATATACTTTCTGACTACAAATGTGCTATGAATGTATTGACAGTTATCAACTTGGTAGTTTCAATATACTTCATACATACACAAAAATATATAAGTTTATATTTTTATACAAGTCATGGAACTTGTATCTTAGGCTTGTATATGTGCCTGTGTACACTACCCTAAGTTTTATCAACTGTTTAAACAAGTATCGTACACTTTTGCGTGTACGCCTATCAAATATACTTGTCGTTTATCCATTTATCTGTATCTGCGGTTGTTAAGTACAACCTTGGTAGATAACTTTATCCATATATTTGTATGTCAAATAATTCGATCTCCGTACAACCATGGGCTTTCTTTCTTTTAAAATGGTTTTTAAGTATGGAATTACTTATGGGACAAAAGGTTTTGGCTTTAAAAGATTCATTACAAACACAGTTTTATGTATGGATTTACTTATACAAACTATACATTTTGGATTTTAAAGATTCATTGCAAACATTGTTTTAAATGTTGTTATACATACAAAGAAAATACTTTTTGGACTTTTTAAAAGTAGTATTGCGGTTAGCAGAAAACCTGTAACGCTCACCAACCATTATGTTGACCCTTAAACTTACATGTATTCCTTGCAAATCATTAGACAAGCGTTTAGACAGAAGATTGGTCCTGTAATTCTGACGAACTAGCTATCTAGTTTTGGTTATCAGCTTACATGTTTAAGGAAACTATTGTACTATTATTATCTGTAAGAACCCTTTATTCAAACTTAATGATGGAATACAAATGTTGTTTTGTTTATCATTGTGCTTGTGCTACATATTCAATTTATTTCTGATCCATGAACTTAGTCACACTCTCGGCATGGTCCGCCTTGGTCGGGGGTGTGGTAGAATGGTATCAGAGCTAAATTGGTTATAGAGAACTCATATCCTCGAAAGAGGAATACAACTATAGCAAACTAGCTTCTAATAAAAGTATTGTTGATAATAACACTACTTCTCCACTACTTATGGTACTTCATGTCTGGCCCATGTTTGTGTTCGGAAGTCGGGAAGTATAAAACAAAAGTTAATAGTAATACAAACCCCACCAACGATTGTACATAATAGTTTATATATACTCTGACCCAGCGATTAGAACAACTAATAAAAATTTTAAACATCCCTTCAACTAAAACTACCAACTCAACCCTTCAGGTCAAACGCCTCAACTAAGGTTAGTATCGTACATAATCCATACCATAAATAAACCTGGAACGCACACCTATGTTATTTATGGTCCGTCCGGTGCACAACAAACCTTGAGCAAGGAGTTTGATAGACTACAACGGTTGATAGTTTTAGAGATTGAAGAATCTTCTCCAGATTCGTTGCAGCTACGGGTTCCTTAGAATCCATATATATACATTTTAAAACACTAATACATTTCAAAATCATTAGCAATTAAGATCCCCTTCTATCATTCATAAATCTAGAGGATTTCTAAACCAATCACCTTTCCCCTATCATTTGAAAACCAGTAAAATTTCAGGAATCAATCTCACTCTATGACTTGGAAATATATGGGATTATAGGAATAAATTATACTAATACACTATCATTCAATACAATTCTTACATACTTTTTATGATTAAGTAGTATAAACAACTTAAGTATGTATTTTCTAAACGTTAAGGACAATGCCTCTGCGAAATAAACCTCGAGTTCGTCCACCGCCAACTCCCCGAGGCAACTGGAGGAAAGCCCCATAGGTAACTCAAACCTCGGTAGATACTCCAAACCGTGAAGAAATTCTTAACGTAACAAATGTGAACCCAACATTCCAAATGGGCCCCACCATGATACAAAACATACTTGGACAAGGAATTCATGGAATACAAACCTCGATCCTTTTACGGCACTAAAGGAGCTATTGGTCTATCCTATTGGATAGAAAAGACTAAAGCAGTTTTTCACATCAATGTGTGCCCCAATGACTGTCGGATCAAGTATGATACCTGTGCATTGATGGAATTCGCCTTAACTTGGTGGAGTAACCTTGCAAAGTCCATGGTAATTGCTGAAGCATATGCCATAGGTTGGGAAAAACCAAAGCAAATGATGATTAAAAATTATTGCCCACGACAAGAAATCCAAGCCTAGAGCAGGAGCTTTGGAATCTGACCATGCAAGGATCTGAGATAGCTACCTACACTTCAAGATTCAAGGACCTTGCTAACCGTTGCCCACAAATGGTACCCTTGGAAGATAAGAAGACTGAGAGATAGATTTTAGGACTAGCACCCCCAATCCATGGTCTGGTTACTGCATATAGACCATCCACTTTTGATAGTGCTAAGCAATTGGCCTATCAATTGACTGAGTAGTGTATCCGACAGGGTACTATGGCCCCGCCAGCAGAGAAGAACCATGCTGGAAGTACCAATGTTTCATGGGTAATCAAGGGAGGACTCCAAGCATCACAAAATTGAACCAGAACATGTGTCTGTCTATGCCGCAATTACCAACACTACCACCCATATAAGTCTTGGGACTTTACCTCATTGTACAAAGTGCAACTTCCATCATGTTAGAAATTGCAGGGATATAATATGCAATAGGTCTAAGATGAGAGGACACATCTCGAGGTACTGCCGAAAAACCCCTACCACTATGGCAGGAGGAAGTCATAATTGTTTTGAATGCAATCAACCAGGGCATTTTATGAAGGACTGCCCGAAACTGAAGAATCAGGGTGGCAATGGAAGGGTACTTATGATCACTGCTGGAGATGCTCTCCGGGAACCACCTCTGGTTATTGGTACGTATCATATCAACACTGTTTAGGCTTCGGTATTAATTGATACTAGTGCCCATAAAAGCTTTATCGACCATATGTTTTGAAACACGACAAAAACATAAATTCTCCCAAACTTAATGAAACATACATAGTAGATATGGCGATCAACCAAATAGAAAGGACTTTAGAAATACTCACCAATTGCGTTCTCCCCCTGAATAATCACGTCATTCATATAGAAACTAAGGACCGTTGCTGGTAATATATGCTTGCTAAGTGTATATGTTAGGGTGTTATATTATTTAGATTCTATAGACTTAGGATTTCTGACTCCGTTTTACTTACTGTTCCTTGCTTGGTTGTGGGCTTAAGGTAAAATTACTTATTCAACCGTCTATCCGTTCTTGATTATATACATGTATGCACAAGGCGATTATAGAAGGACCAGACAGGGATCATGTACCACGAAAATACATTACTATTTATCGAAGCCACGTGCACTATCAGTACAAACTCTATTTTGGGAAGAAATTTCCTTTAAGGGGGAGGTAATATGGCATCCTGGAATTTAGGGCTAATTTTATAACCGGCCAATTAACCATGAATCTTATGATAACCTGAATTATTGAGTTTTAGTGCATCTAAAGTAAAATAAATAATTTTATTTCAATGATTATATGATGTCAAATGATACCTTACTTTCAAATGTGTGAACTATAAAACCGAATCAAACCGCTTAAAGGGCAACACTAATTAATACCTCTGATAAGTCGAAATTTTGTATTAAGAAGCTGTGAGCCGTACAAACACTCTAGTCCCGTAGTATGTGTTTCCCTAATTTCAAAAATATAAATAATGTCCAAAACAGAGTGCGTATGCAAAATATATGATCGTTTTAAGATTCCAAAACCGGTATAATACTGATTTTCTTAATACCACTAAAACTGTTTCTATTCGTTGAAGGGCTTGCACACCTCAAATGGAAATTCTAAAACAATTTTTGGACCCAAGTCATAGCCTAATATTTAATTTCATATTGGAAGTATTTTTTCATAAAAATATTTATAAAAGTCAAAAATCAGACGTCTTCAGCTTAATTTAACGTGAAAATTTAATTGTCATTTCGCAGAGTTTCGTATTCCGGAATTTAATTCCGTCTATATTATTGGAATCCGCACGACCTGAACATTAAGGAGGTACTTTTAGAAAATTTATATGAATCAATAAAAGGGCACGATAATCGAGGTGTACATCACTATATATATATATATATATATATATATATATATATATATATATATATATATATATATATATATATATGGTGGTTATTATTATGACAAAATTTGGGCAATTATTATATATAAATATTCAATACTTTATATATCTCATAAGCATAAGTTATATATGTGTCAATTTTAAAACAAGGTCTAATAAATTAATAAGTTTCACATTTCCTGATATACGAGTTAAATTTATCTAATAGAATAAATACATAGAGAAATGTATTATTTAAATATTTCACACAAGTACACATACTATACTCAAAAGATAGTTATTACATTCCCCGCCTCCAAAACTACACAAAGGATTATACAAAACTACAATTAAACTCAAAAGAAAACGTTACTCCCTTCCCGATTAAAGCTGGCAAAAGTGAATCAAGCACTATAAACAACTCCTGTCTTCTTCAATATTTCAACCAAGAACACAAGAACATTCTTTTTTTGATGTTCTCGGGTATACCGACAAATGAAAATAACAACCATAACCTCACTCTTGTTTCCTTTTCTTTTCATGTCAAACAAAGAAACCCAAACACTTCTTTTGATCAATTATTCTGCCCTGTATCACCATATATTGGACCTTGGTCGCAAAATCTTTCCTATCAACCCTATATTTCCACCTGTTCACGATAAGAACAATCAAAATCCAAACATCCATCTTCATCCTAAATTGATTTCAAATCACAAAAAAAAGGAAGGAACCCTTACCTGATGTGGAATCGTTGCTGCTTCCGATCGTTCTTGCTTCCTCTTTCTATTTCTCATTCTTGCAAAACGAAGAAGAAACAAAGGCAGTGGAGCTACCATCACCACCCATTGCTGCGGTCAGAGCTCTTTCATTCACCACTAATTACCGACGTTGAAGCTTCTTCCTCTCTCCGCCCTCTTCTAATCCAACAACTAATCATACCATGTAACACGTCGCTATTGATGCCCCATATTTGATCAATTTCCGCCTCCTGCCTTCCTTTCAACCTAGTGGTTTTGCCATCGATCCTTCTTGATAACCGTCGATGTGTGGGAACTCACGAAGGAGTCGGAGGAGGTCAGGTTTCCTCTCGTCCTCACGAAGGAGCGATCATCACCATCTAGTTGTTGCCCCGTTCATCTTTTTCCCTCTCTTCTATCATCTATTTCACTCGATTGCATCCTTTTTTTCTTTTGTACCTGATAACCAAAGGAAATGGGCACAAAAGCCCTAAACCGTCTCGATCTTTCCAAATTAACCATTTTAGCCCCTCGCTTAATTTATTTTAACCAAATCGGTCCTACTTTGGCTAATTAAATTACCCAACAAACCCAATGGTAGAAATCTGTTAAGAAATGGTCCCAAAGTATTTCAAAGTTCAGGAAACGTGACTGTGCAGTTTCTCACGTGAAGCTTCTCAACGAAACCAAACTCCGAACAACTTGAACTTACGTTTCAAGGGTGAGTGTTACAGCCCCACTTTTACATATTTTCAGGGGGAATACGTGTACTACTTGTACTATATTATTATTATTATTATTATTATTATTATTATTATTATATATATATATATATATATATATATATATATATATATATATTTACACACACACATGTGTCTAAATGTTTTTTTTATACAAACAACATCATCATTTTTCTGCGATATAAAACACACAAAAACATTATTTACTACTCGACTACTTACCGTACGAGAAATCTGGTTTGAAGGGTCGTATAGGGTTATTGGATTTCAGAACAAATTAATTGCTAAAATGATCCTGCCCTTCGGTGTCTCGTATATGTGCTTGTGTACACTACCCTAAGTTTTATCAACATGTTTAAACAAGTATCGTACACTTTTGCATGTACGCCTACAAAATATACTTGTTGTTTATCCATCCGTATCTATGGCTGTTAAGTACAACCTTTGCAGATAATTTTATCCGTATATACATATGTCTATTTATCCATTATCCGTACAAACATGGGCTTGGTTTCTTTCAAAACGGTTTTTAAGTGTGGAATTACTTAAGGAACATAACATTTTGGATTTCAAAGATTCATTACAAACAAAGTTTTATGTATGGATTTACTTATATAAACTATACATTTTGGCTTTTAAAGACTCATTGCAAACATTGTTTTAACTGTTGTTATACATACAAAGAAAATACTTTTTGGAATTTTTATAAGTAATACTGAGGTTAGCATAAATCTTGTAATGCTCACCAACCTTTATGTTATATTCTCAGGAAATCATTAGACAAGCGTTCAGATAGGAGATTGGTCGTGGAATATAGATGACCTAGCTATCTAGTTTTTGTTATCCGCTTACCTGTTTAAGGCAACTATTGTATTATTATTATCTGTAAGAACCCTGTATTCAAACTTAATGATGGAATATAAATGTTTATCGTTGTGCTTATGCTATATTTTCTGTTTATCTGTGATACATGAACTCAGTCGCACTCCTGCCATGTTCCGCCTTTGCCGGGTGTGTGACAGTGAGCATCTCAACAGTGGCCCTGTGATTGGTGAGCAGATTCTCCCACTTTGTTGAAGAGAATGTGTTGGAATTCTCTAGGATCGAGTCAATCTTCTCACTCAAATGCTTGAAACGACCCTTTGTCATTGGAGCATCATCATTGTCACTGTTAATATTGATTGTGAATGGGCTGGAGGCAAAATCAGTAAAGGTTTCTTGATCGTCTCTAAAAAAAATTCTTCATCCTCGTTGAAAGAAGGAGTAGTTGTTGTTCCTGGTTCGAAAGTCACACCGATATTGACATTTGCCCTCGCATCAGATGCGTTGACAGGAAAGCCTGATGTTTGTATCTCCTCTAAAACGAATTTGAATACAGGGACTTCTGGTAGAGTTGATACAGTTGAGGTTGTGGGTATCGTGGACTCAGTAAAGATTATTAAAGAAAGAGGAACTAAAAGTATGGGTAGTGAGATTTGAACAATGGTTGTTGTTAGGGTAATTGAGGGTAAGGGTCAAATGGATGAGATCAGAATTGTTGTGGGGATGAGTGAAGATATGGTTTCAGCAGATAGAGGGTTAAGTGGTGGTGGGGGACGTGGAGTTATGAGGTTTATAAATGGTTCTATGTAGTCAAAAATATCTAAGGTGGGAGCAAAAGAGGATGGAGGAGATGATACCTTCAAAATAGGTTCTGAAGTTGGAGATTCTGAAGTGTGGGATGTATCCTCCTCTTCATGATATTGGACATCAGTTGGTTGTACTTCCAATATGGTCCTCTCGTCTAAATCTTCTTGGAGAGCAAGACATGGAGATCAGGGTTTCAGAACAGGTTTCTTGGTTTTCTACGGAATTCTCACAGTTTCTGAAGATGAAGCTTTCGCTTTTCTCTTTCCTCCTCTTTTCGGCTTGTCACCTGTATCGATAATCTATTGCAGTTCTGTAGGGATTGGGTGGATTCCAGATGAGAGCAAGGATCGATACACCGTAATGAGGTCGTTGTCCATCAAAACTTTTGCTATAATCTCCTATAGTATTGAACCAATAAAATCGAAATTTAGTGGTTATGACATGACGAATGTTGTGGCCTGTACCTTGGGGATCTTCGCCATCAATGAGTACTTCATCATTGGAACTCAATAATGCATCAATGGCTTTTTGACCATGATCGACCATAAGCGATTACACAAAATTTCCATGTGTCGAGTGGTCAAGCTGCTACTCTTTACAAACTGATCCCAGATAACGGAACCGCAAACTGATGCCATTGAATAGCCTAGAGAGAAGAGTGTAGAATATCTTAATGCTTCTCTCAGAACCTGCAATTCATTTTGACATGCTTTTAAACAAAAAGGTGAAGAGGACATTCCACATCGGTGACAAGAAGGATTTTTTGAACTTCAAGGGAAAGGAGATGTCGCCGATATATCCCATTTGGTAAAACACCTCAATCAAGCCAGTTGATGGGATCGATTATGGGTCGATGACCACTTTAGAGGATACAAGCCCTAGAATCTTAAAGAAATTAGGCTTGTTGATCGAGGTCTTGTGATTGGCAACCTTGAAGCTAACGCCTTTATCTTGTACGTTGTAGATGGATGAGGAGAACGTCCTTGATAGATGCATCAAAGGAACTGGACCTGCCATTGTTAATGCTTTCATGAGAGGGGAAAACTTCAAACACTCAATGATAGGGTGAATTAGGGCATTTTAACAAGAAGCATCCAAATCAATAATCATGTTTTGGTTAGGATTCACAGAGACCATGATCACTGAAGCGGATTAGTCAGCAACGGACAGGTTTTCAGAGGAAGCGGCCATTATTGCAAGTGTTGAAGATGATGAACAATAGATGCTTGAGCAGTTTTTCTTTTTGAGAGTTGTGTAAGAGGTAAAGGTAAATGAATTGGTTACAACGCTTTTATATGATATGATGAGGAGTGAGAGAAACTATCATTTCACGTTCCTACACGCCAAAAAATTAGCCAGTGAAATCGTGTCAACTCATCAATGACTGTTAGAAACCGTTACAACAACCACGCGTGTGTCAGGAAATTCAAAATTCACGCTTCTTCGTTGATCCTTCAATTCTGAAGATAGATCGTTTCGGAAGGCTACTTTTCGAAACTCCTTTATTTATTATTATTCTTTATTTTTTTTATTTTTGATTTTTGATTTTTTGACTTTTTTAATGTTTTTTTTATTTTTTTAATTTTTAATTTTTTAATTTTTAATTTCTTATTTATTTATTCTTTTTTTAAAAAAATAAAAACTGAAATGATGAAAAGTAAATAAAGCAGAGTGAGTAAAAACACAAGGTTTTTAATGCAAGCAAGAGTGTGCCAAAGAAAAAGAATTAAACAAAGTCAAAGTGTGGGATGTGTGATATCAAACGAGTTTGATATGAAAAAGCAGTATGATCCCGACCAGCGATCTCTTCCTTCTGAGTCAAGAGAGACTCTGAAGTGATTGTGTGGTTTCCCGCTGAATTACGATCAACATTTTATTAAGAAATTGTAAAAGGCTTATTTTAGTACGCTTTAAGCGTGGCTTTAGCTTCAAAGAGATTCCGAAACTTAACATAAGTCTGAAAATCTGAATGAAGTACTTTTTGACCGGTGTAGTCATAATAAGAAGTAGGATTTGGAAATGTTTCGAAGTAACTAGGTATTTTTCAAAATGTTCAACAGGAAATCTCATTAAAAAAATTTGAAAAACCTGGATCTATTGGGAATAAATAACTTCGGATTAGGACATTTCATTATGATCACTCAAAAGAAAAATGAGATTTCGAACATTCACGGTACAAATCAAAAAGAGTGTATTCGTCAATTCATTAGGTAAATATCTAGAACAAGAAATTGTTCACCGTTAATTCAGCAAGTAAAAATCTATAACAATAAATTGTTCACCGTCAATTCATAAATGGTAGTCAGATTTTGGGTTTCACTCGAAATCATGTTGATAACAATTTCAAGATCATAAACACAGATGTTTTTTTTAACTTAGACCTCAGTGGTAATACCTGAGAGTCTTAAGGGTTACGATTGTGAACATGAAATTGATGGAGAATAATATATTAGGAGTACAACGGTTGGGAGTTTCACGAAAATCATGGTGATAACGTTTTTATGATCATGTATTAGAGCTTTGTAACCCAATATCAAAACTGATTTTGTTTCAATAATCAGGGGATTATGTTTAAGATGTGATAAGATATGGTAGAAACAAGTTATGAATTCGATCATCAATTCCTTATGTCATATTGAAATTCATAAATGAATTTCCTTGGAAATTTTTGAAAAGAAAATGTTTTTGATGTTTTTGGTTTTCAGAATGCAACAATAGAGAAAATATTTTTGAGATTTGTGGAAGTTCTGAACAGAAAATACAAAAATGAAAAAAATATTTTTGAAATTTTAAATTACGAAAAGGAAAGATAAAGAAAAATATTTTTGGATTTTTGAAAAGTAAATGATACCAAATTAAGTACGAATAAACAGTTACTTTAGAAATACTCCAAAGCTCAAAATAATTCAGAAGTGAACAGTGAATACCAACAGATTTTGAAGTTTCGAAGAATTTTGAATGCTACAGTAACCTGCTTTATTTCGAAGATGATTTCGGAACCGAGTATGCTTCAATCATCCTCAACCCTTGTAGGATCTGACTGAAAGATGCTTCCGGTAATGCTTTGGTGAAGATATCAGCTAACTGATCCACGGAACGGAAGAAGTGAACTTCAATGTTGCCATCTTCAACATGATCCTTTATTAAGTGGTATCTCAACATTATATGCTTCATTTTTGAATGTTGCACTGGATTGTGGCATATTCTAATGGGACTTTTGGAATCACAATATAATGGAATTCACTTCATGTTGATTCAGTAGTCCTATAATTGATTTTGTATCCAAACTACTTGAGATGTACATGAAGTCGCTGCAATATATTCAGCTTCTGCAGTTGATAAAGCCACACAAGTTTGTTTCTTGGATTCCCATCTAACAAGCTTGCCATCCAGAAACTGACATCCACCTAATGTGCTCTTCCGATCAAGGCCACAGCCACCAAGGTCAGCATCTGAATATGCTTGTATGAAGAATCCTGAATTTGAGGGATATCATATTCCGAGTTTGAGGGATACCATATTCTGAATATGCTTGTATGAAGACTCCCAAATTTGGGGTATTTGGAAAATAGACAAGACGCATCCGTATGGTTTCCCAATCTTGCAATTTGGCTCCTTAATCCATAAAAATAGTCTATATTGGCCTTTCCAATTTCTTTTTCTATTTTATTTCTCCTTCTAAAAATATAAATTTTGGTGGGTCCTCATCCCCTTACCCTCCACCCTAACCTCATCGTCTCTCTCCCTTTGTACTTCCATTTTCTTTCTTCTTTCAACACATTCAAGAGTGTCGCTCCATCCCATTTTTTCTTCCTATCTCTTTCTTCATTATTCTTCCCAATCAACATAGAATCAAAGTATTGATAGATATTTCAGTTTGACAGTGGTGGAGAAGATGAGCGTTTGGTTACTATAGGAAGCAGTGGAGTCACCAAGATTGGGGGGGGATGGTGATGAAAAATAGGATGCCAATGATGGAGAAGATGGCTGGTATAATGTCGAGGATATGATAGTTTCGTAGTTTGGAAAATGTGAGTTTTATTCGATGATCCATTTGTCATAATTTGTATGTTACTGGGGTTAGAAATAGAAATTAGCGATGGAGATGAGATATCCACAGATCGATGGAGAGAGAGAGGAGCGGAGACGCTAAAGGGGGAGACGGAGGATTTATGAGATCTGAAGGTGACGAATCAAAGGTATCAGCAGGATATGTCTGATCTGCCGGTGAAGAATCAAAGCCAGGGGGATGGTGATAGGTAGTTTCAAAAGGATATAGGGGAATGAGTCGAGAAGAGGGAAGGTACTTATGTTAGAGATCTGATTATGATGATATGTCTGGAATTGAAAAGAGAAAGTGAATCAATCAATCATGAAGAGCACAAAGAGTAAATAAAATTTGTTTAAGCTCTCATTAGATCTAGCAAACTATTACAAAGTGGGTCTTACAATAATTCTCTAACTAGTCTAATCACTCCAAAATGGGTCTTATATAAAATGTGAGGCACTCACATCCGATTTATAGAAAAGGTTAAACCATAAGAGGGAAAGCCATATCAAACATGGAGTTTACGGCCGTAAACTCATGTTGGCCGCAAACTCCCACCCATATATATGGCATTTGGTCATTTCTAGTCATTTATCTCATTCCTTGGCCGATTTTCTCCATTTCTCTCTCTAGTATCATCCTGATCTTCAAAAATCGTCAGTGTTCTTTCTTCAGTTGTTGTTAATCCTTCTTAACTAGCATCATCTCATGATTTCATCCATGAAAATCATGTTTGTATACATCTTCAAGTTTCACCAAGAACACACACTAGTGTTCTTGGCCAATATCAACCATTTCGAGCTTCTAGATCATAAGTACTCTACCCTATACTTCATATCCAGTTAGGACTCATGCTTAGAGACTTAAAGCACACATTTTCCCATGAACATCATGAGTTTACGGCCCAAGATCCTTCTTGACCATAAACTCAATGTTAGGACATGTTTGAGCCTTAAAATCCTATAAGATGCAAAGGTAGTAACCCAAAACTCTTCCTTGATGATTGTATAACCATAAACCATCCCCATTTCATAATGTCTATGAGTTTACGGCCGTAAGTTCCATGCTTGTCCGTAAACTCATCAAAGGCCTCCTGTGGGTGGGTCTTTCTCATGCAAAATATAACAAAAGTCCCTAAAGCATCCCTAGCCTTCAAACTCTCTCTTAGCCATGTTTGACCATGAGTTTACGGCCGTAAACTCCCTTGGGACGTAAACCCATGGTAGTAAACTCATGTTGGTGTCATCTACCTTCTTTTGTTGAATCACATGTGATTCCAACACTTGGCCAAAGTGTTTCCTAGACCCGGAAGGTGTTTCCTTTCATATAGTTGCTTATAAACACTATATTAATGCCAATATGTGTCATTATATATCATTTAGGACTTGTTGTGTCTCGGGACTTCATTCGTGGAACTTCTCATCCTTACACGCATACCCGTTTGAATCACCCATATAAGGTGAGTTCATACCCCGTAATGAATCTTTTAAACTGTTTTAAAAGCTTTTAAGGGGGGATACAAGTTGAACACAATGATAATTGTGTAATTATTTGTTATAAACATCATTCAAAATGTCGCTTATGTCTTCTATAAGTAGTCAAAACATTTCAAAAACTATTTTACAGTCATGTTGCTTTGTAGTTTAGCAAAACTCCTTTTTTAAAGTATAAACATAACTTGGTAATAAAATGAGTCTTTTCAATACCAGTTCAAGTAGAATACTAGTAAACTGTAATGGGTATAGTTTAGGGGTTCAGTTCATACTAGATACAATACACGATAACAGATAGAACATAGCATAATAGAATAAACATAATAAGGTGCTATAGCATGGAACAATTACAAGATCTAATTATACCAATGAATCACTAACGCATTGTATTAAACAAAATGTGATTATTATATTCGGTATACATGATCACATAAATTTAATGTGGATAATGCGGCCTAGCAATTCGTTGTGGAAGCCAATCTTGATTCCTAGAATCTCTTGTAGGGAGAATGTTTAGTATGGGAATTTTTGATCACATTATGACCTTAATAAAACAAATAGCTTTTTAAGGTAATTAGTATAATAAGTTTGTCATTTATAAGACAAGTGAGTACTTATATTTTCCCATTACTTTCATAAAGTAACACCTCCACTTGAAAGTCAATGCAAGCTATTTTCGAGTTAATATAGTTATAAACTAGGGAAAACTTACAGTTCTACAAGCGACAAACGAAACGGTCGGGTCTAGTACATTCAGTAGAAAGGGACCATAATGCTAACCTTATGATTCCTTAATGTATACATTAAGGGATAGATATGAATGGTATCCGACAGGTAATAGGATGTGTGCCTTCCGCTTCATTTCTTGTTCCTCGTTTGGTTGTGGGCTTAGAGCAGATTCACCCAACCTATTATCTATTCGATTTTAGTTATATATATGTTCTTTATACATTAAGTCATCATAAGGGGTACCAGGTATGGGTCAGGTCATCAGACACAAATTCAATGCACAATTTTCTAGTACAAAGCATACTTTTCAAACCATATCTTTCAGTACACAAAACTAGAAACTTCCCAGTAAAGGGTTTATTACATTTTATTAAACTAGTGTAGACTTAAAGGACTTTAGGTGATTGACTCTCTAATACATTGGTTTATACATCATGGTTATATATCATTAATACCCAATAGGTCGTTGGATGTGTGCCTTTCGCCTTATTTCCTGTTCCTTGTTCGGTTGTGGGCTTAGGGCAAATGCACCCAATTAACTATCTATTCGACATTAGATTATATATCGCTAGTATAAACTAAGTGATTATAGAAGTAATCACTGTGGTCACTATCTATAAGAAATTAGGGTTTTATTAAAGAATATTTTCATAAAATATAAAGGAACTATTACAATTAACTCAATGAGTAACAAGCGAATACACCGGGGTTATATACAACAAGGACCTAACAAACAATGGGATGTGTGCTATCCGCTCTACATCCTGTTCCTTGTTTGGTTGTGGATTTAGGGCAGATGCGCACTGTCGATTGTTTGTTTACTCCGAGTTTTATATAACTTGTATTCATTTAGTACTCATAGAAAGGATTGTAGAATCATTTTTACGTATCTTTCATCTAAGTAGGAAATATAGGATTTTCTAGAGGAACAAGCAAACTTTTCTAAAAACAGAACTTATAACTTACTTCATTTTCAACTATATTTTTCAACAACTTTCTACAACTTGCATACATCACTAAAATCTTATGAACTCACCAGCTTAATTTCTAACAAACTCTTTTAAATAACTTGTATTCTCAGGAAACTAGTAGACAGGTACTCGCGCTGGGAATTCAGAAGATGGAGCAGTATAGCTTCAAGTCTTGTTTTGTTATTTGTTTATGTACTCTATGTTTTGTGAAAACATACTTTTTAAACACTTTCTTTCTACTAAATGGTTGTTTATTTCTTCGCTTACTATAATGCATGTCTTGTGATACTAAACATGACGTCCTCCACCACCGAACGTTTCCGCCGTTCCGGTTTTGGGGTGTGACAATAACATATGGACGCTTTGGTAATGGTACATGGGATTATCACAGACTTAGCCTTTCTCTTTATCATTTGGTCAACCGAGTTGACTCTGGCCGATCCCTTTCCATTGGGAAGAGAATTCTTTTTTTCTGGATTTCTAGTATCACCATTGTCAATGTCCATAAAGTTTTGGGAAGTCGATCTTCTAATCAAATTTGCTTTACTAGCCTTCCAAATCATTTTTGATTCAGCAACACCAAGCAAAGAGATAAGATCATTAAGGGTCTTGTTATAGTCTATTTCGTAGGAGTCCCAAAGGAACTCACTATATGACTTAGAAACTGATTGAACCACCAACTTTCTCAAGACTTTGAGACCCAACTCTCTTGGCTTGTCAATATGTGACTTCGTCTCCAAGATGTGATCACACATAAACCTTGCTTGCAAATAGGGCTTGAGTGACCTTGAACTTGTGGGATAGGGAGAATACTTGGAGTAGGTGGAGGAAGTGAAGTTCCAAGAGATTTCGGAAGATCATAGATGTCTGAACTAGACATCTATAATGGGCGAAATTCAAGTAAAGTTGATTTAAGTCCTTAATACAACACCCAATATGAAATATTAAGGCTAGGACCCAACACAATATTTTATAACTTGGAAGAGGGATTCCATAATCCAAGCTATAGAATATTTGAAGGTAGGTGAATGACGATTCACCCATTTCCACCATGAAAAATGAAATAAATTATTAGGTTTTAATTGGATTTGAAACTCCTAGATCTTTTTGAGATTCATTGAACTGTTCAATGGCATGTTTCAATCTCGAGTGTGCCCTTCAGGTTTTGTGACTGGGATGCTGAGGGTCACAAAACAAAGTGTGAAGTAACCATGCAAATTACTTGGTACCCTTAAGTGTTTACCCCTCAATCGATGTGCCAGTTAACCACACACGCTCCATCGATACTATGATAAACACTAAGTTACCGTTTGCCTACCTTGTTAAATACAAGTTACTGTGTCGGTTAACCACACACGCTCCACTAACCGATTTAGTTACTTAGTATTTATCATTAATACTTTTAATGAAGGGAGAATTATAGTCCTTGTCCTACCCATTCGGCTAACGACCCTCCACTGGTCAAGGAAGCGGTGGGTGAGAGTGGACACCCATTAAAATGCCATTTTATAGGCAGTAACCTTATACCCCCTTATAGACCGGTTTTAATGAATGAGGCCTACTAACGGTAAGACTGACTTGCTCTTATATATATATATATATATATATATATATATATATATATATATATATATATATATATATTATTAACTTATAATATTATAAAGTATAAGGGTTGAATTTTAACTTTTAAAATTCTAAGGGCTAAACTTGGAATTAAAGTATTCATAAGTGAAAACTTTTCAAATTCCAAAACTTGAGGGAAGGTTTTGAAACTATTCAAAACTAATTAATTCCATAACTTATGAGTTTAAAGTAGTTTTAATTAAAAAACTCTTCAAATTCCATAGCTTGAGGACAAGTTGTGGAAGACTTTAAACTAATAAAAGAATGTAACTTTTCTTTATTTTTTAACTTATGAAATTAATTAAGGTTACACATTTTATTACTTAATGAAGTGACTCTTGAACCTCCATAACTTGAGGACAAGTTATAGAGTCATAAAACCATTTAATGAGGACAAGACTCTTCATTTTGTAACCTTTGCCATCTTTTTATGAGTTTTAAGAAACTTGAATGTGAGCTTTCATGTAACTTGAGGAAAAGTTACACAAACACATTTTAGAGTCAACTCTTAGATTAAAATGGATTGAAATCACATAATCAATTAACTTATCTATTAATCTAAACAACTCATCTGAACAAAGATAATACACATCAAACTTTTTCATGTAATTAGCATAACTTTTAGACTAATACAAAACATGAATCTATTGACAATTATATTTGGAATTGGATTAGTATGAACATTACCACATCAAAAACAAGTTTATAAGTTCAAAAACAGCTTATGGTAATGTTCCTAGTCCATTTCTAGCGAAAAAACTCGAAAATATGTTGTCTGGGGCTCCTACTCGTCGAGTGTATTATCCTACTCGACTAGTAGCATGATTTTCTACATGGACTCTGTGAGTTCATCAGTGGACTCAGCGAGTCTAGTGCCCAGAAAGCCAGAAAATCGATTTTTTCAGCATTTTTCAGCAATTTGCATCAAGTATAATTGAAAACAAGCCTAGGCTCTGATACCATTGTTGGGTTTTGAGCATTCTAACACTCCTAAGTGTACATGCAACCCTAAATACCTTGGATCTATGTTTTCTCTATTATACATGCAAATATGAATATTCTAAGGTATTACCCTATCTAGCATACAATCCTTGATACTTGGGTAATATAACAAGTTAGAATACATACCTTTTAATGAAGCTTGAAGTCTTGAAATTTAAGAGCTTAGCCCCAATAGTTTCAAAGCCTCAAGTGGAATCACAAATCACCAAAACACCTTGGAAGAACTTGAGAGAATATGGATACTTGGCTCACACTTATGAAATCGGTTATTGCCCTCTTTAATGTATCTACACTAGCTACTACCCACATTTCATGAACCATAAGACCCTTTATATAGTGTGGAGGATTAGGGTTAAACCATAATACTGTGACAACCCGAAATTTCCATTTTTGTACGAACATTATCAAGTCAATAGAAGCTAGACCAGTTACAATGAATTTCAGATTTTCCGAGTAAGTTTGAGTATTTCAGGGTTTACATTTAAGGAGATATTAGGAGAGTGGATGGACTAGGGTTTTGTGCAACACTGTTATTCCAACACTCTGTTATATTAGAAATCATTCCGGAATAAAAATATTTTCTGCCAAAAATATCTCAGGACTATAAATAGATTTCTGAACCAAATTCATTCATTATTCACATTTCCAACTAGAGAAAAGCCATTTTCTCTCTCACGGATCTTCGGGTTTTCGTCCCAAATAGTGAGTACACTTCTCTAGTTGTCTTATAATGTTTATTATATGCTTAATAACATAGATTACATAACAAATCTTTGAGATTCGGGAGTTTACCGCCTAAGAACGTTCTTGGAGAGTAAACTCCAAAATGAGGCTTAAATGCTACCTAGTCCCATTTCCTTGTTAGGTAACTAACTTAGGCTTGTATGTATGTATGTATATTTGAGACTAGAAAACAATCAAAAACACCAAGCTTTGGGTGTTCACGGCCCAAGAACTTCTTTGACCGTGAACTCCAAATTCAAGGGCCAAAAGGTGCCCTAATCACTCCTAAGGCCTTGGACATTAACCCCCATTTAATCCTAGCTAATTTGTGGACTTTAAAACATCAAAGACACCTTCAAAAGGGAGTTTACGACCCTATTATTGTGCTTGGGCCGTGAACATAAATCAAGGGCACCAAAGTGTGCCTAGGACCTTCATTAGCTTAAAACAATTACCTAGAACATATCCTATGTGAGTAAGAGACTTGAAAGCACAAAAATACCCATCTCATGAGAGTTTACAGTTGTAAACTCCAAAAGAAATGGTCTTTGGGCCGAAAACTCCTAAAAGTTGTGTATTAATGCCCTAAACTACCCAAAGGATTAAACCACCAAGTAAGACTTATTCTAGAAATCAAATAACACTTCAAAACACCAAGTACCACCAAGTTGGGAGTTCACGGCCGTAAACTCAAGGGTTTATGACCGTAAACTCCTTGTGTAGAGTTTATTGAGTGGTAAACACATATATAAGACCCTTTGGAACTTTAAATCCCTTTAGCCTTGTCCCACAACAACTTAGATGCAACCATTAGGACTTATAACACTTATAGAAAGTGTTTACATGTTCTAGAGTGTCCCAACTAAATTTATTAGTTATTATTTGGCAAATTAGTTATATATATGCTCATTATATGATAACTAGGCTCGTGCGTGTGAACAAGTCTCCGTTTGCCACCTAGCACAGTATCCGACACTTCAATCCAATCCACTCACCGCAAGTGAGTTCATACCCCTTTAATTAACCTTTGAAATACTTTTAAATGTTTTAAATGCTTTTATGGGGGGGGGGGGGGGGGAATACAAGTTAAATACTTATAGTTATTACATCAATCACATGTGATTAATAACTATAAAACCAATGATTTTATTACTGTTCAAACTATTTATCAAACTGTTTTACTTCAAACTACTTTACAAACTCTTTTACTTATCAAATACTTTTATTTAAACTTTGTTATACTTATTATAAATTGCATTCCTGTATATGTATAGTTATATAAGAAATGTTTAAAGGACTTAGGAAGGCTATCCACCTTGTTTCCTTTTCCTCGATTTGGATGTGGTCTGATAGGATATTGGGTACTCATCCGAAGGTCGTTTAAATATTAATTATATATCATGTGTACATATATAGACATAAAAGTGTTTCCATATTCATGCATACTAGTCACATCATTAATAGCTACTATCGGGGTAGCCCAGGATCATACTTTTACTATTGCTAGATTAATGAGTCAGTTCATTCATGAGTCAATACTTATTACTATGAGAACATATACATTATATTACTATGAGAACATA
Organism: Lactuca serriola; assembly: GCF_051521515.1. Lineage (NCBI taxonomy): Eukaryota > Viridiplantae > Streptophyta > Magnoliopsida > Asterales > Asteraceae > Lactuca > Lactuca serriola. The sequence continues at coordinate 135,215,519 of NC_136410.1, forward strand.
TACAATACATTACTATGAGTACATATACAACTATACTAGGAAGAGAACATATACAACTATACTAGAACATTTCATTACATTACATATACAACGATACTATAACAAGTAACATTACATTACATATACATGAATACGTTAACAATTGTGACCCACTGTATCGGAGCATGCCTTAAATGTCATGGCCGAGTTGTAGCCAGAATTCTCTTCGAGGGAGAGCATGAGTTTGCGTATAGATCTATACTAGATTGACTATCCTACACCTTGCTGCTAGCTACAGCCGGACCTGCAGTTCTGCGGGTGCCAAACATCATTCCGTTTTTACGACCATTCGTATGTCGTTGTTACTAGTCGATAGTATGGTACAATTAAATCATATAATACCTTAATATAAATCCGGTTTAAGGTAGTTAGTACAACAGTAGATCCTATAATACAACACTACAGTACTACAATAATTTACCCATTACATATATTTAGTGATTATTTCACTTAAACATTAATGTACAAACTATACTTTGTTAATGATAGTTACACTTGGGAAATTACACACTTTTACAACAAACGAACATACAAAACAGTTAAGCCTTGGTAGAAGGCCACTTTAATAGAAAATATGGGTTTTTCTGAGAGATTCAAACTTTTACAAACACTTACAAACATTTACATACATTTTACAAACTTACACTTGCGATATATTTAAACGTTTTGATAACAAACACCGACACTAAAATACTTATGAACTCACCAGCTTAATGTTGATAAACTCTTTCAAAATAACTTGTATTCTCAGGTCATCAGTAGACAGGTACCGAGGCCAGCTTTTGAGAAGATGGAGCGCATCCAAGACTCATCTTATTATTTTTATTTACATTATTTTTTGTGTCTATAACTGTGCAGAACACACTTGTATTAAACTTATATATTGATGATGTTGTTTGCTTGTTTACTTTTACTGTGTTGTGATACTTTACATGACGTCCTCCGCCCCAGAACATTTCCGCCGTTCTTGGTTTTGGGGTGTGACAGATTGGTATCAGAGTATTGTTTATAGTGAATTAAGTATATCCACCCATAAATGATATACTAACTATAAACCCATTTGGGATTAAAGCACTCTGACCAAGAGTCTATACTTTAAATATTAAAATATTTAATTAAGTATACTAGTCTGCATTCATACTAAAATTAGTATCACAATGACAAGAACAAAAGTTTTATGATTGTTAAATATCACAAGTGAGCTCGGGGATGTATGGTCAGTCCTGGGAATGGCATAGCCTGATCAACTATGTTGTTCCTAGGAGTGATTAGCATATGCCCTAGTATGGTTGTGATATGTTAGCAAGTCTAAAAACTTACCAACAATACCACAAGAAGATCAGTAGAATCTAAACATAAAATACTATAGGAGTATTTTGTACTACTACAAGCTACTTATATACTACATTCTTGTACCTCTTTTCTCGCATAGATATCGTAACTGGAATAGCTCAGTTGATTAGTCCATGTGTTACTCTCACCCCACCTACAATTGATTCTTACCATTTTGTTCATCTTTCTAAACTTATAGCTGAAAGATGCCTCCTCGCAAATCTACCAGGAATAACCCTGCACCTCCACCTCCTCCTCCTCTGGTCATCGATACTGCAGCCCTGAATGCTGCCGTAGCCGTTGCAGTGGCAACTGCCATGGCTCAGTATCACTCTTCTAATGCCAGCAGAGGTGGAACCCCTGTTGAATCAATTCCGGTTGAAGCCCCTGTGCGCTCGAGAAAGTGCTCCTATAAGGATTTCACCAACTGTAAGCCGATGTCCTTCCATGGCACCAGCGGAGTCATTGCCCTCTCGCAATGGTTCGAGAAGACTGAATCAGTCTTCGAAATCTGTTCATGCCCTGCTGCGAGTAAAGTCAAATATGTTGCATGCACCTTTGAAGGAAAGTCCCTGACATGGTGGAATGGCCATGTTAAGGCACTAACTCTCGTGGTGGCGAATGACATGGGTTGGGAAACGATGAAAGACCTCATGATTGAGGAATACTGCCCGAGGGGCAAAATCCAGAAATTAGAACAGGAGCTATGGAGCCTAACCATGAAGGGCTCCGACGTAGTCTCCTATACCCCCAGGTTCAGCGAACTGCTGGCCCTCTGCCCCAATATGGTTCCCACCGAGGGGAAAAAGATCGAGAGGTACATATGGGGGCTGGTGCCTCCGTATCAGGGGAATGTCCTATCATCAAACCCCGCTACCTTCGACAGTGCCAAGCGATTGGCACAGCGACTCATCGACCATGGAGTCAAAACCCCTGCAACAACAACCACCCTAGCCCTCCCGGAACCCTCCAAACCCGCTGACACTAAGCGGAAGTTCTGGGAAGACAAGAAGAAACAGCAAGCTGCCAAAAAGCAGCAAGTTGTGGCTGTACATGCCGCAATAACCCCTGCTGCTGCTACTGCTCCGGTGAGGCAGTATGCTGGAAGTTTGCCTAAGTGCAACAAATGCAACTTTCACCACAACGGCCTCTGCCGTGAAATGAAGTGCTCTAACTGCAACAGGAAAGGACACACAGTCCGTTTCTGTAAATCACCGGCACAGCCGATCGCCCAAGTCCCTGGCTTTAGCGCAAGCCCGACTTGCTATGGATGTGGTGAAGCAGGCCACTATAAGAGGGACTGCCCCAAAGCGAAGAATGCTGGCGGAGCAGGGAGGGTACTAGAAATAGGCCATGGGGAAGCAGTTGCTGACCCGACGGTGGTGACTGGTACGTTCCTCCTCGATAACTCCTATGCATGCATTCTATTCGATAGTGGAGCGGAGCGAAGCTTCGTGAACCATAAATTTGCTCGCATGCTTAAACAACAACCACACACACTTAAGGAACAATTCACAGTAGAAATGGCAAATGGGAAAACTGAAAGTACGAATAATATATACTTAGGTTGCATCCTAACTCTAGATAACCGTTCATTCCCAATCGAACTTATGCCGGTCTCAATAAAAAGCTTCGACGTTATCATTGGCATGGATTGGTTAAGTCTTCATCGCGCCGACATCATGTGCTACGAGAAAGCAGTCCGTCTAAACCTTCCGTCTAACGAAACTCTTATCGTCTACGGCAACAAACCCGGTGCGAGTCTTCGTATTATATCAAGTATTCAAGCACAGAAGTATCTGCGTAAAGAATACCGTGCATTCCTTGCTCACGTCGTCGATACGAGCCTCGAGACGAAAGAACTAAAGAACATTCCAGTAGTGAGCGACTTCCCCGACATCTTCCTAGAAGAGCTACCAGGATTACCTCCGCAACGACAGGTCGAGTTCATAATCGACTTAGTCCCAGGAGCTACCCCAGTAGCCAAGTCGCCCTACCGATTAGCACCAGCAGAGATGCAGGAACTATCCGGTCAACTTAACGAACTGCTCAGCAAGGGCTTTATAAGACCAAGTTTCTCACCTTGGGGAGCACCGGTCTTGTTCGTTAAGAAGAAAGACGGATCATTATGTATGTGTATCGACTACAGAGAACTCAACAAATTAACGGTCAAGAATCGTTACCCTCTGCCTCGCATAGACGATCTATTTGACCAACTGCAAGGGGCGAACTACTTTTCCAAAATTGATCTGAGATCCGGATATCACCAGTTACGAGTGCTAGAGGAGGATATTCCGAAGACAGCCTTTGGAACTCGTTACGGACACTATGAGTTCGTAGTGATGCCATTCAGATTGACCAATGTGCCCGCAGTCTTCATGGATCTGATGAATAGAGTATGCCGACCTTACTTGGATCAGTTCGTCATTGGATTCATTGATGACATCCTGATCTACTCCCGAAGTAAGGAAGAGCATGGCGATCATCTGCAACAAGTTCTAGGAACTTTACGAGCGGAGAAGCTCTATGCGAAGTTCTCTAAATGTGAATTTTGGATCCGAAGAGTCGAATTCTTAGGAAACTTGGTAAGCGAAGAGGGAATCCACGTGGACCCATCCAAAATTAAAGCCATTGAGAACTGGTCAGCACCGAAGACGCCTACAGAAATTCGACAGTTTCTAGGTCTCACTGGCTACTACTGCAGGTTCATACAGTACTTCTCCCGAATTGCGAAACCTCTTACATCACTGACCCAGAAAGGTGTGGCCTTCGACTGGGAAGAGAAACAGGAGAGAGCGTTCCAAACGCTCAAGCGAGCCTTATGCACCGCACCAATACTATCCCTCCCCGAAGGGATAGAAGACTTCGTAGTCTATTGCGATGCATCGAATCAAGGGCTCGGGTGTGTTCTGATGCAGCGAGGTAAGGTCATCGCCTACGCCTCGAGACAGTTGAAGACACATGAAGTTAACTACACGACCCACGATCTTGAACTAGGGGCAGTTGTGTTTGCTCTGGAGATCTGGAGACATTACTTGTACGGAACGAAAAGCACTATCTTTACCAACCACAAGAGTTTACAACACATATTCGATCAGAAAGAGCTCAACATGAGACAACGACGGTGGGTCGAGCTACTCAGTGACTATGAATGCGAAATTCGTTATCATCCGGGTAAAGCCAACGTAGTGGCAGACGCCCTAAGTCAGAAAGAATATTCTGGTCGAAGAGTCAAGTCATTGACAATGACTATCCATTCGCACTTGTCTAAGAAAATTCAGACGGCCCAGCTTGAAGCTATGCAACCTGAAAACGTGACGAGTGAATCACTTAGAGGAATGGATAAAAACCTAGAAGCAAAGGGTGGTGGAGCCTTATATTTCATGAACCGGATCTGGACACCGAAACGCGGTGGTTTCCGAGACTTGGTCATGACCGAGGCGCACAACACTTGGTATTCCGTCCACCCAGGTTCAGATAAGATGTATCTGGATCTTAAAAAGCTATACTGGTGGCCTAATATGAAAGCATAAATTGCTACCTTCGTAAGTAAATGCCTTACTTGCGCAAAGGTCAAGGTCGAATACCAGAAGCCCTCCGGTCAACTGCAATAACCAGAGATTCCAGAATGGAAGTGGGAGCGGATCACTATGGATTTCATAACCACGTTGCCGAAGACAACGGGTGGACTTGATACCATATGGGTCATCGTCGATAGATTGACCAAGTCTGCACACTTCCTGCCTATCAAAGAAACTGACAAGATGGAGAAACTTACGAAAACATACATTAGGGAGATCATACGACTACATGGTGTACCTATATCCATTATCTCCGATAGAGATAGTAGGTTCACCTCAAGATTCTGGCAATTGCTACAACACTCCCTAGGAACAAGGTTGGACATGAGCACAGCCTACCATCCACAGACCGACGGACAGAGTGAGAGGGCCATCCAAACACTGTAAGATATGCTGAGAGCCTATGTGATCGACTTTGGAAAGTCATGGGATACTCACTTACCCCTTGTCGGGTTTTCTTATAACAACAGTTATCACACGAGCATAAAGGCAGCACCATTCGAGGCCCTCTATGGCCAAAAGTGCAGATCCCCTCTGTGCTGGGATGAGGTGGGTGATACCCAGTTAGCTAAGGGACGAGTTCCCGAAAGCACTCTCACAGGTCCGGAGATCATTCGGGAAACGACAGAGAAGATCGTTCAAATTTGTGAACGATTGAAAGCCTCTAGAGACCGACAGAAGAGCTACGCTGACAAGCGAAGGAAACCTTTGGAATTCCAGGTGGGAGACCGTGTCCTTCTCAAAGTCTCACCCTGGAAGGGATTAATACGCTTCGGTAAGCATGGAAAGCTTAATCCGAGATATATAGGACCTTTCGAGATTCTCGCAAGAATCGGCCCCGTAGCTTACAAACTCAACCTACCCGACGAACTCCATAACGTACATTCTACATTCCACGTATCTAACTTGAAAAAGTGTCTGTCCGACGAGACTCTTGTAATCCCACTCGACGAGATCGAAATCAACGAGAGCCTCAACTTCGTGGAAGAACCGGTAGAGATCATGGACCGAGAGGTCAAGCAGACGAAGCAAAGCCGTATCCCGATCGTGAAGGTTCGCTGGAACGCCAAGCGAGGACCGGAATTCACTTGGGAACGCGAGGATCAGATGAAACTGAAATACCCTCATCTTTTCGCTTAGTTATTAGTAACTTCTTATTTTTCTTATATTCTAATTTCGGGACGAAATTCCTTCTAAGGAGGGGATGATGTGACAACCCGAAATTTCCATTTTTGTACGAACATTATCAACTCAATAGAACCTAGACCAGTTACAATGAATTTCAGACTTTTCCGAGTAAGTTTGAGTATTTCAGGGTTTACATTTAAGGAGATATCAGGAGAGTGGATACACTAGGGTTTTGTGCAACACTGTTATTCCAACACTCTGTTATATTAGAAATCATTCCGGAATAAAAATATTTTCTGCCAAAAATATCTCAGGACTATAAATAGATTTCTGAACCAAATTCATTCATTATTCATATTTCCAACTAGAGAAAAGTCATTTTCTCTCTCACGGATCTTCGGGTTTTCGTCCCAAATCGTGAGTACACTTCTCTAGTTGTCTTATAATGTTTATTATATGCTTAATAACATAGATTACATAACAAATCTGTAAGATTCGGGAGTTTACCGCCCAAGAACGTTCTTGGAGAGTAAACTCCAAAATGAGGCTTAAATTCTACCTAGTCCCATTTCCTTGTTAGGTAACTAGCTTAGGCTTGTATGTATGTATATTTGAGACTAGAAAACAATCAAAAACACCAAGCTTTGGGTGTTCACGGCCCAAGAACTTCTTGGACCGTGAACTCCAAATTCAAGGGCCAAAAGGTGCCCTAATCACTCCTAAGGCCTTGGACTTTAACCCCCATTTAATCCTAGCTAATTTGTGGACTTTAAAACATCAAAGACACCTTCAAAAGGGAGTTTACAGCCCTATTATTTTGCTTGGGCCGTGAACATAAATCAAGGGCACAAAAGTGTTCCTAGGACCTTCATTAGCTTAAAACAATTACCTAGAACATATCCTATGTGAGTAAGAGACTTGAAAGCACAAAAATACCCATCTCATGAGAGTTTACGGTTGTAAACTCCAAAAGAAATGGTCTTTAGGACGAAAACTCCTAAAAGTAGTGTATTAATGCCCTAAACTACCCAAAGGATTAAACCACCAAGTAAGACTTATTCTAGAAATCAAATAACACTTCAAAACACCAAGTACCACCAAGTTGGGAGTTCACGGCCTTAAACTCAAGGGTTTATGACCGTAAGCTCCTTGTTTGGAGTTTATTGAGTGGTAAACACATATATAAGACCCTTTGGAACTTTAAACCCCTTTAGCCTTGTCCCACAACAACTTAGATGCAACCATTAGGACTTATAACACTTATACAAAGTGTTTACATGTTCTAGAGTGTCCCAACTAAATTTATTAGTTATTATTTGGCTAATTAGTTATATATATGCTCATTATATGATAACTAGGCTCGTGCGTGTGAACAATTCTCCGTTTGCCACCTAGCACAGTATCCGACACTTCAATCCAATCCACTCACCGCAAGTGAGTTCATACCCCCTTTAATTAACCTTTGAAATACTTTCAAATGTTTTAAATGCTTTTATGGGGGGGGGGGGGGGAATACAAGTTAAATACTTATAGTTATTACATCAATCACATGTGATTAATAACTATAAAACCAATGATTTTATTACTGTTCAAACTATTTATCAAACTGTTTTACTTCAAACTACTTTACAAACTCTTTTACTTATCAAATACTTTTATTTAAACTTTGTTATACTTATTATAAATTGCATGCCTGTATATGTATAGTTATATAAGAAATGTTTAAAGGACTTAGGAAGGCTATCCACCTTGTTTCCTTTTCCTCGATTTGGATGTGGTCATATAGGATATTGGGTACTCGTCCGAAGGTCGTTTAAATATTAATTATATATCATGTGTACATATATAGACATAAAAGTGTTTCCATATTCATGCATACTAGTCACATCATTAATAGGCTACCATCGGGGTAGCCCAGGATCATACTTTTACTATTGCTAGATCAATGAGTCAGTTCATTCATGAGTCAATACTTATCACTATGAGAACATATACACATTATATTACTATGAGAACATATACAATACATTACTATGAGTACATATACAACTATACTAGGAAGAGAACATATACAACTATACTAGAACAGTCCATTACATTACATATACATGAATACGTTAACAATTGTGATCCACTGTATCGGAGCATGCCTTAAATGTCATGGCCCGAGTTGTAGCCAGAATTCTCTTCGAGGGAGAGTATGAGTTTGCGTATAGATCTATACTGGATTGACTATCCTACACCTTGCTGCTAGCTACAGCCGGACCTGCAGGTCTGTCGGTGCCAAACGTCATTCTGTTTTTACGACCATTCGTATGTCGTTGTTACCAGTCGATAGTGTGGTACAATTAAATCACATAATACCTTAATATAAATCTGGTTTAAGGTAGTTAGTACAACAGTAGTTCCTATAATACAACACTACAGTACTACAATAATTTACCCATTACATATATTTAGTGATTATTTCACTTAAACATTAATGTACAAACTATACTTTGTTAATGATAGTTACACTTGGGAAATTACACACTTTTACAACAAACGAACATACAAAACAGTTAAGCCTTGGTAAAAGGCCACTTTAATAGAAAATATAGGTTTTTCTGAGAGATTCAAACTTTTACAAACACTTACAAACATTTACATACATTTTACAAACTTAAACTTGCGATATATTCAAACGTTTTGATAACAAACACCGACACTAAAATACTTATGAACTCACCAGCTTAATGCTGATAAACTCTTTCAAAATAACTTGTATTCTCAGGTCATCAGTAGACAGGTACCGAGGCCAGCTTTTGAGAAGATGGAGCGCATCCAAGACTCATCTTATTATTTTGATTTACATTATTTTTGGTGTCTATAACTGTGCAGAACACACTTGTATTAAAATTATAGATTTAATGCAATGGATGATGTTGTTTGCTTGTTTACTTTTACTGTGTTGTGATACTTTACATGACGTCCTCCGCCCCAGAACGTTTCCGCCGTTCTTGGTTTTGGGGTGTGACAAATACCCATGACCTTTCATTTCCTAGGATCCATGGATTAAAGCTCCATGGACTATCCATGAAGACTTAGCCCAACCTAAATTAACTTGGCCCACTATACATATATATCTATGAGTCCATATTTAATTAGTTCCTTTTGATCACTTAATTAATTATAAATTAATTCTTGATCAATACTAATTAAATAATATGATGATATATTAATATATTAGAACTTATAATATATTAATATACATCATAAATATACTATTCTCAAAAGACTATCCATATAAATTGTGTCGGTGAAGTGCAACCCAAATGGACCATGCCGAGTCGGGTCAATTACATACCAAATATAGTTATGGACTTAGACATTAATCCAACATCTTCTTCTTCATCTTTTTGGATCTTGAAGTTTTGAACTCAAGAACACCATCATTCTTGACAACCTTAACATTGCAATTTTGAATAAAATCTTTTGGTGTTTGATACATTTGAACTTCTTCGATTGAAGGCTTTCTATATGGAACCATTCATTCAAACGAATCACAAGAACTCAAACAATCATCGGGTTGAACTCCAATTGAACAAAAAACTTTCACATCTTTATGAAAATTACAATGAATTCCCATTTCTTGAACTTCAACAATTTTAAGAACATGAAGAACATTTGGGTCTTCAATAAGAGAAACATATTTGTTGTTGAATAATTCTCTTTCTTTTCGTTCATTTTGATAATCTTTTTGTCTCCATAAGAAATCAAAGTTTCTCATGTAATCAACCTTCCTTTCAAAAATAACCCATAAAATTTATTCTCATTGTCTTTGTATGATATCTTTAATCATCACGATCCAAGAATCATAAAGCAAATACACCATCTTTGATCAGTTAACAACAAAAATCAAAAGAACTTGGATATTTCTAGAGAGAGAAAGTGAATTTCGAATGACTTTCTAAAGAGAGAAAGTGAATATGAACCAAGGTCTAGAGAGTGAAATCAAAATTAATAAGTATTATATAGAGGGAAAATCGAATTTTGAATCAAATCAAGGAATAAGTTTGATTTCTAGAACAAAATCTCTCTCATAGATGTAGAACTTACACCCATTTGAGATTCCCCAAATTATGTTGTCATAATGGATCAAATTCTTGAGAACTTTAAGAACACCCGCTCTGATACCAATTGTAGAGACCCGATTATGATGACATGCGATGAATTGAAAAGGTCAAGTGAATCAATCAATCATGAAGAACAAAAAGAGTAAATAACATATGTTTAAGCTCTCATTAGATTTAGCAAACTATTACAAAGTGGGTCTTGCAATAATTCTCTCACTAGTCTAATCACTCCAAAATATGTATTACGTAAAATGGCAGCTACTCACTTCCTATTTATAGGAAAGGCTAAATCGATGAAACATCACAAGAGGATAAGCCATATTCAATGAGAACTTTGCATCCTAACACTCACTAGCAAGAAATCATATATGCTTGTATTCTTCTATTCCTGGAGAAAATTAGCAGGCATGATCACCACTATTGAATCTCCTTATGGCCAGATGGAGATGAAGGAGACGAACTGAAATAGACGTGTTTCAGCTTCCTTGTAGTGGTGTTGATTGACGATGGTGGGAGATGAAGCAGCAGCAATGACTAATGCTTCGGGGATGTTTCCGATGGTGAATAAGAGAGATGAACATGATGCGTTGTGGTGGGCTGGGGTTAGGGTGGATTGGTGTGGTGGACATTTTTTTATTCTTTATATTATCAAAATTTGTAAGTGAGTAAAAGAAAATAGAAAAAAAAATAGAAGGAGCAATATAGTCTATTTATATAGATCAAAGACCAAAACTGCAAGATTGGGAAACCACAGGTGTGAATCAAAAGTGTGAATCTACCTAAATCATAGGGACAAAACTATAATTTACTATACATGTGTGTGTATGTATGTGTATATATATATATATATATATATATATATATATATATATATAGTTAGTTAGTTAGTTAGTTAGTTAGTTAGTTAGTCTCATATGAGATCATCATATTTTGTGAGACATGGTGACAGAATCTTAGCCATGCATTCTGAAGAGAAAAAAATATTTTAAAAATGCAAAATAAATGAAAATTTTCAAAAAGAAATATAAATATTATTTTCGTCATTTAGATTATCCAAAAAATAAAAATAAAATAAAATAAAAGAAATTACCGTTTTTTCGAAATAAAAATGAAATATTCTAATATAATATTATACTATAAATATTCAAATAGAAATATTAAAATATTTGAATATATTAGACTATAAATATTCAAAAATTTTAATAAAATATTAGAATATTATAATCAATCTAATAATTTTAGTAGAATATTAGAATATTTTAACATATTTAACAATTTTAATTGAATATTAGAATAGTCTAACATTTTAAAATTTTGATTTAAATATTTACAATATAATACTCCCTTCGTCCCAAAATTATTGTCCACAGACAAAAAAAACACACAGATTAAGGAAGCATTAATTACCAATAACTTCATATAATAAAATGACAGTTTTGTCCTTACTTTGTATTTAATATTTCATTAAATGCTTAGTTGGTTAAGTAATAATGAAGGAGTATTTTGGTAAAAATATTATTTATTTTTAGATGTGAACTATTATTTTGGGACAAACCAAAATGGAAAGATGGACTATAATTTTGGGACGGATGGAGTATTATATCAGAATATTTCACATATATTTTGAAAAAAAATAATAATTTATTAATTTTTTTTATATATTTTTACTTTTTTAGATAAATTAGATGACTAAAATATATTTCAAAAAAGAATTTTTCGATATTTCTTTTTATTTTGCATTTTGCAATTTTTTTTTCTAAATTTTTTGATCTCCAATATGAGTGCCTAGGATCGCATACTCATGATTCACAAAATTAGCATTTTTTCAAATAAATAAATATATATATATATATATATATATATATATATATATATATATATATATATATATATATATATATAAGTAGGTTCATGCAAAAATATAAATATCTTGCGAAAACGCGAAAACAGATTTTATCTTATAAAAATAAAAAACATGTACTATAAAAAAAATTGTTAGCAATAAATTAAAGATAGTAACTTTTCATTGGATTGTATTATGGTAATATAGATTTAAAGACGGTTTAAATAATTATTATTTTTTTCACGTCTTTAATCATTTTTAAATTAATGTTTTCATAATAAAAATGTTAAAAATCATACTTTTATGAAACAATTTCTCATGTATCATCGATTATCAGCATGTATTTTAGAGTTTGGATGAATTATTTTTGCAAAATATAATGTTGAGGTGACACAATATCATAGGTGTTTCTTGTTTTCACGTTTTCGCAAATTATTTGCATTTTCGTATGAACTCTCCCCTATATATATATATATATATATATATATATATATATATATATATATATATATATAGAGAGAGAGAGAGAGAGAGAGGGGTACGTTCAATTGAGAAAATAGAAAATGTTAAGAATGGGAGAATCGTTCTCAGTTAATCATTTATTTTTATCGCAAAAACCTCAAACGTACCGGCGTAAATAAGAAAGGAATACACATGTCTTTTCCAACAAAATATGTTTCCTTAAACTATGCTCATCATTGCCTTAATATATACAAAAACATAGTTTTTTTTGTTTTTTATTTTATTTTTAAGGAGTTATTTTTCTCGAAAAATGATATAAAATATATCAAAATTCATAAGCTTTTTATTCTCTATAAATAGATATTCATATTGATATAACTTTAAAATAATATAAACTTGTTATTTTTTTTTATAATTTCAGCTCTTGTTATTAATAAGTGAATAAAAATGCATCAGATTTTACTATAGTACATTCGTTATTCACTTATAAATAAAAAGTATGATAGTTTTTTTAGAATTTAAATATCATTCATATATAAATATAATATATATAAACTCTTTACAATTTTCATCAACTCTCTTCATATGCAATAATCACATATGAATAAAACGTGTATTAGTCTTACTGATAAGTTCTATTTATATATGAAAACATATTTATCATAATTTTGTTACAGTTCATTTTGTTATAATATATGAATAAGTAGTTCAAAATTTTAAAAAACGTTGTTTTTATTAACATACTACTTTTCATATTCGAATAACAAATGAACTATAAAAAAAATCTGATAAATTTTTTATTTATATATGAATATAACATATGATGACCATTAATACACATTTTATTAATATATAAATATAACTTGTGATGAAATATGATGTAAGAAAATATATTTTAGGTAAAAAAAGTTTTATTGCGTATTATATTTATATATGAATGATACTTAAATTGAAAAAAATATATAAACATACATTTTGTTCATAAATGAATAAAGAATGTATTGTAATAAAAATCTGATCGGTTTTTATTCATTTATGAATAATGAGAGTTGAAACTCAAAAAAAAATATTTTATCATAAAACTATATCAATATGGATGTATATTTATAGAGAATAAAAAATTATGAATTTTGATATATTTAAAATATTTTTTAGATAAAAATAGTTTTATAAAAATAAAACTAAAAAAATGTTTTTGTGTATATTAAGGTAATGACTAGCATAGTCTAAAGAAAAATATTTGGTTGGAAAACACATGTATATTCGTTACTCATTTCCATCAGTACACCTAAGTGTTTTGAGGCAAAACAAATGTGTGGCTGAGAATGAGTCCTTCATTCTCGACCTTTTTTTTTTCTCTTTTGAACCCTCATATATATATATATATATATATATATATATATATATATATATATATATATAGTGAGGTTTAATAGAGAACCATAATTAACAATTAACAAATGAACCAATCACGAGCGTCAGAAATCATAATGATCAAATACAAAGAAAATAGATGTACACTTGTATATTGGATGTATCACATAGGATTATACCAAAAAATCTACCTCCTTACCAAAAAACACAAGTCTTTTTTTCGTTTAAAAGTTTTTTTAGGCCACATATTTTATCGACAAAAATGAATATACCGTTGTTCTCGATTTTTCGTCTTATTTCCATAGAGATTCATGTTGATATATAAAAAAACAAACTTTTTTATTTTGAAACAAACTCACTTCATTTTATTAGTTTTTTCAATATTAAAGTTTATTTTTATCAAAAAAAAAACTAATTATATTAAAAAAAATTAATTTTTTGTATCATATTAATAAACATCAGCACCGACTAAAAAAACATCGATCAATGCATATTCACATTCACACTATGAATCTAAACTGTAAATATTTCAATTTTTAATATTCATAATGTGAAAAAACTCGATTAGTTCAGATTAACATTATGAATCTGACTTACTATTATGCATAATGTGAATCTGAGAACGTTCACAATATAAATTTGTACTGGTTCACAATGTGAATCTAAACTGGTTTACAATGTAAATCTGAACTGAAATATCGTTTTTTTATCAAGAATATGAATGTACATTTAAAAAGTACCAAAAAGTATGAATTTTGATATATTTATTAATTTTTTTTTCTATAAAAAAATACGCATTAACTTTTCAACCTTTCTTTTTGCCATTGGTCGTTTTAAATTTTGTCTTTTTGGACTAGTTCATTGGTTCTTTAATTAATAATAGTTTTCTATTCAATATATATATATATATATATATATATATATATATATATATATATATATATATATATGAAAATTTAAATTGTTTCCTACTTTTTATAACTATAAATATTCCTACCCAATAAAATTATGACAAGTGTCATCATTTCATACTTTTTAACTAAGTCATTAAGGTTATATTAGAATATATCAAATAAAATTAAATTGAAAGGTGTTTTGTCATAATTTTAATAGGTAAAAATAATTATAAACATAAAAGGTAGGACATAATTTAATTTGTCTCTCTTTTTCTCTTTCTCTTTCTCTCTCTCTCTCTCTCTCTCTATATATATATATATATATATATATATATATATATATATATATATATATAGGGTTAGGTTCTGGTGAGACGACCTAATTTTGTAAGACCGCAATCGTAGCTACTCATTTAGTAGATAAAACAAAAACATTTTTAAAATGCAAAATAATTTAAAACTTTCGAAAGAAAAATTTCCAATATTATTTTCCGAATATATATTTTCCAAAAAAAAATGCCAAAAATAAAATAAAATTAAATACAAAAATACATTTTTTAGATGTTTTAGTATAATATTTAAAATATTTTACATATCTGACAAACCTAGTAGGATATTCTAAACATTCTAAAAATCATATTAGAAATGTACAGTGTAATATTCTATTAGAATATTTCATGTATTTAAAAAAAAAACGGTATTTTTTTTTAGTTTTTTCTAATTTTTTTTAGGTAAATAAAGTTCCGAAAATAATAATTAAAAAAAGAATTTTTAGATTTTCTTTTAATTTTTTATTTTAAAATTATTTTTAGATTTTGTTTTACGGTTTAATAAAATTAGCATGATGTCAATTATATATATATATATATATATATATATATATATATATATATATATATATATATATGTGTGTGTGTGTGGGGGGGTGTGTGTTTGTGGGGTGGGTGGGGGGAGGAGGGGAGGGGAGGGGAGGGGGTTAAAATCAAATAGGATTGAAAGATGAAAGGAATTAAATGAAAATATAGGATATCTGATATGATATCTCTAGGTTGCAAGATGCCGGGGTGAGGAAATCTAGGGTGGGATTGACGAAAGTGACCTTTGAGATACACCCCCAAACAAAAATATGAGTATGACAATGACTATTGCGGGCTTCTTCGGCAGCAGACACTATGACCCCACCACCCCCTCAACTATCAAACAAATATCCTTTAGTCCCCCATGCCTTTTCCCTTTTTTTAGATAAGAAAAAGCATCCACTTCTAATAAGGACAAATAAATGATTAACTACTTTTTCAATATTGTAAATGCACCCATAAAAAGTAACATCAGTTACTTTAAAGATCCAACTATCATATGTGTTTTTTTCTCACATAAATAGTTTTGACTTTTATTTCACTAATCTCTACACTAAAACAAAAATTTCCACTTATTCAATATATAATATTTAGGCAGTTATTTAGTTGTGTTACTTATGTTTTAGGTTTAGCTTTATACAATATGTATGACTGTTTATTTAAAATAGTTATCAATTTATTATATTTTTACATAATCAATTAAAAGTTTTATTTGTTTAACAAGAATAAAACCAAAAGCTTTTATTAAATTATATGAATTGTTTTTTACGAGCGATTATTACTTTTGGAAATGATATTACCAAAATAATCTTATTAGTAATATATATATATATATATATATATATATATATATATATATATATATATATATATATATATATATATATATATATATATATATATATATAAAAGTTGGATCCGATAATGACTGAAAAATGTCTGAACACTGCGATAATAAATCTTAAAAGTTTTAAATTTTTTTTTTGTAGTTTAATGTTTTTTTTTTTTTTAATATTTTGTAGTTACATGGTTTTTCATTTATCTACCAAAAAAGTGAAATTCCATCTAAGCGCTCAAGTTCAGGGACTTAGTTGTTCATAGTGAGCAACACTCCCTTACTTTTTCTCTCCAACACGTGTCACATTATGATCGTTAATTACTTTATTTTTTTCATCAAATATCATAAACTAGACGAATTCTCGCGCGTTGCACGAGAATAAAATTATATAGTTCAAATAATAACTTTTATCAAATCATTATTTAATATTTCTACTTTAAAATAAAATGTTAGTAGTAAAGCAAACATATAGTTAACATATTAGCTTTATTAACATTATAGTTTTTTATTTTTAAGTCGTTTTGATATATATACAATTATTTGATAATTTTATAAACCGTTTAAAATTGTGTAAATTATATATCAAATGAATGATAATATAAAGGGTAACAAAACGTATGAACAAAAATATGAACTGCAACTTTTAGTAACATAAAAATAGAAAAACATTTATTATAACATTTGTATTAAAATATATATATATATATATATATATATATATATATATATATATATATATATATATATATATAACGAATAATAAAAAATATGAAAAATAAACATTCTAACTTTTGATAACATAAAAACGTTAAAACATCTATTATATCATTTATATTAACTCTTCATATTTAAATTACAAATCTCTTCAAATACATTAATGTTTTTAGAGAGCAAAACTTTACAACCCTATCAAAGAAAGGAAAATAAAAAGTTATTAGTGATTACTAATTAATAATCATAAGTTAAAAACTCTTGAGTTGTAACTAATAAATATACATAAATTAGAAAACTCTTGAGTTGTAGCGTAAGTTTCAAATGAATGCGGTACATGGAAATGTATATTTATTATTATTATTATTATTATTATTATTATTATTATATTCGTCTAAATAATTGGTTTTGATGCACCATTTTAATCCCTTCAATTATTAAACATAAATGTATTTAATTATAAATTTATAACATACATAGGTGCATATACATGTTAAACAAACCACATAATATATATATATATATATATATATATATAT